>NC_068939.1:154473198-154821681 GCF_016801865.2 Culex pipiens pallens | reverse complement strand
AAGTTTTCCCTCCTGGCCAAGCTCCTGTCCGAGACAGCTCGATTTGCCGCCACTGACATTCCAATCGGGGTCTCTTAATCGAATTCACCACCCCCTTTGTTGTCATCCCCCCCCCCCCCCCCCGCTCCCTCAAACTTTGAGAGGGGGTTTTTTATGCTGCTTTGGGGTATTAATTTCCACTATCACAGTAAAAAAATCATGGTAATATTACTTTCAGGAATGTTTATGGATATTAAAAGAAAAAGTTTTTAATATTGCTTCTATAATTGTGTAATGTTTTATCTTTTTAAGTGTGATATTGTTTATTAAACCTAAATTAAGGTAAAATTACATCGAAATAACAACCTTCCAAAATTAAACTTTTGTTTCTGTATACCCAAGAGCGCTTATCGATGCGGTGACGTGCCAAAGTTGCCGCGAAAATCATCAGCAAAAAAAAAGAACTGTTCCATGAAAAATGCAAACAAAATTTTCCCCGATCGTTACTTTCGGTGGGAGAAAAACAGGAACAGTAACGAACCCGAAGGCACCAATCTGCTGAATGTTGGCGTCGGAGGGTGAGTGGGTGCCCCAGATGAATGAATAATAACAATCGTTGAAAGACACCAGGATTACCGCCCCCACCCCCCTGATTCCACGCCCCCCGGGAAAGCTTTGGAAGCTTGTCATCCGTGAGGTAAATTGAATTCAGATAAATGGCGCGACCCTCGGAAAAAAGAGTGTGGCGGCAACCGGCGGCGGCAGAGCAAGAAAATGTCACCCCGTATTGTGCTGTCCGCGGGAACAAGGGGACAATATATTTTTCATATTTTTCCCCCTTCCGCTTAAAACCCCTCTGGCATGACAAAGGAGGAGAGAGAGAAGGAAGAGGAAAACTTTCACCGTGATGGGACAATTTCCACGCCAGAAAGAATTCGATCGAAAGTGGCGATTGAATGTTTTGTTTGATTCAATTATGGATATTTTACGATTGGTGCAGACGTTTTTTTTGCATTTCAATGGACTTTCGTTTTTAACGAAATTTCATGGAAATCTTTACCATGTAAATACAACACGTGCATTGATTTACAAAATCATTTATTTCCCATACAAGTAGATACTTTTTGATATACGATAAAAACAACTTTGAAACACAATTTTCTACGTACTTTTCAAAAGATCAAAATTATAGTAAAATAATAAATACTCAAATTTTCACAATACGCAATATGGGTATCAAATGAAGCGAAATTTTTAATGTATTTCCAATTTATTCAAGTTTTCGTTTTTTTTGTAACTTACTCAAATTTTCAAAAACTTCCGTACTTTTTGAAAAAATGCAATATGGGTATCAAACGAAGCAAATTTGGAAGTTTTTTCACTAAATTAAAGTTTTTTTGTAAAATACTAAAATTTTCACAGAATACCGTATTTTTCGAGAATACCCTAATTGTAATAGAAAATAAGATATTTAAAAATGTGGAATTTTATGAAAATTTAAGTATTTTTCAAAAACAACAATGCATGCAAAATTTTGCTTCGTTTGATACCCATAATGCAATTTATAAAAATGTAAGTGTTTTCGAAAAAGTACGGTAATTTGTGTAAATTTGTGTATTGTTCACCTCCGTGTACGCACGAGAGCAAGCAGCAGTCAAGTGCTCAGTGCTCCATAGTTTTTTCGATTTTTTTCGCAGTAGTTTACCGTGATTAGCCGCGAGTTTGCTCCAGCAGCATGCCAAGGGCCGGCCGTGGCCGTGGCAGTTCGAGTGCGGCCTCGAAAAACCCGCGAAGTTCGTCTACCGGCCGTGTGCAAAAAGGTAAACAAACCAACGCCGTGTCGACCGCCATCGCGCAGGGGAGAGTGAGCGCAGAAGGAATCGACAAAAAGTTACTACATCCCGGATATGTTCCAAGATCACCAGTGCGAACCCGTTCCGGTACTTCCGGTGCCACAACCAGTGGCACATCAACATCCGCCAACATCCCCATCAGGAACGAGTTCCAGATGCTGAGCGACGACGAAGAAAATAACAACACCGACGGTAGCAGCACTACCGATGACGACGACGACGATGATGGACGTGCACGCAAAAAAGTGTCGGCGCCGAAAAAGAATAATTCTCCAACGGAACGAAGACCACCTCCAATTTTTGTTTTGGACACGTTGGCGGACGATGTTGACGAGTTGCTGGAAGGCCTCGGATATTGTCTGAAAATCGGTAAGTCGGCAGTGCAAGTGATCACTCTGAACAGAAAAGATTTCGACCTGGTGCTTGAAGAACTGAAGCGTAGCAACTTCAACTTCTACACATACGACCCAGAGAAGCCCCCTGTTAAGGTCGTCTTGCAGGGTTACCAAGACCGTCCGATCGCCGACCTGAAGCGACACCTCTCGAACGCCGGAATAAAGCCACGGGAGATAAAAGTGCTCTCGCGAAAGACAACAGTCACGGGTACGCATACCCTGTACCTGTTGTACTTCGACCGCGGCACCGTCAAGATCCAAGATCTGCGGCGGACTAAGACGTTGGACGGTTTTTGGGTAAACTGGCGGTTTTACACCAAGAACCCGACGGACGTAGCGCAATGCCACCGTTGCCAGAAATTCGGCCACGGCTCGCGGAACTGCAACCTCCGGCCCCGCTGCGTGAAGTGCGGTGAGTCACACCTCTCGGAGGCGTGTGCACTGCCACGAAAGGCGGACTTGGGGGACAAGGCAGAACAAACTAAGCCGCGCGTAAAGTGTGCGAACTGTGACGGCAACCATACCGGCAATTACCGCGGATGCGTCGCGCGCAAGGCCTACCTCGAGGAGCAGGAAAAGAGGAAGAAGAAAGCAGCAGCGTCCCACTCTCCTCAGCGAAATACGAGCGCAGCCATTCCTGCAGCTGGCCAGCGTACGGTTCCAGCGGACAACCCAGCGATCCCTCCTGGATGGGGGCGTTCTTTTGCCAGCGTGGTCGCTGCCGGTAGCGGCGATGCGGCCCAGCAAGGAGTCACCGGGAAAGATCTCTTTACCCTGCCGGAGTTTTTTGCTCTCGCGGGGGAGATGATGACGCGGTTTCGGAGCTGCCGTAACAAGGCGGAGCAATTTCTGGCCCTCGGGGAGCTGATGATCAAGCACATCTATAATAAAATATATTTTTGTCTGTGATCTAGTTTTAAGCTTTCTCTCTATCTATCCTTTTTCCATTGCACTTTCTGTAAGATTTTTGAAAACTTTTTCTTACTCTTGTCTATTCCATAGTTATGAGTAATAATTTTTCGATTGAAATACGATGTAAAACACAGCTGAAAGGAACACCAAAACTCTGTTATGTACCTAAATGAACTCATTGTAACTTGATTATTCACAAATAAAACCGAATTGAATTGAATTGTGTATTGTTCACAAAAACTTAAATAAATATAAGATGCATTCACCATTTTACCTCGTTTGACACCTATATTGCGAATTATGAAAATTTGAGTATTTTTGAAAAAAAAACATGCTGTATTTTGAAAAAAAAAGGTTTTAACAAAAAAAAAACTATAGTTAGGTAATAAAACAAACGTTTGATACACATAATGAAAAATTATGAAAATCTGAGAACTTGCAAAAGATATGATATTTTATGAATAAAACAAAATCTGGGAAATATCTGGTAAGCCACTATCCTCCAAGACCGAGCCACGTAGCCCAGTGGTAACGCTTCCGCCTTGTAAGCGGTAGATCGGGGTTCAAATCCCGGCTCGGACCAACACAACTGGTGATCTTTTCCCTTCTGGATTCGATTGCTTAGTAAAGGGAAGGTAGTGTATCGCCACAAACTGGACCTTATCAAGACACCTTAGGAAGACAACCTTAGGAATTTTAACATTAACCTTAACATGTTAACATTAAGTTGATTAATAAACTGTCACTGAATCCGTTTTGTAAATGCCGGCCCCGATACTCTTCACGGGTGTTCCCCTCAGGAACAGGGAAAGATTTACTTTTACTATTCTCCAAGTAATGAGAATCATTGTGTTCAAAAATGGTGTATTTTCACTTTTTATGCAAAAAAATAAATAAAAATAAAGCTTCACAAAATAAACAAAATACATCCATTTAACTAAGTTTGGGAGAAAAAAATTTAAATTTTTCAAATTGCCACTCAAAAAATCTGGTAATTCATTTATTTATCTGGCAACCTGGCTTCCCTGGTGCCATCTCGTTTTTGGCAACACGAATTTTTCAAAGATTTCTGCTTGCCAAAACTCCACTTTAATTTTAAAATTGTTCATTATTGTGTGAAGTTTTGGAATAATTTTCCATCAACAATTTAGAAGCAAACTTAAATTAGTCATTCATCAGTCATTTTTGACGAGCGGAAATATGTCGAAAAGTCGTGCTGCCAAAAACGTATTTAAAAAAAATAAATAAATTGAAAATGCAGACATTATTTCACTTCAATTTCTTCTCATTTGCAATATCATGAAAATTTGAGAATTTTCTAAAAAACAGAATTTTGTGAAAAAAGTTGAGTATTAATGTTTTGAAACTTACTACACTATAAAAAAAATAATTCTTAGTGAAAGCTTTGAAAATTTTACATTATATGGATGGATTATGTCAATTTAAGAATGATTAAAAAAATGAGTTATCATCCTTTTTTGAAGATTTAATGATTAGAAGATTTGAAGATTTGAAGATTTGAAGATTTGAAGATTTGAAGATTTGAAGATTTGAAGATTTGAAGATTTGAAGATTTGAAGATTTGAAGATTTGAAGATTTGAAGATTTGAAGATTTGAAGATTTGAAGATTTGAAGATTTGAAGATTTGAAGATTTGAAGATTTGAAGATTTGAAGATTTGAAGATTTAAAGATTTAAAGATTTAAAGATTTGAAGATTTGAAGATTTGAAGATTTGAAGATTTGAAGTTTTGAAGATTTGAAGATTTGAAGATTTGAAGATTTGAAGATTTGAAGATTTGAAGATTTGAAGATTTGAAGATTTGAAGATTTGAAGATTTGAAGATTTAAAGATTTGAAGATTTAAAGATTTGAAGATTTGACGATTTGAAGATTTGACGATTTGAAGATTTGAAGATTTGAAGATTTGAAGATTTGAAGATTTGAAGATTTGAAGATTTGAAGATTTGAAGATTTGAAGATTTGAAGATTTGAAGATTTGAAGATTTGAAGATTTGAAGATTTGAAGATTTGAAGATTTGAAGATTTGAAGATTTGAAGATTTGAAGATTTGAAGATTTGAAGATTTGAAGATTTGAAGATTTGAAGATTTGAAGATTTGAAGATTTGAAGATTTGAAGATTTGAAGATTTGAAGATTTAAAGATTTGAAGATTTGAAGATTCGAAGATTTGAAGATTTGAAGATTTGAAGATTTGAAGATTTGAAGATTTGAAGATTTGAAGATTAAATTTTGAAGATGAATGGCTTATGCAAAAGCAACTACATTTTATAAAATTTCCCAAGAAATTGATCACAATCTCCTGATTTCCGCGATTTGACATGGAAATTCCGCCCCAGAAGCTCCACACTATCCACCGAGTCCAGCAAGTCATCTCACCACACGTGGCGTGTGCCCAAGTTCGCCCCCATCCGACACGTGTATGAAGATGAACGAGCTCGCTCACACACAATGAATATTTATGGAAATACGGACCGACCCGCGAAGCTTTTTCGTTCTCGGGACACGGCGTTCGCTCGCGGGCTTATTCCCGCTGAAATGGGATTTTCACTTGTCGACGCGTTCTGCTCGAGCTTTGCGCCGAGGAGAGGATACGGAAAATGGAAATTGATATCCTTTGGAAAAATGTGGCAGCAGCAGAGATGATCCCTCGAAAGTGATAACAAGAATTAACTTACTGACATTTTTTTGTGAGGGATAATTCGTAAAATAAACTGTCCCTCAATGTCTCCATTGAAATTGCATTTCATTGACTTTTAATTTGATCTCATATCTTCGATTGAATGGATGCACGCCTCTCCGTCAATAGCCCAAGGTAATGCCGACTCACCAAAAAGCAATTGATTTTCTGCTTCGAATGAACGTCTGTTCGGCTAGTAACCTGCAAATGAAGATTCGAGTGGTGGCATTTGTTGGCCATCCTCGTGTCGTATGGAAAACGTGTCCTGTCCGGAAGGCGTTTCCTTTCATTGGGGGCAGTTGAATGGCAAACATTTTTGGCTAAAAAGTTCCTGCCCTTATGCACACACACACAAGCACTCTTGGCACATGAACACTTTTGCATCTGACATGTGAGAAGATAATAAAATTTGCAATATCCTGTCGGAATCGGGGGAGGTCGGACCTTTCTGTCCTGTCCATATAGACATAGTGCATACTTTGGATGTTCCGGACTTTGGGAAGGACTTTTCGAACAAGGGTCAGAAATAGTTCAAGCACAAACACACTAACATGAGAAATCTCCAGGTTTCATTTACCGGTAATCTTGGCTTTCAGCAGCAAATCCGGCCTGTAACTGCAGTGGGATTGTATGCAACGGATTTCTTTTTTGTTTTTGGTTTTCCTACATTCTTTGGACGAAACTGCTGCTATCAATGAAAGCTATTACTGAAATTAGTTGGTTTAGGAATTTCCGAATGATTTGAGTCGATTTTAACAAAGTTTTGTTAGAATTCCAGTTCCGGACAAGTCTTCCAAGAATGAGCATGTTTTATTAATATTTTTTTCTCATGTTGTTTTTTGGCTGAAACTTTGAAAATAAGTTTGGTTTCCATGAGTAAATATATTTGAAGTCGACAATATCCAATACCTTTCCAAAATTTATATTTGGCAACAAACAAGCCTCGAAGACCTCGTAAACAACAATCAATCTTTGCACATTCTTCAAGATGTTTTTTGCTATTTACTTATTCCACAAATCTGCAATAAACAGCTCGGGATGTAAATCGTTCCAAAAGTAATAACGTGGCCCCTCTCGATTGCAACGACGTTTCTTTTTTCAGCTCAATCTCAGCTTCCCGACTTCACTTCAATCGTAAAAGACAATTGCTTCTTGAGGGCAGCGCGCCGTGTTTACAGTGTTCTACTCAAATTGTCGAGCATCCTTTTTCGGAGTAGCCTGCCTTCGTCTTTTAGCAGCGCTTAGTGCAGTGAAAATACACTTGTCAAGGATGCTTCTTTTTCATCACTTTTTATACGTTTTTTTTTCCTCTTCTGTCGTCCATGTTTGTTTGACAGCAAAGGACAATAACAACTGTTTACCGAGCCTTCGTCGTCGTTGTGTTGTTCTTGTTTTTTCCTACAGCGTGAGGGTTCTGCGTTGGAGGATTTTAACCCTCGACAGTTCATTATCAACACATTTTTGTTCAGAAATCATTTTTGAAACCTGGAAAAATATGCAAAGCAGCAAAAAAAATAGACAGAAATTGAATTTAGTTGCACAAAAAAAAACTTAAAATAAATTAAAATAATCATTAAAAAGGGAAACAAAGATTGTTTTTGATTTATCATAAAGCAATAGAAGGTTAAAACGTTAAAAAATTGTCGAGAGGGTCTCTCCCAAGTCAGTCACCGTCATGCACTGCCCTTTCGGAATGGCGGAACAAATCTGGAGCGCTATTAAGTTAACAAGGCACAGAGCCAGCAAACAGCCACCGGGCGCGATTTGGACGCTTTCGATGAAAAGCTGGAAAATTGGCCCCGGAAAAAGAGAAAGGAAAAAATCCGAAGACTTTTTTTTCCGCCTCCCGGGTGGAACGTCAAGTCAAACTGAAAGGGGTTAAACTTTTATGGGCGTTGTAAACTTTTCAGTATGCCCACCGGATCGACCTCGTTTGAGACAGGTTAACAGAGTATGTTGTGTTGACGAGGTTAAATTCTTTAATACTGCAACCAACTTCGTGGTTGTGAAGAAACGAATGCTGTCAAAGGCAAACTTATGGGAAATTGGACGAGCTTTCCGGTAAAAATATTTTCGAAACTTAAAAATCTAGTCTGTCATATAAAAATTGCCAAAAACCACCAAAAAACCTATTTTTTCAACATTTTTATTTTTAAAACCTCTGTATCTTGACAAGGATTGGACATAGGAAAATTATCAATGTTGAGAGTTTTATGTAAAATTGTCTGGAAAATCGATTCCCACTATCAGTTTGTAAAAATTTTGACGTCTAGACCACTTTTCAAAAAAACAGTTTTAGTAAAGGATTTTTGTATTTTTTTAGGAGAGACATATCATCCTGCATTTTTCGTGAGTCTTTTTGTAACATCTTAGGCTATTTCCTCAAAAATTTTGAACGAAAAATAATCGTGACTTCACCTTAAAATTTAACATTTGAACTTAAAAATAGAAAACTCTCATAGAAGTGGCGTGTATTTTTCTTTCAGTGTATTTTTTGCAGAAAGTCCAATTTCCTACAAGTTTGTCTTTGACCACTTTTTGATGCAATGGCTTCGAGATACAGTAATTTTTAAATTACAAAATGCAAAAACACTTAAATAACTTACGCCCTTCTCAAATGTCATTTTCGAGTATAATTGGCTCCAACAGAGGGTCGGGTACAAAAGTACCAAAAAAAATCTTGATTTGAGCTGGAATTGCTCAACAATGGATTTGCCAAGAGAAGGAAAAATTATAACTCAATTCAAGTTTAAAAATTTGCTGAAGTCTGAAATGAAGTCGTAATAAATTGCTCTGAAGCAATGGAAAATAAATCAAAAATCAATGCAGGGTAATAAAGTAAAGTTTTCTATGAAAACACATTTTATGACAAAAACAACGACCTTGTGACAAAAATATTTGTTAGAAAGCAGGTGGGAAACTTTTTGCTTAACTTTAGAAGTTAGACCACAGTGAATTTAAAAAAAAACATAAAAAAGTCGTAATTATAGGCCATTTTTGTGAAAATAAGCGAAAAAAAAATCATGTAATTAAAAAGACCATCTTGAATTTTTTTGCCATTTCTTCGTTTTGATAAAAGAATAAATTCTGATATAATATATCTGCAAATAGATATTGTTAAAGAAGATTTTTTATACAATTTGTTTGAATTGTTTTAAAATGTGTTCTATCACAATATAAGAAAATTTTGAAGAATGAAAAGTTCGCAAAACTTTGTTTAGATATTTATTTTATTTTATAGTTCAATTTCATGCCTAGTGTAAAATTTGTTATACACGAACTTCTCCGGTATTCATATTGTTAAGAATGACTATTTTGCGCTGAAAAAATAAAATTTGATGGTTTATCAACATATGGTTTCATCTTCGTAAGCTTTCTAAAGGTACGATATACATATTTTTGGAAATAATTGTTATAGATCATTTTATATATTTTTCATGAAATATTATGTGGAAAATTGTGGAAAAAATGGTTATATTACATCCTGTACATGGGTGAATGGGGTCTAACATAGAATATATATGTATATATGTATATAAAAAAGTGTGTAATTTACCTATAAAATGTAAAAATACACCACTTTTCCAGTGTTTTCCCTCTTTTATAGTCAAAATTGAGGTAGTATTGCACCATAAAAGAGGTAAAATTGCACATTGACAATTGTTTACCATTTTAGGAATAACTTTTGACGTAAAAAGTCCAATTAAATACCACATAAAATGGGTTTAAATACTGTCAAAATTGTTCATTTTTTTTTATAATTAATAATTGCTCACGTTTTCACAAATAAACTTTCCTTGTATTTATTAATTTGAATGAAACTTGGTCCACGCATTTCCTGTTGAAAAAAAAAACAAAAAAATAGTTTTCCCATACGATTTTCGGACTTGTCAAACAAAATTCGTATTTTTATTTATTTTTTAATAAAGAAAGGCATGAGTTTTGAATGGGTAATAACGTTATGTTTTTTTAAAATAAAAATATTGATCTTTAGATTTTTTTAATGCAATTTAATGCAATAATTAATTAGTTTATGTAGAAAATAAGCTGAAAAAAACTGAGAATAACCTGAAAAATGGTAAAATCCGTAATAAATCACTTTGACCCAATCTCACCCCCCAGACCCAATGTCACCCCCACTGACGGTATCAAATCTAACACCATCCTGAACTCTTGCCCAAAAGATAACTTTTTTATCTTCAATCCATTTCAACGATTTCTGATAAAGCGATTGATGAAACAATCTCCAAAAATGTACACTAGTGATTTACTTATTATAACATTATGACTTGAATTGAATTTAGGATAATGTTTCAATGGGTTTTAAACGATTTTTTTCTGTTTGTGTATTTTGTTACCTATGAAAATTGTTTTCATTTTTGTTTAAACTCTTCAACTAAAAATTGATTCAATAAGGAGGATTTTTTTTTTCCAAATAACCCTGTCAAATAATTGCATAATCCTAATTGCCATATTTGCCCACATTCAATAACCTACATCACTCAAACTTATTCTAGTATCGAGCCAATATTTGCGCGCAAATAACACCCGCAACACCTGTCTGGACCCCTGACTAGGCTAGATAAGCTCGATTTGGAGTATTTGATCGATACTCATGGAGCGCTCACACAAAAAAAAACGGACCCACAACCCAATCCAACGTCATCCGATGAGGCCGATTCCGGCCAGGTAAAATTTGATCAATTTGGGGGGAGAGAGAGAGAGCGACGAGGTGCCAAAATAAACACACATCCCGTTTCGTAAACACCACCTAGCCGTGCAAATAGACGAACTGGACGGATTTGGGTGGGTTTGCGTTGGGAGGTAATGGTTTTAAGGTTTTGGGAGGAAAAATGATAGTTATGTAACTCCAAAAAAAATTATTCCTCAGTTTTTAAATCATTTAAAATTGTTGCTTGTTTTTAAGTGATTTATTGCAAAAATTAAAAGCCAATAAGCGCATATTTTAAACGCAAATTTATCAAACTTATTTCCACTTTTTTCAATTTACTTTCAAAATTCTGTTGAAAAAATACGATTTTCTTGAGTATGACCTAAAAAAGCAAAAGTGCCCAGCTCAGAAATCTAAGGAAATAAATCAAAAGCACCCAAGAACCTTCCTATCTGACGGAAGGATCTGACGAGTTGCTAAAAAAAGTAGAACCTTTTCCTCCCGAGTCAAAAGCTCACTGTGTTCATTCAGGCCCATCATCATTGATGAAGATATCCCCGTTGAAGCCAGCAGTTGGAGCCCGCTCAAGAAGCACTCTGCGCTGACTTCTTCCAACCTGGGTGCCACTAGAGATGTAGATAATGACACGTTTTGGTTCGGTTCGTTGAAGACGGGAGGGAGAGAGTCTCGAGACCTTTGCTTGTTTTGGGGTTCAACCTCACTATACTTCATGCTCAAGCCCTGGGAAAAGGTGTCGAAATTGACTTGGCAGAGATCCCTGGTATATATCAGACTGGAGTCAGCAGAGTGATGGGGGGAGGGGGAGCTCAAAAGTTGATCCAATCGGAATGTTTGCTCTGGAAAGTTCCAACGGCAAACTCTGACTCCGACATCTCTGGGAGCGCTCAAAGAGTGAAAGAAGAGCGGATAGAATTTTACACCCGGTCAATTAAGGTGAACTTTATCATTCGGGGGTTGATTCCGGTGGAAGTGGGGGAGGGGGACAAGTCTGAAACGTACCCTTAATGAATTTGTGGAATTGGGTTAGTTGTTGAGCTGACGATTTTGGTTTTGGATTAAGGGTCACTGTTTTATTGCGACAAAGTATCCCCTTTTGAATGGAATTCAATTAGCAGGTTTACTCAAAACGATATTTAAGTGGTGACTGTGGTTTCTTTTACTTTTCATTTCATGAAAGTTATTCAATAGAAATTTCCAATTAAAGCCAGATATTTAAGAGCTTTTAACCCTGCTAAAATCTAGTGCTACTTCATTTATTTTTTATATTATTTGTGGATTTTGTCAATATTATTGAAAATGATTTCTATAATTGTAAATTGTTACAAAATATTTTCTGGTTTTTAAGAAATTCTGCAATCGATTATTGTTTTGCTCAAACTTAAGATGTTTGATTTGAGCAGTAGAAAATTGTTTTTTTGACTGTATCTTAGAAACTCAACCATCAATCTTAAATGTTTTTAGGCTTTTGTGTAGAAATTTTCTTAAGAAGTTCTCGTATGTTTGGCATGTTAAGGATTCGGTCCTAATTCCGTCCAATTTGCAAATTCCTACAATTAAAACAAATTGATATGCCAACATTAAGTGGATGCCAATAGTTGAAAAAAAACAGATTTTTGGTTGAAGAATTCCACTTGAGGTTGTAAAATCTCGAAAGCGGTGCTCTTTGGAAATGCAACAATTTTAGTCAAAAATCTGAAATATTATCGAAAATATTTATTTCGAAAAATTTCCTACAGATTGCTTCAATAACGTTTAAAATCCAAAATGACATAATTTGGTTTTGAAACAGCAGGCTTGGTGATTCCAATATGTTCATGACTTACATTTGAAAAGGGTCTAATTTATTTAGTTTCCCCTTTAATGTTAGTCCTGTATTCAAAAACAATAAATTATTTTTTGAAATGATCAGCCAAAAATAACTAATGTTAATTTTTATTTGAATCTTTCTTCAAAATTAACTTGAACCCACAACAATCAACCAAAAATAATTTAAAAAAACTGTCAAAAAAAATATTTTTTAACTTGCTTTAAACCTTTTACAACTATTACAAAAATTGTATTATTTTTTAATAAAAAAATACAAAAAAAAAACTAGCAAAACTTTAAAAAGTGACTTAAAAATACAAAAGGTAATGATAGAAGTTGTTAGAATAAAATAAATTCTATACGAAATAAAATAAAAATTAAAAAAGATAAATGCAAATTAAAATATTAAAAATGCAACAACAAAAAAACATAAAAAAGAGAAGTAAAATTTTCCGAAGAACAAACGATTTTCAAAATGACCACTTAAAAAAGAATATTATTTATACAAACTTTTTTATTTTTGTATGATTTCGAACAAAAAAAATCAAAAAATCTTTGAAAATGAATTTCAGGAATTCAACTTTTAGAGAAATAAAGATAAGGCTGGTTCAAATTTTATCTAAAGTTTTTGTCGCTTCAAAGTTGGCGCAAATCCGGGGCCAATTTTTTTTTTTTAAACTTCAAAATTTCAATGAAAATTTAAGTGAAATCAACTGAAATCAATTTAAAATGCATACCCCTGCATTTAGAATCATTTTGGGCATGTTTGGGTTGATTTTTTTTTTTTTTTTTTTTTTTTTTTTTTTTTTTTTTTTTTTTTTTTTTTTTTTATTTTTTTTTTTTTTTTTTTTTATTTATATTTATTTAGTTTTTCTTTTCCATGTACATTCATTCAGTTAAAATATTATTGAGTGTCCAATCACAATCGATGACTTTTCACCTCAATTTTAAATACTAGCAACTTTCATTTATTCATGAAATATTTAGCTTTCGCTATTCAGTGATTTCAAATGTAGGAGGTCCTACATGTACAAAAGGGAAAAGGGATACCTTAAAACTAACTTATAAACTATATAAAGAGCGGATCAATGCAGCTGAAGACTGCAATGATTTTTGTCGAAATGCATCAATTATCTTATTGGACATAACATCCAAAGTGTCAACTTCGGCTAATTGATGAAGTTCACTGGTGCTGAACCAGGGAGGAAGTTTCAGAATCATTTTCAGAATTTTGTTCTGAATCCTCTGAAGTTTTTTCTTCCTGGTTAAGCAACAGCTTGTCCAGATCGGCACAGCATAAAGCATGGCAGGTCTGAAAATTTGTTTATAAATTAACAGTTTATTCTTGAGACAAAGTCTAGAATTCCTGTTTATAAGTGGATACAAACATTTAATATATTTGTTACATTTAACCTGGATACTTTCAATGTGATCCTTGTAAGTAAGGTTTTTGTCAAAAGCAAGTCCAAGATATTTCACTTGATCCTCCCACTTTAAATTTACCTCATTCATCTTTACAATGTGATGACTTTTTGGTTTAAGAAAATCAGCCCTTGGTTTGTGAGGGAAAATAATAAGTTGAGTTTTTGCAGCATTTGGAGTAATTTTCCATTCTTTCAAATAAGAATTGAAAATATCCAAGCTTTTTTGTAATCTTCTTGTGATGACACGAAGGTTTCTACCTTTGGCGGAGATGCTTGTATCATCAGCAAAAAGTGATTTCTGACATCCTGGGGGCAAATCAGGCAAGTCAGAAGTAAAAATATTGTATAAAATTGGACCCAAAATGCTTCCTTGAGGGACGCCGGCACGTACAGGTAGTTGATCAGATTTGCTATTCTGATAACATACCTGCAGAGTACGATCCGTCAAATAATTTTGAATAATTTTCACGATATAAATCGGAAAATTAAACCTTTTTAATTTCGCAATCAAACCTTTATGCCAAACACTGTCAAATGCCTTTTCTATGTCTAGAAGAGCAGCGCCAGTAGAATAGCCCTCAGATTTGTTGCTTCGAATTAAATTTGAAACTCTCAACAACTGATGAGTAGTTGAATGCCCAAGGCGAAATCCAAACTGCTCATCCGCGAAAATTGAATTTTCATTAATGTGTGTCATCATTCTATTAAGAATTATTCTTTCGAATAATTTACTTATAGATGAAAGCAAACTAATGGGCCGATAGCTTGAGGCTTCAGCAGGATTTTTATCCGGTTTCAAAATCGGAACTACTTTGGCATTTTTCCAACTACTGGGAAAATATGCCAAATCAAAACATTTGTTGCAAATTTTGACCAAGCTACTTAAAGTTGCTTCAGGTAATTTTTTAATTAAAATGTAAAAAATGCCATCCTCACCAGGGGCTTTCATATTTTTAATTTTTTTGATAATAGATTTTATTTCATTCAGATCCGTATTAAAAACATCATCTGATGAAAACTCTTGTTCAACAATATTCTGATATTCTATTGAAATTTGATCTTCAATAGGACTCAAAACATTTAAGTTGAAATTATGAGCACTCTCAAACTGCTGAGCAAGTTTTTGAGCTTTCTCCCCATTAGTCAATAGGATATTATCACCATCTTTTAAAGAAGGGATTGGTTTTTGAGGTTTCTTAAGAACCTTTGAAAGTTTCCAAAAAGGTTTGGAATAAGGTTTAATTTGTTCGACATCTCTTGCGAACTTTTCATTTCGCAGGAGAGTGAATCTGTGGTCAATAACCTTTTGCAAATCTTTTTGAATTCGCTTCAGTGCAGGATCACGAGAACGTTGATACTGTCTTCGGCGAACATTTTTCAGACGAATCAGAAGCTGAAGATCGTCATCAATAATGGGAGAATCAAATTTGACTTGGACTTTAGGAATAGCAATATTCCTAGCATCCAAAATTGCATTAGTTAAAGATTCCAAGGCTAAATCAATATCAGCTTTGGTTTCTAAAACAAAATCATGATTTAAATTATTCTCAATATGATGCTGATACCTGTCCCAATTAGCTTTGTGGTAATTAAACACAGAACTATTGGGTCTGGTAACTGCTTCATGAGAAAGTGAAAATGTTACTGGAAGGTGATCAGAATCAAAATCAGCATGAGTCACTAAAGGACCACAATACTGACTTTGATTTGTCAAAACCAAATCAATTGTTGATGGATTTCTAACAGAAGAAAAGCAAGTTGGCCCATTCGGGTATAAAACCGAATAAAGACCAGAAGTGCAATCTCTGAATAGAATTTTACCATTGGAATTTACTTTTGAATTATTCCAAGATTGGTGTTTGGCATTAAAATCACCGATGATCAAAAATCGAGATCTATGCCGAGTAAGTTTATTCAAATCCCCTTTGAAATAATTTTTATTTTCCCCAGTGCATTGGAAAGGCAAATATGCAGCTGCAATCATAATTTTCCCAAATGAAGTTTCAAGTTCAATGCCCAAACTTTCAATAACTTTCAACCTAAAGTCACGTAAAGTGCTATAAGTCATACTACGGTGGATAACTATTGCAACTCCACCGCCATTTCGATTCATTCTGTTATTGGTTATAACTTTATAATCTGGATCACTTTTCAAATAAGTGCCAGTTTTTAAAAATGTTTCGGTTATAACAGCAACATGCACGTTATGAACTCGTAAAAAGTTGAAAAATTCATTTTCTTTCGCTTTTAAAGAGCGAGCATTAAAATTCATAATATTGATGGAATTACTTAGATCCATGATTAAACTTCAGGGTAAGAACAACATCATTCGCAAATTTTAATCCAATCTGGATAGCTTCCATCATGGATGTAGCATTACTCATTGTTTGAATCAAACCAAACAGTGAGTTTTGCAAAAAAGTCATTTTTTCAAACGTAACATCGCCGAGATCAGAAGATCCCATAGCGTTGCCAGCAGAAAAATTTTCAAATGAAATTTGAGGTACCTGCCCAATTTGAAGATTGGTAGAGGATTTAAAATTCGTGGAAGAACCCGAACCCGAAACGACGTTGGCATAAGAAATACCATTAGTGTTACCTAACTTTTCCACGGTAGGGGTATTTCTAGCATTGTTCGAGTGAGACAGCACGAACGTTTGATTTAAAGATGCAGGTACAACCTGACTTTGAGAAAATTTCGGTTTGGATTTCGGCTGATGCTTGGCACGAGAATCCAAAACCTTTTTTCTGATGGGGCAATCCCAGAAATTTGATTTGTGATTTCCACCACAATTTGCACATTTAAATTGGGTGACTTCTTTCACGGGACAATTGTCCTTGTCGTGAGAAGAATCCCCGCAAACCATGCATTTTGGAACCATGGCGCAATGATCAGTACCGTGTCCGAATGCCTGGCAACGCCGGCACTGGGTCAGATTCTGGCCATTACCGCCATGTTTCTTAAAATGCTCCCACTTTACCCGTACATGGAACAAAAACTGTACTTTGTCCAAAAGTTTCAAATTGTTGATTTCATTTCTGTTGAAATGAATCAGATAAAATTGTGAAGTCAAACCAAAACGAGAAATATTCCCGTTTGATTTTTTCTTCATTGGTATTACTTGGGATGGGGCAAAGCCAAGCAACACCTTAAGTTCGTTTTTGATCTCATCCACCGACAAGTCGTTGGAGAGACCTTTCAGGACCGCCTTGAATGGACGAGCATTCTTGGTCTCATACGTGTAGAAATTGTGTTTGTGGTTTTTCAAATAACCTACAAATGTTTGGTGATCTTGTAAAGATTCCGTCAACAAGCGACATTCTCCTCTTCGACCAAGCTGGAACGAAACCTTCAAATTGCAAGTTTCCTTGCAATTCTTCAGTTGCGTTCGAAAGCTGGCCAAATCGGAGACGGAAGTCACTACAATTGGCGGAGCCTTTACTCGTTTCTCGACGGCAGAAGGCTCAGTACGAGGAGAAGGATCCTTGTCCACAGTTTCGGATAAAACACCGAAACCGTTTGCCAATGGAATTGGAGAATCAGACCTCAGAAGAGGCTGTTTTCTTTTTCTGTTTCCGTTAGCCGATTTAGCGTTCAAACGCTTCACCGACGTAACGACCAAATCTTCAGAAGATTTGCGTTTACCTTTGTTTTGACGCATTTTGCAAGCAGAGTTCTCTTGAAAAGATGGCTTTGTTTGTAAAATACAACAAAATTTCAGGTGGGGTTAGTCTTGAAAAGACTGTTTAGAATTTTGGAAAATAACTCAGGTAGTCTTTAAAAAGACTGTTTGAAATAACTCTGAGCTTAGGTAGTAAAAAATACCGCAGCTCTAGTGTCCGTTCACCACGAAGGTTCGCAAGACACTGATGTTTGGGTTGATTTTAAAATCATTTAACCCTCTACTGCCAATTTTTTTTCGAAATTTTTTATTTTTCCCTTTTTCAGGAGGTCTTTTTGAGCAATTTTTGTTCTACGAAAAACTTCTCTTTTTTTATGTTTTTCTTGTTTCTTTTTTAGTATTTCAATTTGCATTTATCTTGTTTAATTTATGTTTGTTTTTGGTAGTATTTGGCCTATTCTACCACCTCCTATCATTACATTTGCCTATCTATTTTTTCTTGTTTTTACAGTCACTTTTTAAATTTTTTGCTTGTTTTTCACATTTTATGCTACAAAATGGCACCATAGTCTGGGATACGACAAAAATTACTGCATATTTCTTCTCATTTTCTACATTTTAAAAAAACATTGGCAAATTCACATAAAACAAGTAAAATTTCCAACCCATGAATTTTCTAAAATATTAAGAGTTCTTCATTCCAATGCTTTTCAAAGATTAAAAATTTGTTGAAAAATTTATTTTTGGCTATTTTTTAAATCGAAGCCCGTCTAAAGGCGGGGTTGGGTTGTAGAGGGTTGAATTTTCCAAAATTTTCGATGTTTAGTATCGCAAAAGATTTTGTTTGCTAAATTTTTTGTTTTCGTCAAATCTTATATATTTTTTAAAACTAATGATTTCAAAACAACTGAACTAGTGTAAAATGCATTTTGAAACTCTTTTTGCATCCATGTGTTGAGACAATGGTTTGTTATTTCAATTTTTAATATATATTTTTTTATTTTTTTGCTCCGGCCAGAGCCGAGGGACAAAAACTTTGAAAAATATATGCATCGACCTAATTTAAAAAGAAAAAGCCTTGTCCTTATAAATGCCTTCGACTTTGCCAAAGACATCAAATTGATCGTAAAATCTCTTCCCAAGCTTCAGATTCTCAAAAAATTACGTAAAATTGTTGTATGTAACTTCTCTGTCCGTAGAAAAGTCTTTCAACAAATTGATTAAAGCAGATGAAATCCAGTTCATGGATAATTGCTGATTTTCCATTATAAAAAATAATTTTAAAAAAATCTAGAAAGAAATTGCCTAGTTAAAAAATATTTTAAAAAACATCTTGAAAACTTCTTGGCTTTCAACAGAAAGCAAAAATAAATAAATCAAAGCGTAAACAAGATGAAGAAAGCCCCTGTCCCAATATCACAAAAAACCAATGCCATTCACTTAAGACGTGGAGCATTCGCTCCAAAACCCCAAACTCAATGTTAAATGATGCATTTTTGGCACCGGCTCCAGCACTATATTAATCGCCGCAATAAACTACCCACCACCCACAAATATCAGGTTGCATTTTCGCACAGCCAATTGGATTTTTTCGCATTTTCCCCCTTAAAACCAATGCCAAAAATCTGAACAAAACAATCCCCCGAATGAAGCATAAAAAAAATAATCTCAATTGCAATTTTGGATCTCCCTCAAAATCGTTGATCATTTCACGAAGCCTCTTTCCACATTGGAAAAAAGTTTGATTTGCCCGTGGTCAGTGATGGGAATTTATTTCAAAAATCTTATTTTTCCTTTAAAATGTTAGTTCTAGAATAAAATAATTAAAAGAATCTTCTCGAGCTTTTCCCAACCCTCCCTCCCGCTGCTGATGGTAAACAACAACCTTCCGTTTGATGGCATATCTGTGCCGGTCCCAAAATGCTTTTCCGGATGGACTGAACTGCCCGGGCCAAAGCTGGACCGAACCCGAATGCTGCTGGTGCTGCTGCAGAAAAGCATTAAATCATTTTATCGGTCAAACGACGTTGCGTTGCGAGGCCGGTCCGGATATTTATTTGAAATGCAACTTTCTTTTTTTGGCGTGCGATTTTTATTCAGCATTTGTTGGCATTCGGGGATGATTTTTTATTTCGATTTTGTTGCCAGCAAGGACACTGGTCAGCGAATTTCGACATAAAAAAAAAGTAAGAAAAATAAAAGAGATTTTACAATATTGAAAAAAATGCAAATGCTAATTTATAAATTATTATAAGTCAGTAAACCTAAGTCAATCGAAACGGTGTTGAAAACAATGATTATAGCACTACTACTACTAACTTTTCCTGTCATTCTCGAACGACGAAATGGCCTTTCTTTAAAAAATAACAGAATCGAACAGTAATACTTTTCAGCGCTTGTATCGAAAAGAAATACTTTTCAGTATCGTTATGATTTGAAAGGTGAATTGAGTAAACAATTTTACATGAAACTTAAAATTCCATTCAAAAGGTATTTTTCGGAATTACCAAGAACAAAATTTTTTGCTTTTATTTATATTTTTAGCACAAACTCCAAGTCTTCCTTTTTGCAACTTGTTACACAAAATGATTTTATACTAGCGTTCAATAAAAGATTTATTTATAACTTATCTTAAAATTATTTTGTCTATTTTTTAATATAATATATAATAAGGCAAAACAGTTTTGAAATTTTAATATTTGACTGAAACTTTTTTGTTGCCTTCGGTATGCCCAAAAAAGCCATTTGGCATCATTAGTTTGTCCATATAATTTTCCATACAAATTTGGCAGCTGTCCATACAAAAATGATGTATGAAAATTCAAAAATCTGTATCTCTTGAAGGAATTTTTTGATCGATTTGGTGTCTTGAGCAAAGTTGTAGGTATGGATAAGGACTACACTGAAAAAATGATACACGGTACACAAAATTTTGGTGATTTTTTATTCCACTTTTTGTCTCTAAAACTTGATTTGCAAAAAAACACTATTTTTAATTTTTTTTAATATGTTTTAGAGGACATTAAATGCCAACTTTTCAGAAATTTCCAGGTTGTGCAAAAAATCTTTGATCGAGTTATGAATTTTTTAATCAATACTGATTTTTTCAAAAATCCGAAATATTGGTCGCAAAAATTTTTCAACTGCATTTTTCTATGTAAAATAAAATTTGCAATCAAAAAGTACTTTAGTGAAATTTTGATAAAGTGCACCGTTTTCAAGTTAAAGCCATTTTTAGGTAACTTTTTTGAAAAAAGTCGCAGTTTTTCATTTTTTTTAAATTAGTGCACATGTTTGCCCACTTTTGAAACAAATATTTTTGAAAAGCTGAGAAAATTCTCTATATTTAGTTTTTTTGAATTTTGTTGATACGACCCTTAGTTGCTGAGATATTGCCATGCACAGTTTTAAAAACAGGAAGATTGATTGATGTTTCCAAAGTCGATATCTCAGCAACTAATGCTCCGATTTACAATGTTTAAGTATGAAACATTCGTGAAATTTTCCGATCTTTTCGAAAACAATATTTTCAAAAAATTTAAAACAAGACATTTCAAATGGGCCAAACGTTTAATATTAAGCCCTTTTTAAATGTTAGTCTTGGTTTAAAAAATTTTTGGATCGGAAAATTTCACGAATGTTTCATATTTTAACATTGAAAATCGGAGCATTAATTGCTGAAATATCGACATTAAAAAATTGTGGGTTGTTTGGGTAAGACTTAGAAAACATCAATTTTCCTGTTTTTAAACACTTGCATGGCAACATCTCAGCAACTAAGGGTCGTATCAACAAAGTTCAAAGAAGCAAAATATTGAGAATTTTCTCAGCTTTTCAAACATATTTTTTTTTCAAAAGTGGGCAAACATGTGCACTCATTTTAAAAAAAATAAAAACTGCGACTATTTTCAAAAACAAAAAATGGCTATAACTTGAAAACGGTGCACTTTATCAAAATTTCACTAAAGTACTTTTTGATTGCAAATTCAATTTTACATCAAAAATTTAAGTTGAAAAATTTTTGCGACCAATATTTCGATTTTTTCAAAAAAATCAGTATTGATTAAAAGTATTGGTCAAAGATTTTTTGCACAACCTGGAAATTTCTGAAAAGTTGGCATTCAATGTCCCCTAAAACATATCAAAAAATAAAAAAAAATTGAAAATAGTGTTTTTTTGCAAATCAAGTTTTAGTGACAAAAAGTTAAATGAAAAATCACCAAAATTTTTTTCGAGGGAATCATTTTTTTTTCAGTGTAGTTCTTTTTATACTTACAACTTTGCCGAAGACACCAAATCGATCAAAAAATTCCTTCAAAAGATACAGATTTTTGAATTTTCATACATAATTTTTGTATGGACAGCTGCCAAATTTGTATGGAAAATTATATGGACAAACTAATGATGCAAAATGGCTTATTTGGGCATAACGAAGGCACCAAAAAAGTTTCATTTGGATTAAAAAATACAAAAATTCTGAAAAAAAAAAGTCCAAATTTCGTAGAGAATTGCTCATTTGATAAAATGGGAATATTTGGTTACCACATCTTTAAATTTTATTAAAAAATGTACAGAACATAAGTCTTTTTTTTTTTTGAACTTGATATTATGTCACATGGAACGGTAAGCATTTATGAGCACTTAATTTGTGAACAAAAAGCATTTTTTTAATTAACTAGTTTTAAAAATTAGTATTACAAACAGATGTTTTTTTTTATCTTTTTGAATACTATTCAATATATTTGTAGCAAAAATTTAAAAAAAAATTAATAAAGGTAAATAAAGTTCTCTAGATGTTCGCAAATTTTTGAGATTTATAATTCGGATGGAACTTTGTCCCATTGTCAAAAGAAGCCATTTTGCGTTATCTTTTTTCCATACAAATCTCTATACAATTTCGGTCACACAAAATGGGAATTGAACATTCGAAATTCTGCAGCTTCAGAAGCGATTTAGGGGAAATTCTCGTATGTTTGGCAGGTTAAGCACCCGCTCCTAACTCCATCCAATTTGCTGATTTTCACAATTCAAACAAGTTATTTTGCAAAACTTTTGATAGAAACTTGCTTGCCCACTTCTTATTTAACTATCTATCACTTTTCTATTGAGCTTTTATTGAGCTGTAAACGAATGTCAAAGTGCTGATATGGTAACATTAGAGGCACGCTGGAATTATATGCTGTTCCCCTACTATTCGGTGTCTTTAGCAAAGTTAAAAACTTTAAAAGGACCATGCAAAAAAAAATCATTCGTAACATATTTTTAAATTAAAACAGATATTTCATTTATTGTATTTAATTATTTGTTTAACCATTTTTTTCTATTTTGTTTTCAAAAATTCAAGATATTTTTAACAAACTATCCAAAAAATATCCACTTTGAACAACTAATTTTTGCAAAACTTTTGATAGAAGCTCGTAACTTCTTTCCAACATAGAAAAAAATCATGGTTATATTCGTCAGGGAATGGTGACACATTTTGGGCTAATATTACATCAGGAACTTTTCATCAGGTTTGCAATTTCACACATTTTTAGGTAAAATTACTCAAAAAAAAATCAAATACCTACAAATCATTTTGAGTTTGATGGTTTTGACTTGTTTTATGTGAATTTATCAACCACAGTTTCGAGTTCAAACCAGTGCAAACGCTGCCTGGTGCCACGCCAAAAGCCGAATGTCCAGCATTTTTTTTTTAAATAACAGCATGCGATGACCATTTCTGGCAACGGTTCAAAGTTTGGACGCTCCCCCGGGGAGGCTGAGAACGAGATCCGGTCAGCAACACTGCTACCACTAAGCTCCTGTCAGTTTCAACTTTCGAGCGAATGCTCTGCGTAATTGAATTCCACCAAGTAATCACGGTGTGTCCGTTACAGCTTTCATTACATTTGCAAGATTTTCTTGCTATCTCTCATCGGGAGGGAAAATTAAAGAAAATGAAAAAGGACCCAAGTTAGTCGAAATGTCGGCTGGGTTCATAAAGCATTCCAACTCGGGAACACGGCCAAAAAAAGTGGCCTGAGTTTTCCTACAGAAGAAGAACACAAAAAAATCGAGGACATTACGAAGTCAACTTTTTAACCGCACACTCAGTCACCGCGCTCCTGCACCCTGGCTGATAAGAGCAAAGTAAATTAATCAAACTTTTCTGCCCCAAGGTGTGCTTTCTCGTTACCACCCACACAATTTCATTCTTTCCAGGTTGGAGAAAATACACTGGAAAAAAAAATCTGATTGCTGCTCCTTTTCAAAACAATTTCTAGGTTTTGATGGAAAAGTTTTAAATTGAAATTGTTTGTTTTTTTGTTTCATCTGAACCTAAATATGTTTGACGGCAAAAAAGCTGTTTTTCTGGGTTATAAAATGGTCGTTACCCAACAATTTCCACCTAGTTTTCACCTGCTAGCCTGAAAGTGCAAAAAAAAACACCCCACTCTGCTCCCACCCTTTCAGTACACAGCAAAAAAATCATAGCAATATTACATCTGGGAAGGGGTACATCTTTTATGTCAGAAAAAATGTGTAATTTTACCTCTGAAAATGTGTAATTTTACCACTTTTCTGGTGTAATGTCGCTTTTCCAGTCTAAATTGAGGTAAAATTACATCATAAAAGAGGTAATATTCAACCTTCTAAAATTACACCTTCCAAATTTACACAATTTTTTGCTGTGTACGGCTATGGCCACTGAAACCAGACTAGAACACGAAAACTAGCATTTTTCCCAGGCTAGGCAAAAGTTTCCACCTGGCTGGCTGGCCGGGCCCGCCTCTCCCGGGGGGTAATTTGATTATGCCAACTTGCGAAAGAACCCATTTTCATCATCATCAACGCCCTCCCGTTGTCGCCGTCAACAAGCTCATCGTGTCGAGAGCTGTGCTCATTTTCGGGCGACACCAGGCAGAGTCAGGTTTTTCCGCACGACAAAGGTCAAGTTTTGACAGTTACTACTTGGTGTAATTACTGGTGCTTCAGAAAGTGGGAAACTTCGCTTTTGTGCTCACAGGACAGTGATACTTCCTAGTTGGAGTAATTAAATTTAATGAGTTTTGCCGTTCGTAAATGATACCGGAAAAAGTTGCGGTTTTGGTTAGAGTTCTATAAAATTGCACTTGGCCAAATTTTATAATGGTCATTCTCTGCCAACTCACACGGCAGTTGCCCCGAACCTTTGAACTTTGATTTGCGTGAAACTTTGTCTTATGTGGTAACTTTTGTCCCTGATACTAATCCGAGGTCCGTTTTTTATATCTCGTCGACGTAATTCCGGGTTGGTACGAAATTCCAACGAAGCATCAATTCAATCGATACAAAGACCCCCAAAATGATATTATATCACTTCAAAATGTTAACCCTCTACAACCCAACCCCGCCTCTAGACGGGCTTCGATTTAAAAAATGGCCAAAAATCCATTTTTTAACCAATTTTTGATCTTCAAAACGCATTGGAAAGAAGAACTTTTAAAATTTTGGAAAATTTTAGGGTTTGAAGTTTGACTTATTTTATGTGACTTTGCCAATGTTTTTAAAAATGTATTTTTTTTAGGGGTCAGCTTTGGCTGTGTTTTTTACTAACATTTCCTATATTTTAAGTAAAAAGAAGTATGCAGTAATTTTTCTAGTGCCCCAGACTATGCCTCTACGCATTTATTTGCAATTTAAATGATAATGGTTCCATTTTATAGCAGAAAATGTGAAAAACATGCAAAAAATTGAAAATGTTGCTGTAAAAACATGAAAAAATTAGATAGGCAAAATGTAATGATAGGAGGTGGTAGAGTAGGCCAAATACTACCAAAAACAAACATAAACTAAACAAGATAAATGCAAATAAAAATACTAAAAATGAAACAAGAAAAACATAAAACAAGAGAAGTAAAGTTTTTCGTAGAACAAAAGTTGCTCAAAATGACCTCCTGAACACGGGAAAAATAAAAAAAATCGAAAAAAAAATTTGGGCAGTAGAGGGTTAATTTAGCCATTCAGATAAATTGAAAGTTTGCAAAATTAAGTTTCCAGTTGTGACACTGGATTTATCGTGATTTGTCAACAAATAACTGTATCTATGAAATTGTTTTCGAAAAATATACAAATTTTTTTTGCACCTTTTTTGATTTTTGTAATTGTCTTTTCGTGAGCTTTTTTTAGCAAAATGTTAGACAACAGTTTCTGAACAAAACGTATTACTAGGTTTCAGTCAAACTTTAAATTGTTTTCATCACAAAATTTGCATATTGCAAAAGGGGTATAAATACTTTGTTTACATACTGTATTAATGCAGTTTTAATTCGAATTAAATTTTCATATTTTATCATTTTTCCTCAGGTACAAGCATTTGAAACGAACCAAGACAAATGTAACGATCTGATATTCTGTCCAAATTTAAACTGAACAACAAAATTAGTGCACTGATTTCCCAATGTAGTGCTGTACCGGTTGGCGGTAGTGAAATAAAAGACAACTTTTTTTATTTTCAAGTTTTTCTAGTCTTAAAAAAATACAAATTAAACAAACTAATTAAATCTGAAACACATTGGATACAGAGTTGTGGTTGATTAAAAATCTAAGGCATAACTAAAAAAAAAATTTAATTATTCGCTCTACAGCATTGCCTTGGCGTTCTCGATTGCGAGATTCCTACTCGAAACTAAGTGTCCGAACGCTTGATTGTTGAGGCAATTGCAAACCTCTTTTTACACCTTAGCTTCCATCCACCCCGAGATTCGAACTGACGACCTTTGGATTGTTAGTCCAACTGCCTACCAGCGACTCCACCGAGGCAGGACCCAGGGAGACGACTCCTACACCTGGACTGAGCTAACGACCTAACCTTTTTTTAGGTTAGTCCGGGACCAACATTTACTTCCCTTCCGACGGAAGGCGTGATCAGACAAATCTCGTCTCGAAAAATGCCACCGGGACCGTCTGGGATCGAACCCAGGCCGACTGGGTGAGAGGCAATCACGTTTACCCCTACACCACGGTCCCGGCTACTAAGGCATAACTAAGTACATTAAAATTTCCAACTGCTGTCTCTGATCAGATTGTAGACTAGATTATCACCAGTTGATGGCAATCAACTCATTGTATGATTTCAAGCTTTAAAAATTCAACAAATGAAAAAATGGGTTTGTTTTACTTGTTTTATAAATGTAATTAATTAAAAACAAACCTCGATAACAATTAAACACAAATAATAACCAACTTATCCAATGTATCTCATTATCATTTGATTTTTTTTAATTGAAAGTCAACATTCAACATGTACCATTTCACAATAACTGTTCATTTTCGTTCAGTACAGATTCACACAGTTAACGCGAATTTGCAAACCACATATACGTGCGCTTTTAATTAAACTTGCAGAAATTTTCGAACAATCCACTGCAAGCAATATTACATGTCAGTTTTTTTTTCCACGAACTGCTCAGTAATCAATTCAAGCTGCTCTCAATCATCATTCCAATGAAATTAATTTGCAACGTATTGAAAATTATAACTACATTGTAATTGACTTCATATGTTTCAAGGATTCCATGAAATGTGGATTTTTGTAACATTTTCCTCAAACTCAGTTATAAATTTTCGTTTAACAGTTTCTCCTCATTTATTCTATGAAAACTGAAAAACTCGTTAGTGCTTAAAAGTTTAAGTAATAATTTTCGACACAGTTTGTTTTTTAAGTTGACCAAATACGGACTAAAAACTAAAGCGGTAAAATAAAAGTTTCTCGAATATATCCTTTTCAAAAATGTTCAACAGAATCGCAAAAAAAAAACTCGTTACAACCCGAGCAGACGGAAATAACTTGGGAATAACATTTTTTGATATTTGAAAATACTAGTCCAATTACATTTTGTGTTATTTATAACAAGATTTGTTATTCGTCGTTATGATTTTTTTGTTATTGGATTGTTATTGTAATTACAGACTAATAAAATGTTTAGTTTTTCTTCGAAAAAATCTTTGTTATTATTTTTTGTTATTTTTACAACTTATCCGATCATCCCAATAACAGTTGGAGGTATTCTTCCATAACAAAAAATGTTATTCCAAAGTTGTTTTGGCTTTCAACAAATATCAGACCAATAACAAATTTTGTTAAGATAACATAAACTGTTATTAAACTCTTATGTAAAAATTGATTTTTCAAGAAGATTCCATAACACTTTCTGTTATTTTAGCGGTATTTGTTATTGAAATGGCATGAATATTGTTATTACCGTCTGCCCGGGAAAAAATCTTTTTTTTTTAACATACGTAGTATTTATCCAACTTGGCAGAATCTCGTTGGATAAATGTACGACTCGTGCAGAAAAATAATAATCATTTTGATTTTCAATTTTCCGAAAACATTTCCGCATCCTATCATTGAATGGACTTCCCAAGCCCCTCGAAGGGCATTTAATAACTGATGTGTGAGAATTTGCGATTCCCCTTAAGCAAACGAGCGCGGTAAATTTATAGTTTCCATAATAACCATCAGTCGACCCCGCCCGCAGGTAATTGCGGGGTGGGGTTGCAGCTTACAATTTCCGCAGGTCATTAGTGTGCAAAACATGAAATTAAAAACTTTCCCATTTTGGAAGCCGGTTTGTGTTACTCGCGGAGAAAACGGGAAATGTGACTCGCACTGAAAATCAGGAGCAGTTTGAGCAAGGAGGAGGAAAAAGTATGATGAATGAAGCTCACAAATTTGAGCAGTAGCTACGCTTGGCACGTGGTCAGAATTTTCATCCCACATAGGAACTGATTTTCCGGGAAAAAATGCAATACTCACGGGCGTTCACAATTTACATGATTTTATGCAGTCTGTTCAACGCAAACGAGGTTAATTAGCTTCATTGTCGAGAGTTTCAGTTTCTCATTTGAATGGTTTCGGATTTACGTTATTCACGGTAAAGTTGTAACAGCTTCAAGTTGTGCTAGAATGTTTTATGCGAACAACACATCAAAATGTGTTTTTTTCAGCTGCATACATAAAATTGTATAAAAATTTTCGCATTGTAACAAGCAAATAAAGAATTCGTCCATGAGTGTAGCGAATCTACTTGGCCGAAATTACAAGCTCTATAAATATTCAATATTAAACTTTTTGGATATTTCAATCAATTCCAGAGTTTTTTTTTAACTATTGTCTTTCATATGTTTATATGACCTATTAAAAGAAACTGTAGAATTTGTCTTCTTATTTTTCTTATATCCGTTTTACTTCAGTAATCAGAGGTCTAATCTTCAAAGTTTCTTAGATGAAAAAAAATAACAAAAAAATATAAATATTGAAACAACAAGCCATACTCTCAACATTGGAATGCAAAAAGTGTTTTAAAATGCATTTTACACTAGTTCATTAGTTTTCAAAAAAGCAAGACGAAAACAAAAAACAAAGCGAAAAGAAAACTTTTTGCGATACTAAACATCGAAAATTTTCAAAAGTTCTAAAGATGTTTAAGGGGTAACATACATGTAGAAAATCACAAAAATTTTATATCTTAAAAAAATCGTAAAAAAATTGTCTTTTTATCTTTAAAAAAATTGTACCAGCCTTACTTGGCAACAAAAATTTGTCCATACTTCTCTTTGGCTCTAAAGTTGCAGAGTTTTGTCCCCTAAAACATAGAAAACAATTCGAAAATTTTAAAAATGTGGATTTTGGAAAAAAAATCAAAAAAAGGGTTATTCAAAAAAAATCCTGTTCCATTTTCTGAATAGTCCTCATCAATACCTACAACTTTATCGAAGACACCAAATATTTTTTTTATATCGCCGTATTTGTGGACTGATTTAACAATATTTTTGAGAAATGTTCGAATTTTTCTATGTTGTTTTTTTTCGGACTGATTTAACAATATTTTTGAGAAATGTTCGAATTTTTCTATGTTGTTTTTTTTTTTCAAATTTTAAAACATCTGTTTTTTTTAACTAAAGATATGTTTATTCCTTCGAAAAATTGAGACTTTAACGTGGTAAATTGGAAAATAACAATGTTTTAAAGAAATTTTATGCCGCTGTAAAAAAAATCCGTATTAGGGGAAATATACCCTTTTCCATCATTCTTAGCTTTTCGACCTGGTCTCGTTACTTTTGCAGTTTGCCGCTATTCAATCAACTTTTTCAGAAACATCACCAATAGAGAGTTGCTTGCTCACTTTTATATAAGTTATTTATTAGATTCTTTGAAATAGTCAAAAACACGTTTTGTTGAATTCATGATCGAAGTTCTGAAAAGCCGATAATAGAAATGGGCCTAGACAGGGTGTATTTCTCCTATGTTTTTGTAGATCAAGCGATTTTTCATCAACTTCGGAAGCTCTCGACAATTCATCCTGAAACGAGAGAATAAGTTTGTGCATTAAGTTTAGAAAATATCTTTTAAAGATTCCACGCCAAACCCGATCCAAATAAGACCCGCATTTTTTGCTATCAGGGTGATCTTACCCCAAATAGGGTGGTCCAAAAATGGCACTTTTCAGCGAAAATGAGAAAATGTCTAATAAAAGTAACAAAACCAAAACCAAGTAAATCCATCTGGAACTTTTTCCTAGCACTGGAACTTCTAAAGTAAAATTGTTCCAGAAAATAACTTCACATGAATTTCTGAAATTTTAGTTTCAGTCTAGCTTCACTTCGCAAAAATTCTTGATAAGTGTTAATTAATTGCATTGCATTTTCAGATTAATTGGTCAATTTTCTACTAAAAAAATAAAATTAATTTCGAAATTATAAATTTTATGTATTTAAAAAAAACACAATTTGAAAAAAATCCTCAAATTTCCTTGCATTTTCAATAAAACTAATTTCATTTAAAAAAACTGTCGAAACTGTTTATTCGTGCTTGAAAAGTAGTTGGACAAATACGACGAGTCCTGAAAAAATCAAATTTTGCAACACCCTTTGAGTGAAATTTTAAGTCAAATTTTCATGTATTTAGTCAATAAATCGTTTAAATCAAAAAAATGTTGAAAAGTGTTACTTTTCGAAACAAGTGCTGAAAAGTTCAACTTTTCAGCATCCATTTCAGTGCTGAAAAGTAGAACTTTTCAGCATTTATTTTGAAAAGTGTTGCTATTCGATTCTGTTATTTTTAGTACAGAAAAGTAGGCTATTTCGTCGTTCAAGAATGACAGGAAAAGTGAGTAGCTTCACGACGAAATTGCAAAAATTCAATTTAAATTACGTGGACGTTAAAATTTAAAATTTGCATGCTTTAATTCCTATTATAACAAGAAATACTATGACTATCAAAGTCAGGAACTCAATTTTTTTTTGCGATGCCGTTGTGAAACTAATTACTTTTCCTGTAGAAAAGAAAAGTGAAACCTTTCGAAACAATTGCTGAAAAGTTCTACTTTTCAGCACTGAAATGGGTGCTGAAAAAATGAACTTTTCGGCATTTGTATTGAAAATTTACACTTTTCAATATTGTTTTGTTTTCGGAATTGCAAAAAATGTTGCATGGAACTCGTTGCAAAACTTGATTTTTTCAGCACTCGTTGTATTTATCCAACTCGGTAAACCTCGTTGGATAAATGTACGACTCGTGCTGAAAAAATCTTCTTTTTGCAACTTGTTACATAAACTATTAATTCATCGCAACTATTTTTTAAAACATGATTGAAAAAACTTTTCCAAAACAAGTGCATGGTCCTTGTGTAGCCTACCCCAGTACATATTTTAAAAATAATAATCTTGAGACAAACCTGAACAGCTGGAAAATTTTCCAAAATTTAATGGTAATCCTACCAATGTTACTGTGGTTTACGGTATTTTTAGTTTTTAGCAATTTCGCTTCAAAGTTCATTTTTGTTTACCGTTATTAAAAAAAATCTTAGCATCAGTTTAATTTGCCGACAGACAAATCACTCATAATTTAAATTTAGCAAAAAAAAAATTGGATAGGGAATCAACCTTATTTTCTGTGCGCTTAATATTTTGTGTGGCAAACAACCGAATAACTCCATACATTTTGGAACGACCATGCGCCTCCACCAAAATAAATCAAAAAGTATTAAAACGAGTAAATCCGACAACGACAAAACCGTTTTCTCCCATAAAGTTTTGTTATTTTAAGACACACACACCTGCGCGCGGTGCGCGACAGCTCTGTCACAGAGTACTGTCCGTCGTCCCGGTAATCATTGAGATAATGCTTCTCATCGTTCAAAGGGAATAACAAGCCGTAAAACGGCCATAAATCATGCTCCGGCGGCGACTTAGATTTCGTAAATCAGAATTTATTATACCATCGTGGGCAGGATAACCTAGTGGGGGGGGGGGGGGGAGAATTCTCGATTAAATTTTCAAAAGGTCCTATCTGCATAGGAAACCCATGAGGGATAGGTTGTTTTGAAAATTTACTCTAGAATTGTTTGAGCTTCACCGAAATTTTTCCTCACCATCCTGACGTGTCGCTTTACCTGAATGACAGATTTTCCCGCTAAAAAACCGGAGCCCGTTTTCCCCAACCCCCCAGGAAGGAAAAAGCCGCAAACATTTCACTCAAACCCGTGCTGCTGCGGTGTGTGCCGTTTACTTCCTTTTTTCTTGTTTATCCAGAATTTGAAAAGCTTCCCTGTCAGCGGCAGTCAGTGAGTGTGTGTGTGTTCTACTAAGAGCAAAGAATTATGAATTATAATCTTCAATTTCTCGTTTTCTCATTTTGTGTTGTGAAACTGAGAACAAAGCAGCGCGTGCACACACACACACATACACACACGTGGAGCTTTGGTTTGAGCCTCCGCACGAGGAAGCCCGTTAAGGCTCACTTAGCCTTCGTTAGGCGTGTGTGTGTGTGTGTGTGTGCACACGCGAAACAGCTTCATCATGTGAGTGTACTTTGTGTGTGTGTGTGTTTGCTACAGACTGAACGGAGGCTCAGTAGCTTTTGAGGCTGAAGGAAGAACTCTGCTACTCAAAGTCGGAAGAGATGTTTGAAAAAACAATTACAGAGAGGTTGGAAGGGGTTAGAACATAAAAATAATTTTGGGTTTTGATTAAAAAAAAGCTTGAAATAAGTTTGCTTTACCATTGCAATTAAATTAAATTGTAGTAAATGTCACTTGTTGATCGACTATTAAAATGGTATTATTTTGAAAGCAAGGTAGTATTTTTGAATTGCAAAAAAAAAACTGAAAATTTTTCCAAAAAAAAATCACATTTTTTTCAGCAAAATATATATTCTCGGAATTCAACTTTGAGTTTTCTGTGTCCTTATTTTTTCGGAAAATTCCTAATCATAACCAACAACTTTGCCCAACACACCAAACCGATCCGAAAATCCCTTTTCAAGATACCGACTTTCGAGTATTCACGTGCCCATTTTGTATGACCAGCCAGCAATTTTATGGAACCTTGTATGGAACAAAACTTATTTGGGAAAATGGCTTCTATTAACGTAGGGATTGCTACACGCAAATCAGACTCCGGTCAAATCTACCGAAATCCTTTAGGACAAGGTTTCATCCAAATCAAAAATTATAAAAATTGAAAATCTCGAAAAAAAATGCGAAATTCTAAAGAATTTCACCATATTAAATCAGACTGATATTTTTTCAAATGTTCTGTGCAATGCTTGAAAAGGGATCTATCACTGAACGGAACTGCTCGATATTCGATAGAACTTTCTGTCAGCGATCATTTCCCAAAACGATATTTGATCGCTGACACACAACGCCTATCATGACCGTCATTGCTTGGCGACGGTCGATGAACGTAAACACGAAGACGAAACGAACGAAAAATGAGCACCACTCAAGCCGCCGCCCGAACGACACAACGTGCTCTATTTCTTTCTCTCGTTTTTGTCTCTCTCTTCCTAGTGTATGCTGCATGGTGACAGAAATCATATGATTGCTATCATTGGAGAGATGATCGGAATCTCGGTAGAATGTCAAACGACCGCTCTCTAGGCGATTTTTCTCCTGGAGGGAAGTCAATGATTGTGTGAGTGACTTTGCGTAGCACTCATTGTGTGTGAACGAACGAAAGCAGAATGTAAAAATCAGGTTGTCGTGGTGAAGACGATTGGAGTGTTCTGTCAGCTATCACAAACAAAGTCGAAATTTCACAAGCCCTGGTTCTGTGATATAAAAATTAACTGAAATTTGTTCTTATTGTTTTTATGTCTAAAAGATACTTTTTAATGAATTGATTTGATTTTACTATTTTCAATACTTTTTAGAACTCTGAAAAGGACTTTGGTATTTAAAAATAAATAAATAATGTTTGTTTTTAGCAAAAAGCTTATTTTTAAAAGAAGGTCAAAGATCAACACCATTGTTGTGTTAAAATTCATATTTTTGAAAAAAAAATTTTGAATGAAATCAGAATATGCCAAAAGCCTTTTTTTACACATTTTCTCAAATAAGAGATAATTTTTTTTAATACGCTTTCATCAGAAATAATCATGGAATGTGCCATTTTTCATAATAGAAAAAATGCACGTTTTTTGAGTTAGTTTATAACCAATTTTATTTAGAGTTTTTATCCCTCGACCCTGGTTAGGGGAATTATTTTCCAAATTTTGAAGTTAAAACTATCACAAAATACAGGAAATGTTAAACTAAGCTTTTATTATGCTCATAAATTTCAAATTTCACAGGAAATATAATTCTAAACAACCAAATTTCACGGAAATTGCATTACATTTTTTTTTAAATCATCTTGAAAATCGCATGTGAAAAAAAGAGGCAGTATTTTTTTTTTAATTTCTATTACATCATCAGGCCCGTAGCTAGGGGGGTGGGCTTCGAGCTGAAGCCCCCCCCCCCCCCCCCCGAAATTTTTGGAAGACATATGGGAGAGAGGGAAGAAGAAGAAAAGAAGAAGAAAATTTCTTCTTCCAGCCACCCCACCACCCCCCCCCCCCTTCTCCCCGAACCAAAATTCTGGCTACACTCCTGTACATCATCCTTCAATTATTTTTAAACGTGACACTAATAAAAAATCTTTTCTAAATTTTTTTTGGATCTTTTCAGTCACTTAAGTTTGACATTATTTACCGATAAAAAAATTAAGCAAAGATTTAGAGTGAAGTAAGTTAAACTGACTAACACTGGCAATGCAAAGTAAATTTGATGTTGGTAAATGATGATTATAAATAGGGATAGTGAAATTTCACGATTTCGCGGACAGCGTGAAATCCGCGAAATTTGGCTTTTTCCGCGAAATCCCGTGAAATTTTATGTTTTTGTGAAAATGTAACGATATTTCATAAAATAACTTATCAAACTCAAAAAGGAATAAAAATAATGTTATGAACTACTGTAGAATTAAGCGAGTGAATACCCTGGTTTTATTACTAATATAGGGTTAATGATTTTTGACGGTTTCGTAGACGGCGTGAAATTCGTGAAATTTATCAATTTTATTGAATCATTGAATGCAAATATGGGCAAAAAAAAATATAAATATTGAAATAACAAGCCATAGTTTCAACATTTGCATGGAAAAAGTGTTTTAAAATGCATTTACACTAGTTCAGTAGTTTTCAAAAAATGTAAGATTTGACGAAAACAAAAATTTTAGCAAAAAAAAAAAAACATTTTGCGATAATTGAAAATTTTCAAAAATTCGAAAGATTTTTAAATCAACCCAAACATTCTTAAAATGATCCCAAAAATTCTAAAAATGGAATGAAAAACGCAGGGGAATGAATTTTAAATTTATTTCAGCTGATCCATTGAAATTTTTAAGTCTTTCGAAAAAAAAAATTGTTGTCCCCTGATTTTTCGGGCCAACTTCGTAGGGTGGGGAGGGGGGGGGGGGGGAGACAAAAACTTTTAATAAAATTTGTACCAGCCTAACGACTTAATAAATATTTCATCCAAATAGAAAAGAAATTTCATTAGTTTTCAATTAAAAAGCTTGATTAAATATGTGTGTCAAGTTGGTATGAACCATTTGAAGAAAGGTTGAGATTTTTGAGTTTTTTAGAAACTAACAAAATTTAGTAATATTTTCATTCGCTGTATTAAGAATTTTAATGCTATTTTATTTGAAAGGTATAGTTTTGAAAGCAATTAAAAGAATCAAGCTTTGTTTTATTCAAAATAAAATTAAGAGTATTTTTTTATCTTTGGAATCATATTTTAAAAACATAACAATTTTTTTTTGGGCCTGTTAAATTTTAACGATATTTGTTTATTTGGGTGGATGATTCCCGTGAAAGTTAAAAAATACTACTTTTTAGTTTTCTCTTCTCATTTAGAATAAAAATTTCGATTTTGTTAAAAATTATATTATTTTTGCAAAATGTTTATAAATTTAGTTTTTGAAAAATGAGCTAAAACCCTTAAAAATATGTATAATGGGCTGAATGACGCAGAAAATTCAATTTATTTTACTCATTTTGGCTGGACAAATCTAGCTTTGATATGAAATTCAATAAAATGTTAAATGATATAACAGAAGCAAATTAGCGAAAACATTTGAAATTTGTTAGTCGAATATTAAAAGAGCTGTTCAGTAAATGAGAATACGCGTGCCCTACATTTTGTTTCAAAATATATATAGAGCCCATCCAATAATCAGGAGGATTTTTTTTTGAAAATTGGAAGAATTTTTTTGTCGCATTCAAATTTAGTAAAGATTTTTTTACATAATAATAAATAATGAAGCATAAAAAGTAGTTTCTATGATTTAAACATAGGATTTTCAGAGTTATTTTAACATTTTTCAAGTTCCGCGAAATTTGCGTGAAATTTGGTGTTTTGAAATTGAGGTCCCCGTGAAATTTGCAATTTTCGAGCGTGAAAAATCACTAAGCCTAATTATAAAAGGTCTATTCCCGTACTTGCAGAATTGCAGAATTTCTGCAGCTTCTGCAGAATTCTGCAGCCAGCATAAGTCACTTTTTTGCAGCACGTTCCCGTACTTTTCAGCTCGCTCTCTTCATCTCTCTCTTTTGCAGAAGTTCTGCAAGAAGAGAAGCAGCAAAAATTTTGCCTGGGTAGCGCGTTCCAGTACTTTTTCTGCAATATTGTACACAGTTGAGTAGATTTACTCAAACTGGGTATTAAGGTTTTATAATTATTTCAAAACATTAAAATAAAGGGATTGAGAAAAATAGTAATTGAAAGGAGTTTACCTCTAGAACGGGGGCATTATTTTTTATTCAACTCAACATTTTATTTGAAAGATCAAGCATGTACCATTTATTTGGTAACTAGAAATTAATTATGCTTAGGATGAAATTATACATTAGAAATTATTCAAAACTTTTACATTAGGTAAAAAATAGTGAGAGATGCAGGTACGTTTTACACATGGACATTGACATTTAGAAATTCATGATTAAAAATATTTACAAAAAAAAACTTATATTTTCAAATTGAGAAACTTAAAAAAAATCTGATATCTGAGAAATTTAAAAATGCTCCTATTTATATCAGAAAAATAAATAAAACACAAATTCAAAGCCTCGTTCAAAGCTTGAAAAATACAAATAATTAAAAATTAAAAATTTAAAAATGTTTAAAATATCAAAAAAATCATAATTTTAAAAATTCAAAATAAAACAAAAATAAAGGGTTTCAACTTAAAACTTCCTAAACTTAAGAATTCTTATATTTTGAAATTCTAAATAAAAAAATCAAAAGTTTGAATACTTCAGAGTTCAGAACACCAAAAATTCAAAAGCTACAATTAAAAGAAAATTAAAGATACTAAAAAATTTCAAAAATAAGTAAAGTTTTAAAATTCTGTGAATCAAAAATTTTAAAATTCAGATATTCAAAAAATAGAAACAGTTAGTACCGAGATTAGTACTCTATTTTCCGAAGAACTTGTCAAAATTTCCAACCTCTAAAACCTCTAATCTGAGCTTCTAACCTAAAATATAACTCCAATAAAAATTGTACTTTTTATGATTCAAGATGGCAGCATTTAAAAATTTCCGAATTTTAGAATTTAAATTTCTTAAAATAGAAGAATTCGACAAAACTATATCGAATTTTTTGGTTCGTATAAGAATACAAATTGGTAGTACCGTTTAAGGTACAATGTATTATTTGCCAATTAAATTTACTTATTATTTAAACACACATATTTAGCCTATTCAAAAACAATTGAAGATCAAAAATTATTCCTAAACAAATATTTATTTGAAATTATTAAACACAAAAGAAATGTGTCTTTTAAAAGTTTTTTAAAACAGTTTGTTTGTTTAATACATTTTTTTGGTTGAGGTATTAGCCGTGCTGTAATACTGACTTTAGTTATCTTTTTGCCTTCCTCACCTTACTGAGGAAAGGCTATAAAATCACTAGAAAACTGAACTTCTCAATTAGACCTCCTAGACCCACCTTCATGTACACCTATCGACTCAGAATCAAATTCTGAGCAAATGTCTGTGTGTGTGGTGGGATGTTGATCAAAAAATTGTCACTCGATTATCTCAACATTGGCTTAACCGATTTTGTCCGTTTTGGCGTCATTCGATCCGTCTTGGGGTCCCATAAGTCGGTATTAAAAATTATGCAGTTTAGTTAAGCACTTCAAAAGTTATGCTAAAAAAACGAAAAGTTATGCTAAAAAAACGATTAAGATTGTAAAAAGGGTGGTTTTTGTAAGAAAACCCGGCAGGTTATACATTTTTAGAAAGGTATTTAAAAGACCTTTCCAACGCGTTCAAGACATTGAAGATCTGACAACCCTATCAAAAGTTATTACCACTTAAGTGTTATTTATGTACTTTTTGGAAGCCGGATCTCAGATATCATGATGAAAACGTTGTCCGGATCTATCATGCGACCTATCGTTGAACAGGTAATCAAAAGACCTTTCCAACGCGTCCAAAACATTGAAAATCTGACAACCCTATCAAAAGTTATAAGCACTTAAGTGATATTTATGCACTTTTTGGAGGGCGATTCTCAGATATTTTGATGAAAACGATGTCCGGATCTATCATGCGACCTGTCGTTGGATAGGTAATCGAAAGACCTTTCCAATGCATTCAAAACATAAAAGATCTGCCAACCCTATCAAAAGTTATAAGCACTTAAGTGTTATTTATACACTTTTTGGAGGCCAGATCTCAGGTATTTTGATGAAAACGTTGTCCAAATATATCATGCGACCTATCTTTGGATAGATAATTAATAAGCCTTTCCAATGGGCACAAATTGAATTGCAGATTTGACTACGCTATCATAAGTTGTAAGCACATAAGTGCCCTGAAATAATAATGAGATGAATAATTATTCAAATTGATAGAACACTTAAAGGTCCGCCCTATTTTGGATAGCATTACCTTTTAAATGTGAGGAAGGCACCAACCACCTAAGGGTGGATTAAGTAATGTTTTTTTTTGTCAAGTTAAAATATTAACACTAAAAAAATCGCTATATGATAATGAACTAAGCCTGAAATCGTTCTCAATAAAAACAGACATTTAAAAAAACTACCCCAAAATCCATTAATTCAAAATATACAAACGTCCCTTCAAAAAAACTACTTCAATTTAGTAATAATAAAACATAAAACTTATTGCAACTAATAATAAAATGCATAATTTCACCCAACTTGCCACTTTTATGTAAGCGTGTACTCAACATCCATCACACCAAATTGCAGTAACTTTTCAACAAGAAAGAGAAGAGAGAGCTTGCAGAAAAGTACGGGAACGGTTTTGCTGCAACTTCTACCTCTCTCACTGCAGAAGTTCTACCTGAGAGAAAAGTTACTTTTGTTGCAGAAAAGTACGGAAACGCTCTGCTGCCGTTTTTGTGCAGAATTGCAGAATTCTGCAGTACGGGAATAGACCTAAAGTAACCTAATTATACATCAATTCCATTTGAAAAGAGCCTAAACCGAATAAAAAGTTCTCCGATCAAAAATTTTCTGGGGTTCCTTGGCCAAAATAATTAGACCCGTATTTTTTTGTTTGGCCATTAGGGTGACCTACATCGTGCTAGGGTGGTTCAAAAAATGGCAATTTTCGTCATCTAAAAAAAAAACTTTTTTCAAAAAATCATATCTTCGCGTCATTTCATCCGATTTTAGCTGTCTTAGACGCAAAAGAGAGGTGATGAGTTTGGATATTTGGGACAAATAGTAAGAAGTTTCAAAAATTTAGCTTAACATTTGAAAAAGTCGTATGAAAACGTAAAATGGAGTTTTGACCGTGTCTGGACCAAAGAGCCTATGTCTGAAAATATTGTTATCGGATTCCTCGGAAAATTTCACATAACATATCAAAAAATTGGTGATGTCGAACCATACGTTTTTGAGATAATTAAAATACGCAACTTTTGGTACCCTAACATGTACAGGTCATCGCTGAAATTTTGAAGTTATCGCAGTTTTAGCGTAAGAATTTAATTGTTTGCCGATTTCGTGATTTTCCTGTTTTTGCGCGTGGCGCGTTGAAAAACTCAGTTAGGTACGGTTCAACTTAGCCAATTTTTGATATGTTATGTGAAATTTTCCGAGGAATCCGATAACAATATTTTCAGACATAGGCTCAAAACGTCATTTTAAGTGTTCATACAACTTTTTCAAATGTTAAGCTAGATTTCTGAAACTTCTTACTATTTTTCCCAAATATCCAAACTCATCACCTTTCTTTTGCGTCTAAGACAGTTAAAATCGGATGAAATGACGCGGAGATATGGTTTTTGCGAAAAATGCCAAAAATTGCAAACAAAAAATACGTGTCTAATTATTTTTGCCCAAGGAAACCCCAGAAAAATTTTGATCGGATTACTTTTTTTTCGGTTTAGGCTCTTTTCAAATGGCATTGCTGTATATAGGTTTTTAAAAATTTATTTATAAATGTTTGGGCAAGCGCATAATTATTTTTTTTGTATTGGCTTTTTTTTCCAACTTACACCATTTATAAAGTTGAAAAGTTTATTATGATCGCTAATATTTTATTGAATTCCAACTCAACACAAAATTTAACATTCTTATCTAGCCAAAATGATTACTAAAACTTCAAAGCAAATAATAATAATACTAAAATTTCGTGAAAATTGCAAGCGATTAAAAAACTGATATCTCTGAATAGGCTTGATTTTTGAGCTCAAAACATAATATTGCGAATTAAATTTCCTTCAATCTTAAATCGATCAAGATTAAATGTTTTTTTTATTCTGACTTTAAAATAATATTGTAGTCACATTTTAATAAAGGAAACAAATTATTATTAAATTTTATAAGTCTCGAAGAAATTTCGGTGATTCGGTGGTTTTGAAGATTTTTTTAAATAAATTCGATAATTTTAAATAAATTAATTCATTTGAAAAAATAAAATCAACAGTTTAAAAAAATGATTACAACATACATAAAACAAAATCATAAATAACATGAGCCTAAAACTAAAAAAAAGAAGCCAAAATTTAATGGCAGGAATTGAAATTATGTTTGGTAGAAAAATTATGCAATCATTAGACCCTTTTCGTTTTGTGATAACTTGATAATTCTGAAAAATGTCGCTTTATACGACTGATTCTTCAATTGGGTATTCAAAGCGTTCATTTCTTAGTAAATTTTGTAACAATTTTTGTTTTCCTTTCAATTCTTCAAAAAGTTTATATCATGATTTTGAATTGAAAACTAATATAATTCTCACAAAAAGGATTTGGCCATGAATTACTTGGTTGCAAGCAATATGAAGAACAATTTTGCAGAAAAAAGGATGATTTTTGATCCATTTTTAATAAAGTTATGTCTATTTTAGTGGAAAAATGCTGCCAATTTTCAAAATTCTTTGATATTGAACTCATTACTGTTATAAACAGCTACTACGTTCAAACTCAGTTTCTCATATAAAGTTGCGTAATATTCCCCCTCTAACCGAGCTTGCCCTGGTTATAACAGATGGCAAAGAAACATGAAAATCCTTTCACAGTGCACATCAGCAAGAGCTTTTGCGTCAAGATTTTTGTTATACACACATTTTAGTATCTTCAAAGCTAAGAAACTATTGATGTAATTTTTGAAAATTTCCTGTTCTGGCTATACAATAATTTACAACCAACAATGTTAATCTACTACAGATTCGGTATGGAATGTCATTTATTTTAAATTTTTGCCATTTTCTGAAATGAAATAAGGTTTCTAAGCTATTCTCAATCTGGTGAACAGTTTTAAGAAAAGGTATTTGAAAACAGTCCCAAAAAGTTGAAAATAACGGCTTTCAAGAAGATTCAATTTTTTCTGCTCAATTCTCTGGGTTTTTTTTTAATTTATGATCTAATTAGAAAAACAACATTTTCATGTTTGTCAACCATCCAACGTCCCTGACCACCTTCGCGGGTTGATTCCCAAAAGAGGTCGGAAACATCCTCCCCTTCACTCCCCGCTGACAGCTCTGGGAAATTCCCGGTGGCAGCCTCCCTGGGAAGACACACGTGTCAGTGTAACTAAGCACGTGTGTGTGTGTTTGTACTCCCGCGGTACGTCTTCATGTTTGACGCGCGTAGCCACGGGGGAAAATATGAGATGAGATTGAAGATGAAAGCTTTCCCCTGTTTCACTTCTCCCCCCCCCCCCCCACGTGTCACGTGTCACGTGGCAAAACGTCTCCGTTTTGTCGCCCGCTCAACAACAATCTGCCGTTTTCGGGTCGGGAAAAGCCCTTGAAAGCTCGTCGCCAAAAAGTTGCCGGGAAGACACTGCGGCGCTGACATGTTCTCCTTAAACGACTGGGGATAATTAATTTTCCTCGTACGTTTCGGCAGCTGGCTTAAATAGTGGCATCTTTGCCGAAGCCACCGCCGAGGAAAAACTTGTTACCGCACACGTTAATTAAATTTGTTCTCGACAGTGATTTGGTTTTGGTGGAATTGATTGGATTTTACACGCAAGTGTTGAAACTGTTTTCAAAACTGAATTTGAGTTTCACGCTTGAAAATCTTTATTATTTTTAAGGAATTTTGATAGCTAACAACTCTTTAAACAAAAATAAAAAAAAAATTTGCAAGGTATCCCAAAGACTCTTCGCTTCAAAGTGCTCACCCTCGAGAGGAGATTAAAGTTCCCTTTGATGAAATCTTTTCACCCCTTCTTTATTTACAATTCCCGGGTCAATCTTGAAGTTAAATGCAGGCTCAAAAGTTCAGCTGACCGAGTTCGGACCAAACCCAGCCTGGCAATAAAAAGCTCACTCCCCGAGGGTACCCAGATTCCACGAAATTCGCCCACTTTGGATAGCCTCAAGGCACACGGTGAAATAAAACCCAAACTCGAGAAGAGTGTGCCCCCTCCAAAACGACCGTAAATCCTTTCGAAATGATCCAATAATGTCACTTCCGAAAGTAATTCGTCGTCGTCGTCGGTGGGGGATTTACAACAAATTACTGTAGTGGTAGTGCTGGTAGACTGATTAACGACCCCAAGTTTGACGCCATCCCACACCGGAAATGGGCCGTCACGCTAAATTGTTTGAGCGGGAAATTCGAACCTTTCGGATAACAGCCGGAGTTCCGAGGAGGAGAATTTATCGTATCCGATTATAGAGTTCCACAGAAGCTGTGGTGGTGGGATCAACGCAGCTCAGCGTTAAATGGAGTAATTTTCGTGGAAAGGAAATTATCGTTAATGGTGGAATTTCGTTTGGGAATCAGTACAAATTCCAATTTTCGAAAGAGGAACAGGACTGATAAGCTGAAGCCAATGAAATTATAGAACAATTCCATGTCAAATAGGGAATCGGTTGTACCCGACCCTTTCCGATTTCAATGAAACTTTGTAGACATGTTATCCTACCAACCATTTTTGTGTATATGGAGCCAGTTGCACTCGATAATGACATTTGAGAAGGGCGTAAGTGTTTTAAATATTTTTGTATTTCGTAATTTAAATATTGCTGTATCTCGAAGCCGTTGCGTCGTATCAAAAAGTGTTCCAAGACAAACTTGTAGGAAGTTAGACGAGCTATCTGAAAAAAATACACTGAAAGAAAAAAACGCTCCACGTCTATGAGATTTTTTGATTTTTAAGTTTAAAAGTCAAATCGGCATATCGCATTAAAAAAAAACATGCACATCACCTTTGTGCGCAAAATCATGTAATATTGTATGAGAAAACGTGTACACAAAAAGCATGTACGGAAGAAAAAAAATTAATTTGGCACACCCCAAAAATAACATCAATCCGGTGCGAGTCATATTCAGATAACTAAGTACGCGCCCCAACCATCTCGGCTATCTCACCGTATTATAATTGTTAGGTTCAATGCCAATGTACCAGTAGGTATACGATATATGGGGACCTTAATTTTTTTTAGTGCGTCCATCCCGAGAATTCCCGGGACAAAAATCCCGGGATTTTTCCAAAACCGGGAATTCCCGAATCCCGGGATTTTTTATAATTTGTCCCGGGAATTCCCGAAATTGAAGAAAAATCAAATTTTATTCTGGAAATTCAGATTTGGTTGTAGAAATAGATATAAAGTTGAATACTTAGTAATCGATAAGAATGTTTTAGCATTAAGATTTTTATTCGGCATATATATTTAACATCTAATTTTATATACTTTTAAAAGACTGGGTATTATATTTACGTTTATTTATGATTTTGAATTTGAAAAAATAATCATAGAGCATTATTTTCCATCTAATAAAGACAGCTGTTGATGCCATTTTTGCACAATGTTTTGATTGACTTCGTTAAAAAAGGAACATAACAAAACAATAAGTTCACCGATTTCCAAATCTATTGTAATTTTTCAGACTGTAGTGTCGAGTTTCCCCAGTTGGCGGTCGTAACTCAAAGATAATTTTTAAAATATGTTTTATATAAAACATGAAATTTAAAACCTATCTAAAATTTACATTGACCGGTATTATTTTATTTGTTTTCGCTTCTTGTTTTTTATTACATTTTCAAAGAAATTGTTCAGGCTTTTGAAGTCATATCATATAAAAAAATGAATACAAGAAATATATTTTTAAAAGACATATTCAATTTGAATCACAATATATTGAAAATTGTGGTTAATTCAAAATCCAAAGCACAACACAGATAAAAAAAATCAATCTTTCATTTTTTTAAGCTATCTTAAACATGCTTTCCTTGTTTCGATTGAACTGTAGATTATCACCGATTAATATTTTTATGCTAATTCTATGATTTTAAGCTTGAAAACATAACCGATATAATGAAAACATAGATTTTATGACTGTTTCAAAAATTTCCCGGGATCCTGGGAATTCCCGGGATTTCAAAAATATTTTTCCCGTTTCCCGGGAAATTCAAAACCCGGGAAAATTGGACGCCCTACTTTTTTTACACGTATTCTCATACAATAATACATGCTTTTGCTAACAAAGGTGATGTGCACGCTTTTGCATGCGATTTTACCATCGGATTTTTTGCTGTGTAAGATGTTACAAAAAAACTCACGAAAACTGCAGAATGGAGCAACTCTTTAAAAAAAACTACAAAAATCATTTACTGTAACTGTTTTTTTGAAAAGTGAATGCTCGATTAAATTTTCAAAAGGTCCTATCTGCATAGGAAACCCATGAGGGATAGGTTGTTTTGAAAATTTAATCTAGAATGCAGGAATCGATTCTCCAGACAATTTTACATAAAAATCTCCATATTGACCATTGTCCTGTGTCCAATCCTTGTGAAGTTACAGCGGTTTTAAAAATAAAAATGTTGAAAAAATAGTTTTTTTTTGTGGTTTTTGGCAATTTCTATACGAAAGACTTGTTTTTTAAGCCTCGAAAATATTTTTACCGGAAAGTTGGTCCAATTTCCCATAAGTTTGCCTTTAAAATAAGAAATTGGACGAGCTTTTCGGTACAAATATTTTCGAGATTGAAAATGAAGTCTGTCATATAGAAATTGCCAAAAACAACCAAAAAACCTATTTTTTCAACATTTGTATTTTTAAACCCACTGTAACTTCCCAAGGATTGGACTTAAAACAATGGTCAATATGGAGACTTTTATGCAAAATTGTCTGGAGAATCGATTCCCGCATTCGGTTTTTGAAAATTTTGACGTTTAGACCACTTAAAAAAACAGTTTCAGTAAATGATTTTTTTTTTTCGTTTTGAGGGACATACCATTCTGCATTTTTTTTTAGTACTTTTGTAACAATTTAGGCTATTTTCACAAAATTTTTGAACGAAAAAAAAATCGTGGGCTCACCCTTAAAAATAAAAAAAATCATAAAAGTGGCTTTTTTTCTTTCATTGTATTTTTTTTTTTAAGAAAGCCTGTCTAATTTCCTACAAGTTTGTATTGGATCCCTTTTTGATGCGATGCAACGGTTTCGAGATACAGCAATACAGAGAAACCTATTTTTACGCGGTGGCGTTACACTTTTTGTTTCGTAGATTTCTCTTCAACCATACAATATGTTTTGTAGATCTGAACAAAACCTACGAATTGCGTATAAAACATTGCAAAAATTTGTCCTCAAACTCTTGTCAGTGTCCAACAATAAGGCTAATGATCCTTTGTAATTTTTTTTTCGTACTTATTTAACTATTTAGTTATTAAACAAACGTAAAATTTGGTACAATGTCACCCCTTGGCTCAAAGTCACCCCATTTTAATTATTTTTGTGCAATCTTGTCTTCCTAGACTTAACATTGCCTAATGTAGGAGTTTTTAAAAAATATTAAGATATAAACTTGTAAATAATGTACTTAAGTCACATGACTTAGGCTTAATCCGGCTAAGTCAGTTCCATAAACCGTTTTATATCATTCTGCTACATGTAAGTACAATTTAAAACCATGACCAGTAACGTTTTAGAGTTAAAACATTGAAACTTTGAACTTTTCCTATGCATTTTACATGCGTTTTCCCCTTAATTTCAACTCAAAATACTAAAACTGACCGTATTCGAAATTTCTGCCGGCAAATATTTTGAAACTTGGCCCAGAGGTGCAGAATGGTCCCAGAAACCATGTCCAATCATTGGTTTGGGTGGAAATTTTTTTTTCATAATAACGGTCTGTGGGGGACCCGTGAAAAATGTTGCGTCGTTCCAGAGAAATCGACAAATTAGAAAAACGTACGCCCTTCTCAAATGTTATTATCGAGTGAAACTGGCTCCATATACACAAAATGGCTTCTACAAAGTTTCATTGAAATCGGATAGGGTCGAGTAAAAAGTACAAAGAAACCTCTTTTTACGCGGTGCGTTACGTTTTTTTTAATTTGTCGATTTCTCTGGAACGACGCAAAATTTTTGCAATCTTTTGAAAGCAATTTGTAGGTTTTGTTCAGATCTGCAAAACGCTTTTTGAAGCTTGCAAAAATATTGTATGGTGTTAGAGAAATTGACGAAATAAAAAGCGTAACGCCACCGCGTAAAAAGAGGTTTCTCTGTACCTTTAAAAAATCCTGTTTTGGGCTGGAATTGCTCTATATTGAGCAGATTCCAAAATGAGGTAATTTTGGTCAGTGAAAACGTACAAAGTGCTTTTGTAATTTATTTCAGAATTGAATACCTACCCCCTGCTCCGCAATTGGAAAACGTTGGTAAAGTTTAACCTATTTATACCCGCGCCTAAAGCTGATGAAAAAAAAGTTTTTTATACAAAAATGCCTTTTTTATATCGCTAAACATCTCACTTTTGAGAGTAATTGAATGGAAGTAGTGCATCCTGCAGACAAACTCGTAAGAAAGTTGGGGTTTTCAGACATTTTGACATTTTTTCGATTTTGTTCGAATTGACCCATGGCTTAATTTCTAACTTGAGTTTCAAACTAAAAAATTGAAAAAAAAAACTCACAGAAATTGCGTGATTTTTCGGGCCGTAAGCAAAACTTCAAATGCAGAAAAAATTGTGTAACATGTTTTTAACCTTTCCAAATGTTATCATTGTTTTTTTTAATTTGAAAATATTTTTAATTGAGGGATCAAACAGTTTTACTACTGAGTTATTTAAAAAATATGATATTTTGGCCCTCTTAAATTTATTAATTAAAAAAATAAGGTAAAATCTCTCACAATGATTACATTTCCTAAAATTGGAGTCCGATTGAGCATCTCTGAAAAAATTGTCAGCTAATCGATGTTTTTTTTTTTCAGGAGCCTTTCTTTCATAAATTATTTATAAAATGGAAAAAATAGGCAACCGATTTATGTAATTTTAATATATTTTTTTTAAGCTGAGCATTTTACTATTTCAGGACCTCAATAGTCAATGCCATGAATTATTCCAAAGATGAATGACGTCATTCAAGTCCTTTAACAAGTGACACTAGTTTTGTAACACCCAAAACGCAGTATTGTGTAAGTTTTCATGGCATGGTTTGAAATGTGTTAAACAAGTTAGTTCCTTCCGTGACAAATAGACAAAATGAAATTATAAACTCTTCAAAATATGTCCCTTCCCGGTCAACTCTCAACAATGCTCTCTAGCAAACTTTGACAAAGTGCCATTCAGGAAAAGTTTCGGAAGGGGGTGGTGAAAAATCCATCCAGCAGTGCTCGACTTTTCCACCCTGTTGCGCTGTTGCTGTTCGCAGGGAGGCTGACAACTCACCTGACATGCACACTCTTATTGTTCAGCCAAAATGCAGTGCAGTCAGACCACGTGACTGTATGTCACGGGATGCAAGTTACACACATACATACTAAGTGCATAGGTAAAGGAAAAGAACTTGACTGTCTGTGCTTGTTAGTTGCGTTGCGTATATTTCAGGACGAAATACTTTTCATCTTGTGCGAAAAAACTTTCCCCATTATTTTCCATTTTTCAGGACAGCTTCTTTTGTGTGAGCTTTTGCTGTTGTTCCAAAATTCACACAAACACACACACACATCGACACATTCACTTTTCGTCCCACAATCGCGAGGACAAGGGAAAGGTTTTCCACCGCCCATTTTCGTTTTTTTTTCCAATTTTGTGTGAGCTTTTCCTATTTTTCTTCCGCGTTCCTTTCCTCACAGAAAAAACTGCAAAAATTATGGCTGGGAAATCACGGCGTTGAAATAAGACCTTGCAAAAAAGCGAGTAAAAGAAAAGCTTCGCGATGTTTACGACTTGGAGGGAAAAGAAAGAGATATATGAGCAGAGCTGGTGATGCACCTGGCCGGTTGTGTGCAGTTATTTTTCCACGGTTTAGTTTTCCGCTTAGAGGCATTTGACTCATTGTCGTTGGAAAGTTTTCTCGTTAATTATTTTTTTTAAGCCGACGGAGAATTTCCGGGAATCTTGATTTAGATGTTGAATCAGGAAAAAAGCACGTGGCTTTACCCTTGCGAGGGCGTACTGAGTCTGGACTGAACCAATGATGTTCTGAAAAGATGAGCCTTAGTTTAAACTATGTTTTAGTTGGAACCAGTAGAAACAGATCAATAGAGCAATTCTCTGAGATTTCGGTCATTCGATTTTTTTTGTGTTTTTAATCCGGCTGAAACTTTTTTGGTGCCTTCGGTATGCCCAAAGAAGCCATTTTCCATCATTAGTTTGTCCATTTAATTTTCCATACAAATTTGGCAGCTGTCCATACAAAAATTACATGTGAAAATTCAAAAATCTGTATCTTTTGAAGAAATTTTTTGATCGATTTGGTGTCTTCGGCAAAGTTGTAGGTATGGATATGGACTACACTGAAAAAAAAAATGATACACGGTAAAAAAAAATTTGTGATTTTTAATTTAACTTTTTGTCACAAAAACTTGATTTGCAAAAACACACTATTTTTATTTTTTTTCATTTTTTGATATGTTTTAGAGGACATAAAATGCCAACTTTTCAGAAATTTCCAGAATAGGCAAAAAATTTCAAAAAATCGAAATATTGGTCGCAAAAATTTTTCAACTTCATTTTTCGATGTAAAATCGAATTTGCAATCAAAAAGTACTTTTGTGAATTTTTGATAAAGTGCACCGTTTTCAAGTTATAACTATTTTTATGTAACTTTTTAAAAAAAGTCGCAGTTTTTCATTTTTTTAAAATAGTGCCCATGTTTTGCCACTATTGAAAAAAAAATGTTTGAAGAGCTGAGAAAATTTTCTATATTTTGCTTCTTCTGATTTTGTTGATAAGACCCTTAGTTGCTGAGATATTGCCATGCAAAGGTTAAAAAACAGTAAAATTGATGTTTTCTAAGTCTCACCCAAACAACCCACCATTTTCTAATGTCGATATCTCAGCAACTATAGGTCCGATTTACAATGTTAATATATGAAACATTTGTGAAATTTTCCGATATTTTCGAAAAAAATATATCCAAAAATTTAAAATCAAGACTAACATTTCAAACGGGCCAAACATTCAATATTACGCCCATTTGAAATGTTAGTCTTGATTTAAAAAATTTTAAAATATTTTTTTCGAAAAGATCGGAAAATTTCACGAATGTTTCATGTTTTAACATTGTAAATCGGACCTAAAGTTGCTGAGATATCGACATTAGAAAATGGTGGGATGTTTGGGCGAGACTTAGAAAACATCAATGTTCCTGTTTTTCAACCTTTGCATGGCAATATCTCAGCAACTAAGGGTCGTATCAACAAAGTCCGAAAAAGCAAAATAAAGAGCAAAATAAAGAGAGCTTTCCAAAAATATTTTTTTCAATAGTGGGCAAACATGGGCACAATTTTTAAAAAATGAAAAACTGCGACTATTTTCAAAAAAGTTACATAAAAATAGTTATAACTTGAAAACGGTGCACTTTATCAAAAATTCACAAAAGTACTTTTTGATTGCAAATTCGATTTTACATCGAAAAATGAAGTTGAAAAATTTTTGCGACCAATTTTTTGTTTTTTTGAAAAAATCTGTATTGATTCAAAAAATTATAACTCGGTCAAAGATTTTTTGCCCATTCTGGAAATTTCTGAAAAGTTGGCATTTTATGTCCTCTAAAACATATCAAAAAATGAAAAAAATTAAAAATAGTGTTTTTTTGCAAATCAAGTTTTAGTGACAAAAAGTTAAATTAAAAATCACCAAATTTTTTTTACCGTGTATCATTTTTTTTCAGTGTAGTCCATATCCATACCTACAACTTTGCCGAAGACACCAAATCGATCAAAAAATTTCTTCAAAAGATACAGATTTTTGAATTTTCACATATCATTTTTGTATGGACAGCTGCACAAATTTGTATGGAAAATTAAATGGACGAACTAATTATGCAAAATGGCTTCTTTGGGCATACCAAAGGCACCAAAAAAGTTTCAGCCGGATTAAAAAATACAAAAATTTAAATTAAAGAAAAAAGACCGATTCCGTAGAGAACTGCTCAATAGTACGTTCCCGAGCAGACGGAAATAACATGGGAATAACATTTTTTGATATTTGAAAATACTAGACCAATAACATTTTATGTTATTTATAACAACATTTGTTATTCGTCGTTATGATTTTTTTGTTATTGGTTTGTTATTGTAATAACAGACTAATAAAATTTTTAGTTATTCTTCGAACAAATCTTTGTTATTATTTTTTGTTATTTTAACAACTAATCCGATCTTCCCAATAACAGTTGGAGGTATTCTTCCATAACAAAAAATGTTATTCCAAAGTTGTTTTGGCTTTCATTTAATATCAGACCAATAACAAATTTTGTTATGATAACATAAACTGTTATTAAACTGTTATGCAAAAATGGATTTTGCAAGAATATTCCATAACACTTTTTGTTATTTTAACAGTATTTGTTATTGAAATGGCATGAATTTGGTTATTACCGTCTGCCCGGGTTGAGTTTAAAATTTGTAGCTTGTAACTCCTTTTTAATCACTGTGCCTTTTTGCTCATACTGACGGTTCATGAAAGCCATGCACATTTCAATCATGTTGAACGTTATAAAAAATGTAATGTAAAAAGGTGAACTATGAAACTTTCAACCTTACAAAATTAAACATTTTTAATTGCGTACATAAAATAAATAAAAAAATAAAATTACTGCGTTCATGGCAAAGTTAAAAAATCTAAAAATATCAGTCAAAAAATATCGTGTATTCCTGTTATTTTGGAGGGATGAAAATTTGATGATTGCTCTATCTCAACAAAGAATTGTTGCATCTATATAAAATGTATTCGAATATATGTATCTTGAGAAAGAACTTTCTGATGTGTCTTCGGCAAGGTTGTAGGTATCGGTTAGGACTATTCAGAAAAAGGGTAAAAATTACTTAAAATTACCCAATTTTTAATTAATTTTGAAAGCTTTTGATTTTTTTATAAGTTTATAAGGCTTTTTATCTTTTTCAAAGTTTTTGTATCTTGGCTATGACTGTGATCGAGGGAAGTCAAACAAATAAAAACAATTTTAAAAATTTAGATTACAGCTCACAATTTCAATGGAAAAATAGTTGGAAAATGCATTATACACTACTAATACAGTTGATTATCATTCATTTGTTTTTTTTTACGACAGAAAAAAATGTGTTGTATATTGAAAATTCACTAAAATCAAAACATATTTTTAAACAAATTTAAACATGCTTAAAATGATTATAATCGCAGGGGAAAGCATTTTGATTTGTTTTAAGCTGATTGCACTCAGAAATTCGTTGAAAATTTCAAGGATCCGGACATTTTTTTACCCATCGATTTTTCGGCCCGATTTTGAAAAATATTTGCAACAGCCTAAGGGAGCACATACATTGTTTGAAACAGAAATTTATGGGTAAAATATTGACGCCAAATTATATTTTTTAAAGAAATCTTTATGTTTAGAAAAAAATAAATGTGAATCAAAAAAATCAACTCATCGTCATTTTCATGATTTTTAAAATATTACTCATGATTGCCCTTTTAATTCCTGCGAAACACTCAATTTTGAAATGCCAATGTTTCAGAAAATCGGGAACAACATTTGAAAAGGGGCGCTTAAGCATTTAGACAGCTGGAACTTTTTCGTAAATTCTCAGGCATTCAGACAGCCTTTTTACGAAATTTGAAGTGTTTAGCAATAGCTGGCCTCCCCAGCTATCATTTACCTGGGATTTTGCAAAACATTCTAAGCTTCCAAAAATGCTTATGCGCCCTTTTCGAATGTTGCTCCAGAAATAATTCTCCAATTTTGAATGACAAAAACCAAATCAATTGCAACATTTTCGGATCTATTTTAAAAAAAAATTAAATTATTTCCAATTCGTAATATTTTAAAAGGGACTTCCTTTTCAAATGTGAGTCCTGAATTGATAAATTTGCTTTTTGACATTGAAAAGCGAACCATTAATTGCTGAGATTTTCCATTTAAAAAAACTGTGTGCTGTCTGGGACTTGAACAATTTTTTTTTTGTTTCGTAAAATTTTGAGGACTGTTCCTTTGGCCTTTGGCCTGTTTTCAAAGCTTCTTTAGAGATTTTAAATGAAATTTCCTAATCTTTTTAGAATAATATTTTTAGAAAAAGCCACTGGGATGTTTAATTCAAAAACGAAAAATTGTTGATTTTTTTTCAAAATCAAACTTAAATTGCTGTAACTCGAAAATAAGGCACTTTGGATGAGTACTTTCGATTTTAAAAAAGAACCGAAAAAAAACGAGTTTTATGTTTAAACATTAAAAATTGGAACAATAGTTTCTAAGATAACATCGATAAAAAGTTGACGGCCGAAATAAAAACTTTTTTTTTGTAATTTTAGTCGTTTTCAAGCAAAGTTCGAATCATGTTCAATCAAAAAAAATAACGAAATTTCATAACTTTTAAAAATAGCTAAATGAAATTTTTGTCCGAAAATTAAATGTAGAAACCGCGTATAATCGAAAATGATGCATTTTTCCAAAAAATAACAGAGGTATTTTTCAATTCCAAATTAAATTTGACATCCAAAAATGCTTTTTCAGAGATTTTTAGGTAAATTTTCAATAACTTTCAAATATCAATATTTTTCAAAAAGTCATCATAATTAACTTTCATAGCTCAAAAATTAACACTTGTTGTCAGCGAAAAAAAAAAATATAAAAAAAATCAGAGCGAGTAAACTTTGTCAAAATTTTAAATAAAAATGTATATTTTTTCATGTATCATGTTCTGATCCAAATCAAATATTACAAAAATTAAAAGCATTTTTTGTGAAATTCTAGAGAACTGCTCAGATTATCGAATATTTATGTACCATTTTTGTTTGAAAGCTACCAACATTATATGGAGACGTTTATGAGCAAACCAGTGATGCAAAATGGTTTCTTTGGTCATAGGGAAGCCACAAAAAAGAAAATTATTTGTGAAATCTATTTCTGGTTTTCGAGGAGAATTGATAAGATCTACAAAAATAAATGATAAATAAATTAAGTTCTAATCTTTCAAAATACAATGGAAAAGGGGATAAATCAAAACATTTCAGCATATAACAATTTACTTTTTAAAAAATATCATTCAAATTCATTTCAAATTTGCCAAAAACATTTCTCAAATCCAGCGACAAACCAGACGCAAAAACTCGAAACCGATCACCCACTTCCAACCGCGCCAGGTGCGAGGACACTTCCGACCCAGAGTCGACGGCCCACCAATTAGGATAATGGTGCTGGCAGGCGTCAAACCCCAAAAACGAACCTCGCCGCCAGATGGTGCGCTCTGGTAAATTAGCAAAAGTTTGACCCAAAATCTCTCCTTCTGGTGTGTGGGTCGTTCTCGCGGCAATGCAAATTTAATCAGCGTTATTAACACACAATTTTATGCGGCTAATAAATTGCAATTAATTGTGGAGCACTTTTTCTGCGCGGGTCAAACGTCGAAATTCTGGGAAATATTTTGCTTCTAAATTAATCATAAACGGTTAATTATTTTTAACGGTCTTTTCAAGCGGCTCTAAAACACTGTTTACAACCGTCCTAAACTAGCCCTAACGCTAATTCTAGTTGTTTACAAGCTCTTTCTCGCTCTCGTGCAAACTAGTTGAAAAAACATCTGCGGGATTTGCTAAATAAATTCCCCTAACCAAGCACTTTCTACCGCAGTAAACATGACGCCCAGAGCTTTCCGGCAGCGGGGTGAGCTTTTGCTGATGCTGGTTTCGGTTGCACTGGTTTTGGTCATTCTAAAACACCACGGCGTAGCTGCCAGACCCAGGTTTATCAGCGAGGTAGCGCACAGTAAAAAAAATCTAACTGAAATGAAGTTGGTGATGACAGCTCTGTTGGTACGCGCGCGCTTGAACAATCGCCGAGCGGTGGTCCAAATCCCGTTCGAAAAAAAGGTTTTTTCACAGTGTCTTTTGTTTTTTCAACAAACTACACACTTTTTGCCGGAAAAGTGCTGCCCAGAGAGCTCCCCTCCTCCCTCCCTCTCGGTATGTGTGTGCTGAAAGCTTTTCCCCACTGGGAAACCATGCAGGATGAAAAATTACAGTGGCTAGCCGGAACGTTTTTGTGGTGCTGGCCGTCACTCACTTGGGAGAGGGCTCTTCCACCAGCAGCCTGGCAGAAACGGCCGAATTCACATAACTCATTCATTACTGGGAGGTTTTTCGAAAGGTAAACCTAAGCCCCTGCTGTAAACTGTTGCTGAATCAAAAGAGGATTCCCCGGAATTGGTTGGAAACCTTTTAGCAATTACTTTCACAATGTGGTTACTTGAGTGGCTCATCAGCTTGAACTAATTTTGAGAGAAAAGTTTTAAAATACTGAAGTAAAGCGTTTGAAAATCTCACTTTTCTTAATCCCAGTGCAATGTTCCCCCCTCAAACTACCCGAAAAGACGGTAATAACTAAATTCATGCCATTTCAATAACAAATACAGTTAAAATAACAGAAAGTGTTATGGATTCTTCCTGAAAAATCAATTTTTGCATAAGAGTTGAATAACAGTTTATGTTATCATAACAAAATTTGTGTTTGGTCTTTTATTGATTGAAAGTCAAAAAAACTTGGGAATAACATTTTTTGTTATGGAAGAATATCTCCAAATGTTATTGGGATGATCGGATTATGTATGTATGTATGTATGTATGTATGATCCCCATACCCGCAGGCAACTTGGTCCTGGAACACATGTGAGCGCTAGGTGAACAATTCGATCATCTTTTACTCCGTAATCTGTACACCCACGTGCATAAGTTTTTTTGCACGAATTTTAATGCTACAAATACCGGCGCATAGATCAAAATGGTTCCCTCTTCCCTCCTCAAGCGCCGGAAATTTGTAGCGGGTGTAGGGACACTTCGCATAGACGCCCTTGCTCCCATCACGTCACTGAGGGTATGGAGCGACGAGAAATTAATAAGCATGCCCCCTCAGTCGAACCTTCATTAGAGAAGCAGGCAATCCACAACTCACAGCGAACGACCAAGGGAACACCCTACCGCGTATTTAGTAAAATTGGCGTGGTTGGTCTTAAATGGATTGTATGAATGTTAGAGTGAGTGAAAGTATATTTTGAAATTTATACAGGAAAGATCTCACCAAATCGGGTAGCTTCAACTCCGACATCATCGGTCTTGAATCTGACTTCAATCTGCTGGGACTTCTGGCTTTGATTTGCTGGACTGCCGAAACCGGAACTGGCACATCACAAAAACAGCAAAAAACTTCCTGGTTGCCAGTTAAATCTTGAGAGGCCTAGAGCTCGAGTTAATGAGCGCTACCGATCCTGGCTGATATCCAACGTTGCTGTTTATCCGCCGTTATTTTCCGCAATGGCCATTTCCTGTTCGCCATCCAAGTTTCACCGTTATGGCTATCACTGGCCACAAACAGATTTGCCGGCGTAATATCCGTATTTCCACTAACTTTTTGTTTTTGAAACAAGAATTTTAGGGTTGAAAAATGACAGCACGAAAAAGTTACGTCCGATTTCGCGCACGGATTGCTTCGATCCATCATGTTATTGGGATGATCGGATTAGTTGTTAAAATAACAAAAAATAATAACAAAAATTTGTTCGAAGAATAACTTAAAATGTTATCAGTCTGTTATTATAATAACAATCCAATAACAAAAAAATCATAACGGCGAATAACAAAACTTGTTATAAATAACATAAAATGTTATTGGCCTAGTATTTTCAGATATCAAAAAATGTTATTACAAAGTTATTTCCGTCTGCTCGGGATACCCAAAGCGTTCCATTCCGCACAGTCAGAACTTTAAAAAGTTGGCACAACTTCCCGCCGTCTGTCTTTGGGACGCAACACAACGGGCGCAGTTCAGTCAACTTTAGAACAAGCGCTTTCCCAGCAAGATGTTTATCATTTTACTGTCTGACTCTCGGTGCAGTGCCGTTCGTTTTTTTTTTTTTGGTTCTACAGTGTCGCAGCATAATGCTGCTGTGCACTGCAGCATAAAACGACAAGAACTTTGGCGTAACTTTTTATGCGTGTGTCGTCGACGGCGGGGTTTCTCCAAATCTGGGCTCTTTTTTGGAGGATGGTATAGGCTTCCCGTAGAAGAAAGGGAAGGTCCTAAATGCTGGGTGAAAAAGGGAGTTGCTATCTGCTAGACGATTCGTAATTCAAGTGATTTATTTGTCTGGAAGAGTGTGTGCTTGATGACAAGGATGCAACATTTTAAAGTGTTTATAATTGAATCCAGTTTGTAGACTTAAGCCTTTTCGAATTCTGTTTAGGTAGGTGCTGAAAATAAATGCGATAAAAATGCGAAAAATATATTAATCTGCAGTCAACACTAAATTTTAATTGAATTGCCAAAAAAATAAGTGAGTATGATAATATAAAACATCGCAACAAATTCTACAAAAAAAAATGCAAATGAGACTTTGTTAAAGCAGAATAAATTTTGAAATGTTTTAGAAGTCAGTAAACTGTATTCAAGAAACATTGATGGGTAATTCTCTACCAACTCACACGAAATCGGGAAAAGTTGCCCCGACCCCTCTTCGATTTGCGTGAAACTTTGTCCTAAGGGGTAACTTTTGTCCCTGATCACGAATCCGAGGTCCGTTTTTTGATATCACGTGACGGAGGGGCGGTACGACCCCTTCCATTTTTGAACATGCGAAAAAAGGGGTGTTTTTAAATAATTTGCAGCCTGAAAAGGTGATGAGATAGAAATTTGGTGTCAAAGGGACTTTTATGTAAAATTAGACGCCCGATTTGATGGCGTACTCAGAATTCCGAAAAAACGTATTTTTCATCGAAAAAAACACTAAAAAAGTTTTAAAAATTCTCCCATTTTCCGTTACTCGACTGTAAAAAATTTTGGAACATGTCATTTTATGGGAAATTTAATGTACTTTTCGAATCAACATTGACCCAGAAGGGTCTTTTTTTCATTTAGAACAAAATTTTTCATTTTAAAATTTCGTGTTTTTTCTAACTTTGCAGGGTTATTTTTTAGAGTGTAACAATGTTCTACAAAGTTGTAGAACAGACAATTACAAAAATTTTGATATATAAACATAAGGGGTTTGCTTATAAACATCACGAGTTATCGCGATTTTACGAAAAAAAAGTTTTGAAAAAGTTACTTTTTGCGTTTCTCTTTGTTTCGTCGTCCGTGTCTGTCGCGGGTGACGATGAACGGCCATGATCGATGACGACCAACTTTTTCAAAACTTTTTTTTGTAAAATCGTGATAACTCGTGATGTTTATAAGCAAACCCCTTATGTCTATATATCAAAATTTTTGTAATTGTCTGTTATACAACTTTGTAGAACATTGTTACACTCTAAAAAATAACCCTGCAAAGTTAGAAAAAACACGAAATTTTAAAATGAAAAATTTTGTTCTAAATGAAAAAATGACCCTTCTGGGACAATGTAGATTCAAAAAGTACATTAAATTTCCCATAAAATGACATGTTCCAAATTTTTTTACAGTCAAGTAACGGAAAATGGGAGAATTTTTAAAACTTTTTTAGTGTTTTTTTCGGTGAAAAATACGTTTTTTCGGAATTCTGAGTACGCCATCAAATCGGGCGTCTAATTTTACATAAAAGTCCCTTTGACACCAAATTTCTATCTCATCACCGTTTCAGGCTGCAAATTATTGAAAAACACCTCTTTTTTCGCATGTTCAAAAATGGAAGGGGTCGTACCGCCCCTCCGTCACGTGATATCAAAAAACGGACCTCGGATTCGTGATCAGGGACAAAAGTTACCCCTTAGGACAAAGTTTCACGCAAATCGAAGAGGGGTCGGGGCAACTGCTGTGTGAGTTGGCGGAGAATTACCCTGATGGATAGTGCTATTATAATACATCTTGTAATATTTCGAATGTGTCATGATTTCCTTCATTTTTTTCTTTAAATTCAGAAAAAATAGCCGGTAACAACTTCTGACTGATTTTGAAACAGAATTTAAAAATATCTTCAAATATGCAGCCAATTTTAGTAGAACTAATTTCATGGTAAATATGGATTGTGGTTTGACTTTATGGTGGGAATAAACAAAATATATTTCTTGAATAACCTGTTTTTTACCAATGTTCAGCAGGGTTGTGACATTTTATTAACTTTATTTTAAATTGAAAGTACATCAGTTAATATTTGACCTTTTTGAAATTAGGGCGTCCAATTTTCGCGGGAAACGGGAAAATATTTTTCGAATCCTGGGAATTCCCGCGATCCCGGGAAATTTTCTAAACAGTCATAACATCTATGTTTTCGTTATGTTTGTTATGGTTTTCACGCTTAAAATCATAGAATTAGCTAACCAAGCTAAGCTAAGCTAAAATCATTGAATTAGCTCAATACTATTAAATTAAATGATGATAATCTACATTTTATTCTCAACAAGGACAGAAGTTTTTAGATAGTTAAAAAGAAATTAAAGTGGGTCACTACCACCAACTGGGAAAATCGGGACAACAGTCTGAATAGGTACATGTACTGGAAACAATTATCTTTTGTTCTGTTCCTGTTTTAACCGAAATGAATAAAAAAAATCAAAACATTATGCAAAAATTTGGCTTAAACAGTCTTAATTTGTTACATGTGCCCTGATTTGCCCCAGATACCGGTGATTAATGTAAAATAATTAAATATGATATTTTTACAAATTTTAAATCATAAATATATGTAAAATTAATACCCAGTATTTAAAAAATATCAAGCCTTCGGACACCCAGTTTCGAGTAGGAATATCGCAATCGAGAACGCCAAAGCAATGCTGTAGAGCGAATAATTTGATTTTTTTTAATTTAATAGATAAAAAATAAATAGAAAATAGAGAAATTTTGCGGATCTGTAAACAAATATTTTAACAATTTTCCCTAAGAAGCCAAATTAATGCTGATATATGCAGAATACAAATTTAAATACTATAAAATTCTTATCGATTACTAAGTATTCAACTGTTCAACAATTTCCGCAACCTCATCTGAATTACCAAGCCAAAATATGTTTTTATTTTTCAATTTCGAGAATTCCCGGGGTTCGGGAATTCCCGGTTTTGGAAAAATCCCGGGAATTACCGTGATCGACGCACTATTTTAAATGTTAGAGTTGATTCCAAAATTTTTAAAAAATAATCGAGGGGATTAAAAATTGGACCATTAGTTGCTGAGATATTGGGTTTATAAAACTAGGATCTGTTTGGGTGATCAACATCGTTTTCATGGTTGGATACTCATTAGGGTGCCCAGAAAAAATAACCCCCTGCTCCACAAGCGAAAAATGTTTTTTGGGTTATTTTAAGCATCTGTGCAAATTTTGAGCGAAATTGGTTGAGATTAACCCATTGATACCCGAGCCTAAAGTTGGCGAAAAAAATGTTTTTCATACAATAATAACTTTTTTAAATCGCTCATAACTTTTCAGGATCAAGTTTTTCAGCTTTGGTATGTTCTACCAAGTTGTAAAGCATTAAATTTTCAATAAGAATCTCACGTTTGGGAATATTTGGATGGAAGTAGCGCACCGTGCAGACGAAACTGTAAGAAAATTGGGTTTTCCATACATTTTTTCGATTTTTCCTATACAAACTTCACCTTCGAGTATCAATGGGTAAATGTTGACCGATTTTGCTCATATTTGGCCCAGAGTCCTAAAATAGCTCAAGGAACAATATTCAGCTTGTGGAGCGAGGTTTTGAGGAAAAGTCCCATATTCTGGGCATCCTAATACTCATGGACATTATTTAAAAAAAATGAAAAATCTGAAAATTAAAAACTTCAAACAATTTTTTGAGTGAAATTTTCTTTTTTTTTTCGAAATAAAACATTTTGTTATAATCATAACTCGATAGCAAAATATTGTTGAAAAATGTGAGTTTTTGTTACTTAGGCTTGTACAAATTTTATTTAAAGTTTTTGCCTCCCCCAACCCTATCCCCCCCCCCCCCCCCCATCACCCCTCTTCAAAGTTGGTCCGAAAATCAGGGGGCAAAAAAATATTTTTTCAAAAAACTCAAAATTTCATTGGAAATTGAAGTGCAATCAGCTGAAATCAATTAAAAATGCATTCCCCTGCGTTTAGAATCATTTTAAGCATGTTTGAGTTGATTCAAACATCTTTAGAATTTTTGAAAAATTGTCGATGTTTACTATCGTTAATTTGTTTTTTTCGCTCAAATTTTTGTTTTCGTCAAATCTTACATTTTTGGAAAATTAATAATTGCAAAACAATTGAACTAGTGTAAAATGCGTTTTAAAACACCTTTTCCATGCAAATGTAGATACTTTGGCTTGTAATTTCAATATTTTTATTTTTTGCCTTCCTCACCTTACTGAGGAAAGGCTTTCAAATAGTTCGAAAAAAGACCTTTTTAATTAGATCTCCTAGACCTACCTTCATTTGTACATATCGACTCAGAATCACCAGCTGAGCAAATGTCTGTGTGTTTGGCTGTATGTAGACATGTGTACCGAATCAATGTCACTGGAATATCTCGTCACTGACTGAGCCGATTTTGACCGTATTGGCCTCATTCGGTTCGTCTTGGGGTCCCATAAGTCCCTATTGAAATTTATAAGATTAAGTAAAGCACATCAAAAGTTATGCTTAAAAAACTGCTGCATACAAATTTGCCAATTTGCCAAAAAGGGTGGTTTTTGCATGGAAATCTGTCATATTATATATTTTTAGAAAGGTTTTGAAATGACCTTTCTTGTGGATTAAGAATTTTCAAGATCTGACATACCGATTTAAAATTACAAGCAATTTAAAAAATGCTCTGAATTTACATAACCTCAATCTATTTCCCCACGGCGGTGTTTGTACAATTTTGACAAATAGTCTTATTTTTATAAGGACCTCTTTGGTGCTGTGATCACGTTAGGGGTGATCAATATAAACCATGTGAACACTTCAGGGGAGTTGGAATCACTCTTTAAATGAGAGGAAGGCACCAACCACCTAAAGGTGGATTAAGTAACGTTTTTATTCTGAATTGAATCCAGAAGGGAAACGATCACCAGTTGTGTTGGTCCGAGCCGGGATTTGAACCCCGATCTACCACTTACGAGGCGGAAGCGTTACCACTGGGCTACGTGGCTCGGTCACCAAATAAACAAAAGAAATAAACAAGCTTAAAAAAATTTAAAGCGTACAAGGAGAAAAAAAAATGCAGGTAGAAAACAATAGTTATCAAATCACAAATATTCAGCAATGTTCTCTGTACTGTAAAAATCGAAAATAAATGTAATTCCACTATCGCAGTGCTCTTTTTTTATTTCTATTTCCTTGTTTTTTTTTAATATTAAAGAAAGAAGACAAAACTTTTAAAATTATCTAAAACATAAAAAAAATAAATATATAATAAAGCCTGACTAAAAATTTTGCAGTTTTTTTTAAAGAACAATCTTTTCTACTCAGGAAAAAAGATAGTTTGGGGATCATCTGACGCAGAAAAAAAAACCCTTGATCTTGCCTTAAATAAACAATCTTCTTAAAAATAACTGCAAAAAGCTTAACTACACCTTTTTCAATTAAAAATATGAAAAAAAAAAGTGTCTCTATTACCTACTATTCGATCCGTTTCAAATTATTTCGTGTTTTTTTTTTTTTAAATAAATAAGTAAAAAGCAAATAGAACTAAATAATGAAGAGTTATTCAATCTGGTTGAATTTAAAATTATAACAAAACAGACATATATTTTTTTTTCTCCAAAAACAAACACATCAGTTGATGGCACACAAAACATAACTCTGTAATTTTAATCAACACCCACATACTCCCGTTCTGCCAGCTGCAAACTTTGATAATGGGGTTGAATTTATGGATCCACCGATGCCACAAACTAGCAAAATGGCTTCTGCTTAACCCGGTCGAAACCTTGTTCTGGTTTTCCGCTAAATCTATACACAGCCATCCACCGCACTTTGGACAGCTGCCACACACGCGTTCAAAAGCATGCACGTGTGTGTGTGTGTGTGTTTGCGCGCGCGGAGTAAATTTAATTAAAAACTTTAATCAATGTTCGGTATCGGTGGCCCAAAATTTCACAATTGAAATTCAGAAGTTCGCTCCGTTTCATCACCGAAATGCAAATATGTGTTATGGAGAGCTGTCGCCCAATTTGGCGGCACACCACAAACTATTTAAGCACTTTTGTGTGTGTGCGTGTTGTTTGTGTGTACCACCCTAATCGCATACACGTGGCAGCCCACTTTCGCACGCAAATATTTTGCATATTTTGCAGCATAACTGTATTAATTTGTGTTTAAAATTAGTACCCCTTTTCCGCTGCGAATTTCGCACAAATTTCAGCTAAATTTTAATTCCACCGGAAGGTCTAACCAAATTTCTATCTCTCGTTTTCCCCCCCTCAGATTCTGGACGGGTACTACCACTTCGAGCATCGGCACGTGCAGCGGCGTTCGGTGAACCCGGCGGCGCCCCACCAGCGCCGGCTGGACGAGGACGACCGGATCCACTGGTCCCAGCAGCAGCGGGCCAAGCGGCGCACCAAGCGGGACTTTCGGCCCCTGAAGAGCCCCTACCTCATCCAGCTCAACGATCCCAAGTGGCCCGAGATGTGGTACCTGGTAAGGTTCTTTCAAATTTAAACTCTAAACCAGCGATGGAATAATCATCATCAAAAGAAAATCATTGGACGTTCATCAAGAGAAAAAATCCGAAAGGAGCATGGCTCTCCTCTCTCGCGCACGAAAGATCGGTAAAAGGAATCTAAAAAAATCATCATCTTGATTATTCGGCGGAACATCTTATTCACTACTACACTTGCAAGTGTAACGTCACACGTCGAAAAACGACCTGTCACATTTTGTAGATGGACAATGTTTGTAAACAAAGTGAAATAAATATTTTTAAGTGGTGCTGACAAGGAAATTCACAAAAAATCATCAGCAGATTGATTTTCTTGAAGAATTTCGGGAGCGATTTTCTTTTGCGTGATTTGCCTCCTCTCTCTTTCGCGGGTGAAGAAAGTTCGCTAGCGAAATTGATTTTTTTGCGATTATTCCATCCCTGCTCTAAACAATATTGAGATTTCATTCAAACTATGACAATTATTACAATTTCCATAAAGTTTCTGATTTTTACCATCAAACATTAATTTAACAATAATAAAAAGAAAACTTCAAGCTAAAACCAATGCCTTCTCTTCACAGAACCGAGGAAACGGCCTGGACATGAATGTGATACCGGCGTGGAAGGAGGGCGTAACGGGGAAGGGCGTCGTGGTGACAATCCTCGACGACGGCCTCGAGTCGGATCATCCCGACCTGGAGCATAATTACGTGAGTATAGTTCGCTGTTTTTCTTCGTAAATTGATGTCCTCAAAATGTATTATAAATGGGTCTGACGGACAAGAAAATTAAGACATTTCTAGCGTTTTTGAAAAGGTTCTGTAAGTTATGAGAAGTCCTATGTTTATGGTTTGTTTCTATGCAAAATATTTTTCAAAAGAAAGTTTATTATTTCTCCCGAAAATCAATTTAAATTTTAGACCTTTGATATTTACCCAAAGATTTTTTTAATGCTATCGCCGAGAGTGCTCAAAGGAGATATTTTGATAAAAACTCAATTAGTTTACTCAAATCGCAATTACTTTACTCAAAAACTAGTTGACAGCAGCCTGTGAAGTTTTCAAGGTTAAAATTGAATTTTCTGTCAACTGTTGACATTTGTTCAAACTTGAAACTTCTGAATTTATGAGTTCTTAAATTAAATATAATCCATATCTGGTTCAGCTTTGGAAGATTGTTGAACATGACTTTTTGAAATAGATCTAGTATTTTCTCAAAAATATCAGTAGAGTAGTTCTCTAGAATGTCGCAAATTAATTCGCGATTTTTTAATTTGTATTTTTTTTATTTCGATAAAACTTTGTCCATACAAAGTTTTCTATTATAATTGGAATTATTCTGAAAAAAGGAACACTTAAAAAAATTCCCATTTCATTATAAGTTTCTTGCACTAAAAGTTAGATTCCCAAAATACGTATTTTTGAACTTTTCAATATTTTGATATGTTTTAAGAGACTCAAAAAAAAATCTAAAGTTTTTTTTTAAAAGGAGCTCATAGGTTGTCATATTGTCTTTCATATGTTTATAGGACATTATCAAAAAAACTCTATCTTTTGAGGCATAGTCGGTGATCGTGCAAAATGTTGTTCCAGTGATAGATTTTTTGAAAAAAATATTTGTTTTTTTATATCGAAAATGGGTCAAAAAATTACAAAAAAAGAATTTAGGAGCTAAAGAGCTAAATGCAATTGAACATAATTTTTAATGAAGTGCACCGGAAATTTTGACATTTTTCTTTAATAAAAAAATATGAAGGAAAGCCAACAGCTAAAAAAAATATTTTGAAAAGCTGAGAAAATTTTTCATTTTTTTTCTCTGAGACTTTGAAAATCTCTGAAACTTTCGTAAAATTTTCAGATCATTCAATAAAAATAAAAACTAAAAAATTTGGTTTAAAATATTAAATGAGAAAAATCTGTTAATCATAGACATTTTCAAAAGTTTGATTTTTTAAGGAATTTTGAGAAACGCAAAAAATCACGTGAATTCTGAAGGGGTTCTATGCTTATTTTTATGTTAAATTTGGATCAACTAAAGGAAAAGTGTTTTTTTTATGCATAATTGTCTTACGTCATTTTTGGCCGACTTTGACTTTTGATCATCATATACACAGAAAAAAAAATAATTTTGGAAGTTTGAAGTTTGGTAGATTGAACATTGCTTCTTTTTTTAGTAATATAACATAAAAAATCTATAAAAATGTGAACTTGATGAAAATTCACCAAAATCTGATGCAAATTCACCAGCTCCTGATGCAAATTACACATTTTTTTGGCACAAAATCTGCATCATTCCCTGATGAATATTACCATCATTTTTACAAAACTACATATTTTTGGGGAAGAAAAATACAAAAAGGATTCTTTCTGTTGCTAAAAGGTAATGGTTTGCCTCAAACTACCTTTTTCAATGTAGAATTTTGAAATATGTTTTCAACTGTGATGCGGGTACTATTATCATTAATTTGACATGTTTGGGTACCAAGAGATGCATCTTTTAATAACAATAAATTTTGGTACCCAAATATATGTTATTTTTCCGTTTTTGCACACGACGCGCTAAAAACACAGTTTTTATTTTCAAAAAATCATATCTCGAAATCCTGTTAATGAACACCTCTCATTTTTTATATGTAACGTAAAATTGCCGAGGATTCCGATAAAAATATTTTCAGACATGTGTGGTGTGGTCCAGACACCGTCAAAGCGGCATTTTAAAGTTTCATTCGACTATTTCAAATGTTAGGCTAGATTTTTCGGACGTCAATTTTTTTTCTTTGGTCATTTAATCATCTTTCATTTGAGTCTAAGACAGAAAAATCCGTTGAAATGGCGCGGAGCTATGATTTTTTTTTTAAAGTGATTTTTGTGAAAATTGTCGAAAATGGCAATTTTTGGGACCACCCTAATGGCAAAAAGGGGTCTAATTATTTTGGACAAGGAACCCCCGAAAAATGTTGAGCCCGATCGGAGAACTTTTTGTTCGGTTAATGCCTTGAGCCACTCTCTACGAAATCGGCCGATTTCGACCATTTTTATTTTTTGTATTTTTTGATTTGGCTCAAACTTTGTGGGGGCCTTCCCTATGACCAAAATTTTCTATAAAATTGTCTAAGAGACAATGAAGATTGGACCTCGGGTTGCTAAGATACAGCCGCTTTAAGTAAAAGAAACGCTTGAAAACAGAGCCCTTTATCAAAAAATCTGTAAAGTACTTTTCGATTGATAATTCAATTTTACATAAAACAATTACGTCAAATTTGTTTTTGCATGAAATTTCTTTTTTTTTCAAAAAATCAGTATTTTTTCAAAAATTCATAACTTGGCGGCAGATTTTTTGACCATGTTTCTTGATGGCTCAAAAGTTGCGGGTTTTTGTCCCCAAAAACAAATAAAAAAATCTCGAAAATCAAAAAATACGTATTTTTGGAAATTGAGTTTTTTTTTAAAAAGAGTTGATCTGCATATTTTTTTTCCGTGTACCTATTTTTTTCTCAATAGTCTCAACAATACCTACAACTTTGCCGAAGACACCAAATTGATCAGAAAATTCACTCAAAAGTTACAGCTGTTTGAATATGTACGTACCATTTTTGTATAGACAGCTGCCAAAATTGTATGGAGACTTGTATGGGTGAACCAATGACACAAAATAGCTTATTTGGTCATAGGGAAGGCCCCCACAAAGTTTGAGCCAAATCAAAAAATACAAATAAAATCCATTTCCGGTTTTGGTAGAGAATTGCTCTCATTTCAAATGGAATTGCTGTATTATTCTATCATTCATTTGATCCGATTAAAAAAGCCACAAGTATTATTATGTAATTACAGCTTCATGGCGAATTCCGGGAAATTTTAAATTCCAAACAATCCTCTAGCTAAATCCTTGTCACACAGGTACCATTTCCAGGAAAACTTTCATAATTACACATTCACGTACTGTTCGTCCGATGCAGTTGTGCAACGGAAAAAAGCAACCCTAAATGACCGGATTATAAAAGTTTTTTTCTTTTTCACCTTGTCCCATATGTGATCCTGCTCTCTTTACATTCGACAGTCATTTAGCCGGTAGAATCACACAGATTTTTTGTTCTAATTTTTTTTGTCATCTGTGGAGTCGCTGAAATCCCAAACCACACAGTTCAGCATTCGGCAATTGTTGTTTTATGGTACAGCAGCAGGGATGGTCAAGCCCAACTTTTACCCAGGTGTTTTGGCCTGAACAAATTTATCTATCCCCTCTTTTTCTGTTTGCACTGCTTCGTGACCGGTGTCCATCCAGGTTGTTCTAACTTTTCCGTGGGTGACAGTGCTAACCCTGAGATTACCTTTATCTATTTATTTTTTTGTAAATTTTTAATGGAATATTATATTAAAAATACTTCAATAACAATACAATTATTTATTTAATTGTGATTTTCACTAACTTGCAATAACCAAAGATTTAATATCCATGCACTAAGGGTTAGACAAAAGCTACTCAAACCGTTGAACGAGTTGGATTTGCTGGGATGTCCCAACAACCCAAATGTTCCCCCAACTAAACCGTGTGTGCAAAAGGTAAACACCATCAATCGCCAATTCAGAACACGTTTGTCCCAATTCAATCGTGCGTTTTTCCTCTCGAAAGTTTCTGTTTGCCTGCGAGCTCTTGCTGCTGTGACAGAGTTCGAGTTTTCCCTTGCTGGGTTGATGGAAAAACTGAAAAGGTTTTTTTCACTTAATCGTTCCGGCTCTGTCGAGGTTGTCAAAGCCGTGACAGAAATGAAGCACGTGATAGAGTTATTTACTTACTTCTTTTGGAATGATTTTATATGAATTTCTCGAGCATATCAATGGCGCTTGTTGAACAATATGTCAGTGGTTTAAGGACCATCCATAAACCACGTGGACACCTTTTTGAAATAAAAAAACATTTTTTTTTTTGTATGAATAGTGGACAATCGCTGAACCCGCGAATCCATGAAATTTGCCCTTGGCCGTAAAATTTGGTAAATACCGCGAAATTCGAAATTATGTACACAGAACAAAAAAATCATGGTAAAATTTCATCTAAAAAGGGGTACATCTTTTATGTCAGAAAAAATGTGTAATTTTACCTCTGATAATGTGTAATTTTACCACTATTCTGGTGTAATTTCTCTTTTTCCGTCTAAATTGAGGTAAAATTACATCATAAAAGAGGTAATACTCAACCTTCTAAAATTACACCTTCCAAATTTACACAATTTTTTGCTGTTATTGTCCAACTGCGTCTCAGTGTATTTAAACAATAATTTTTAAATTCATTCAATCCACAAGTTTTTAAACAGGCATTTTGGAACTATTTTTTATTGTTCATTACACAGAAAAAAAAAGTTGGATTTTGGAATGTTGAAAATTTGGTAGGTTGAATATTACATCTTTTTTGAGTAATATTACATAAAAAATGTGTAAAAATGTGAACCTGATGAATATTCATCAAAAACTGATGAAAATTCATCATTTTTTGATTTTCTGGGGTAAAATTAATCATTTTTTTTGCCACAAAATCTGTCACCATTTCCTGATGAATATTGCCATCATTTTTTTTCTGTGTGCAGTGTTTTACGAAATGCTGATAATTGTTTGCAAATTTCTCGCGAAATAAGCTTTGGTTGTAACATGCTATGGGTATGTAGTTTATAACATGAACATTTTTTCTTTATTACATAAAATTTCAAAAAGAACTCGAAAGAACGTTATTCAAAACTGCAACGGAAGAAACGCAGAGTGGTTTGAGATATTTTATTTTGAGATATCTGTTAAATTTATTAAAAAAGCAATAAACAAATTTCATAAAACACTAGGAAAATTAAAAAAAATTGTTAAATTTTGTTTTTTTATTCAATTTGGTTTACATGTTGTGACAAAGTTTATTCAATTTGGTATAAAACACAATACATGTTGAGAAAAAAAAATCAGTACTTTGCAATGTTTTATGATTTTTTCTTTTTTAGTGTCAGATGGTTATATTTTGTATCCAAACAATTGCTAACTTTCCAGTAACTTTATTGTATACAATATTTCTTAAATTACACATTTTTTAATTGATTTTAAGCAGAATTAAGAGAACTGCGAAATTACCGTGAAATTTCAAAGTGTTGAAACTGGCATGCCGCCTTAATAATAATGTTTGAAAATTTATCCCGAATTAGAAAACATTAAAATACTTAAATATAATACTCAATCTTTTAAAATATAAAACCACTCAGAAAATATGTAATGCATTTTACGGATCTGTTCCGGACACTAAACAACTGTTCCACTTTTTTTTAGAATTAAACATAATATCCAGACTGAAATGTGTATATTTTTTTCAATTTCCGGAAAACCGGGACAAAATAAAAAAAAATCCCGGGATTCGGGAATCCCCGGTTTCAGAAAATTCCCGGGAAATTCCAGGATAGATGCACTAACAGTGAGGCCAAACCTTATCTTAATCCTATAAAAGTCTTATTCTGATTCTCCTCAATTTTTGTTTAATTCCAAAATCCAGAGAATTGTAACTAATTTGTTTAAACTTGTCACTTGCATGAAATTATGATTTTTTTGCATTTTTCCTCAAAAAGAGAATGGCCAAGACAAATCACAATTTCTACAGTGCTTTTCTTAGTTAGTTTTTAACTATTGGAAATTTTTAACATGCGTTTTTTTTCCAAATGGTTTGACATTTCAATAATTTTATTTGCACAAAACATTCAAGCACAAAAAAACATTAAGATAAAATGCTATACTAGCACATCAACCCACCTCCAATTTTTTTTTCCTGTCCCACAACACGAAAAAAAGAGGCCAAACGATTTTCTACCAAATTAATTCCACCTGCCAATTACGCATAATTATACCGACGAGTGCTCGATAACACTATCAGGCACATAAATTGTACCGAATCAGTTGTTTGGTTGCTCCATTAGCTCCAAATATCAGGCTCTAATTAATGCTTGTTGATTGGAAAACGACACCCTCCCCGACTCGTCATTTCGGGGGGTAGTTGGTCAAAAGTGCGCAGTTTGTTATTTAAATTATCCAATTAGTCGTGGTGTGGTTATACGCGAACATATTTGCCACAAATTACTCACAGATGGCTGCCCTTTTTCGGGGTAATTGATTTCAATTTGAATTTCGGGGAAGCCGATTCAAGCTTTTGAAAAATTCTAATTGTTGCTTTTTCCCCCCACCACCCGCAGGACCCCGGAGCGTCGTACGACGTCAACGGTAACGACGGCGACCCAATGCCCCACTACGACCTAACGGACTCGAACCGGCACGGGACACGGTGCGCCGGTGAGGTCGCCGCAACGGCCAACAACTCCAAGTGTGCCGTGGGCATCGCGTACGGAGCTCGCGTCGGTGGCGTCCGGATGCTGGACGGGGACGTTACGGACGTGGTCGAGGCCAAATCGCTGGGACTGCACTCGCAACATATCGACATCTACAGTGCCTCGTGGGGTCCGGACGACGACGGGAAAACGGTGGACGGTCCGGGCGATATGGCCACGCGGGCCTTCATCGAGGGCGTCCGCAAGGGTCGCGGTGGAAAGGGCTCCATCTTCATCTGGGCGTCCGGCAATGGGGGTCGCGAGCACGACAACTGCAACTGCGACGGCTACACCAACTCCATCTGGACACTGTCGATTTCGAGTGCCTCCCAGGAGGGACTCGTGCCTTGGTGAGTGTGTTACACGATGACGGCGGAACAGTTTAATGATGCTAAGCTTACTTTCACGTACGGAACAGGTTCTCGGAAATGTGCAGCTCGACGTTAGCCACGACGTACAGCAGTGGGAACACCAACGAGAAGCAGGTCATTACGACGGATCTGCACCACTCGTGCACGTCCTCGCACACGGGAACGTCCGCGTCGGCACCGCTGGCGGCCGGAATTGCCGCGCTGGTGCTGGAAGCGAATCGCAACCTGACGTGGCGTGACCTGCAGCATATCGGTGAGTGGTGATAATTTATTTTGACTATATAGCTAAAAATTACCTTTGTTGTTCTAATACATTCTATGGAAATGATTCAAAATGATAATGATTTTCTTAATCGGTTGGTTTAGTCCCTATTTTAAACAAATTAAACTTACATTGCCATTGCTTTTAATATCGAAGTGTCACTTTTTAGACGATCATTTTTTGGGTTTTCGGTCGTTACCTTATTATCACTATCCCTCAAAAATCAATATAATAATGTCCCGAGCAGACGGAAATAACTTGGGAATAACATTTTATGTCAAGATTTGTTATTCATCGTTTTGATTTTTTTGTTATTGGATTGTTATTGTAATAACAGACTAATAACATTTTTTCTTCGAACAAATCTTTGTTATTAGTTTTTGTTAACAACTAATCCGATCATCCCAATAACAGTTGGAGGTATTCTTCCACAACAAAAAATGTTATTTCATAGTTGTTTTGGCATTCATCCAATATCAAACCAATAACAAATTTAGTTATGATAACATAAACTGAGCATGAGAGCATGAGCATGAGAGACCACCCATGGTTCCCCCTCCGTTGCTGAACAGAACCGTAATATCCTTTCAGCACTACTGATCATAGGCTTTGACGATCTAGTGGTGTTTTCCTTATCAACAGCATGTATGAATGCGCCGAAAAGATAAAACACCATGATTGCTAAAACTAGATCAGTTGCGAATAGGTAACAGTCATTGGCCACCAACGGCGCCCGCCATGTCAGTGAACTGGATTTCTACTAAGTGCCAAGCTTACAACGACATTGCCCGAAATCGCACCCTACTGTTTTACCTGACAGAGTGTACGTAACGAGTTTTGCCTGAAGATTTGTACTTTTCGAAACCCTATCTTTCGACCGCCAAAACCTACTAGACTAGCTTTCCCTATAGCTTTCCGAGCTCTCCTGTCCTCAGAGCAACTACCAATTTTTATCATACATAGTAAGAAACATTTACTTTCATCATCGTCAACTTAAGAGGCACATTATATTTGCATATCGCGCGCGATTCTCAAACCTTTGTAGAACTCTAATTTTAAACAACATTTCAAAAATAAAAAAAAATCCATCATCATCATGTGGTCATACTGAGCAATTTACTTGTACATTCGTTTTAGAATTTCGTCAATATATAATTATATGAAGTCAAACTTAAAATACTAATTTAATGTGCGAGCAACACCGGCTTTTGAACTCTGCTATTGTCGTTGACTGTTTAATTTGTCTGGGCATCGAGTTAAATATATTCACACCCTTATAAAACAATGAATTTTGTGCAGCTCCAAAAAAAAAGTTTGGAGTGCGTGGTGCATCTGCATTTCGTGTGAAATGATCATGAAGATCACTACCTCGTAAAATTCGATCGCATAAATATCTAGGCAACAAGCCATTGATTAATTTAAACACAAAAATCATAGTGGAAAAAAATATTCTTTGCTTCACAGATAGCCATTGCAGAGCATCTAACATCCATGTCGAAGAAGTAAATCTGTTACATTTTAAAATTAAACGCATTATTTTATTTTGCAGGCGTTGAAGCCTAGATAACTGTGCTTCATTCGCCAAAAATATCATCGATGAACAAAAGTCTAAGTGTGGTGAGATTATAGATTTATAAAGTTGAATTTTGCTCTGAAAGTTAAGGTCATTTTTTAGTCGACACATAATTCCATACTTTTTTGCAATTTTCTTAATTGTATTATCAATATGAATATTAAATTTTAAGTTTTCGTCAATAGTAACCCCTAGATATTTTATTGAATTAACCCGATCTATTTGCTCCCCATCAATTGCAATTTGTGCATCATGTATGTTTTGATATCTTGATGAAATAATCATGTATTTTGTTTTATGTATATTTAATTTCAACTGTTTGAATTTCAGCCATTTGGAAAGAGCATCTAAATCTTCGTTCAAGTGCAATACAGCGTCGACTGGATTTTTTGCTGCACATTTCCCGTTTATCGGTTGTTAAATTTTAAATGAAATGGTTTAATCTTAGACAGCCGGCTGTGGAAAGATAGAACCAAAATCATTTGTAATTAAATGATGAAGGATTTAACAGTGTAACTTTTAAATTGAGATGTTTTTACGAGTTTTACATGATTGATGTTTAGTGGGGTACTGATTAACGAAGCGAACGACGAGTTACGATGTTTATCGAGCTGAAATGGTATGATAAGATTTTGTTGTTGTTGCACACCGACGACGAACGCGAAAAAAACCCTGCGACCCGACGGAAAGGCATCGCAAATCGGACTGGCTCAACTGTCATCGATGATAACCAGAGCCAGTCAGTTGATTTTGTAATGATAACAAAAACTGTTATTAAACCCTTATGCAAAAATTGATTTTTCAAGAAGATTCCATAACACTTTCTGTTATTTTAACAGTATTTGTTATTGAAATGGCATGAATTTTGTTATTACCGTCTGTCCGGGGTTACAAACCCAGTAAAAAATGTTGATACAGAGATATGAAAATTTGAATGCTTGAAATTCCCTGATTTTTACGTAATTTAACCTAAGTTAATGTGTAAAAGATGGAAAAATCTTAAACAAAGACATGTATTTCAGAGATAAAATTACTCAATTTGAAAAGTAACCCATATTTAATGTAATTTATTTTTCTATATGAATCTAGGTAAAACTAAATCAAAATAAGGTAAACTTTCGAAATAATAAATTTTCAAATCGTCGTATCAAGAACAATCCGTGTGTACATCAGCTTTAGCAGTGTTGGCAGATCATTGAATTTTATTACTCAGCTTCTAAAAAAAAATGAAATCTGAAATTCATTAAATTAACAGCATCCTGTAATGTGGATTTATATTTTTCCTAAAGTGCTCATAGTTAATGAAAGTGTTACTTTGCTTTAAAAACGCTGATCCAAAAAGGAGGCATTTCAATCTTAGCCTTCAGTAAAACTTTGCTATGATTACAATTTTTATCAAATAGATGGATATTTTACCTTTGTGCAATCACTAGTTTTTGACTTTTAAAGTTACAAAAATGGCACGCTGATTAGGCCATTGCAATTTTATTGCAAGTATTTGTCCAAAACCCAATACTCCAAAACTGAACAATATTGTTGCTTGGCATTGAAATTTTCATTTTAAAAACATGTACAATCGCTTATAAAGTTTCAAGAATATTTTATATATAGAGCAATTCCATCTCAAATCAGGAATTTTTCTGGTACTTTTGTACCCGACCCTCTCCGATTTCAATGAAACTTTGTAGACATGTTATCCTAGGCCTATATAAGCCATTTTTGTGTATACGGAGCCAATTGTACTCGAAAATAACATTTGAGAAGGGCGTAAGGTATTTAGATATTTTTGTATTCTGTAATTTAAAAATGACTGTAACTCGAAGGCGTTGCATCGTACCAAAAAGTGGTCAAAGACAAACTTGTAGGAAATTGGACGGGCTTTCTGAAAAAAATACACTGAAAGAAAAATACACGCCACTTCTATGGGATTTTTCAATTTTTATGTTTAAAAGTTAATTTTTAAGGTGAAGTCACGATTTTTTTTCGTTCAAAATTTTTGAGGAAATAGCCTAAAATGTGACAAAAAGACTCACGAAAAATGCAGGATGGTATGTCTCTCCTAAAAAAATACAAAAATCATTTACTAAAACTGTTTTTTTGAAAAGTGGTCTAAACGTCAAAATTTTCAAAAACCGATAGTGGGAATCGATTTTCCAGACAATTTTACATAAAAGTCTCCATATTGACCATTGTCCCAAGTCTAATCCTTGCGAAGTTACAGCGGTTTTAAAAATAATAGTGTTGAAAAAACAACTTTTTTGGTGGTTTTTTGCATTTTCTATAAGACAGACTTGATTTTTCAGTCTCGAAAATATTTTTACCGGAAAGCTCGTCCAATTTCCCATAAGTTTGCCTTTGACAGCTTTTCAATATGACTCGTTTTAATATTTACGTAGGATGATTTACCTTCCAGATTTCTACCACACTGAAAAAAATATTCTGTTTTCAGTTATGTGCAATGTAATTAAGCTAATATATGTAAGCCCATGCATCCAATTGAAAAGCTGGCAAAGGCAAACTTATGGGAAATTGGACGAGCTTTCCGGTAAAAATATTTTCGAGACTGAAAAATCAAGTCTGTCATATAGAAAATGCAAAAAACCACCAAAAAAGCTGTTTTTTCAACATTTTTATTTTTAAAACCGCTGTAACTTCGCAAGGATTAGACCTGGGACAATGGTCAATATGGAGACTTTTATGTAAAATTGTCTGGAGCATCGATTCCCACTATCGGTTTTTGAAAATTTTGAAGTTTAGACCACTTTTCAAAAAAACAGTTTCAGTTATTGATTTTTGTATTTTTTTAGGAGAGACATACCATCCTGCATTTTTCGTGAGTCTTTTTGTCACATTTTAGGCTATTTCCTCAAAAATTTTGAACGAACAAAAATCGTGACATCACCTTAAAAATTAACTTTTAAACATAAAAATTTAAAAATCCCATAGAAGTGGCGCGTATTTTTCTTTCAGTGTATTTTTTTCAGAAAGCCCGTCCAATTTCCTACAAGTTTGTCTTTGACCACTTTTTGGTACGAGGCAACGCCTTCGAGTTACAGTCATTTTTAAATTACAGAATACAAAAATATCTAAATACCTTACGCCCTTCTCAAATGTTATTTTCGAGTACAATTGGCTCCGTATACACAAAAATGGCTTATATAGGCCTAGGATAACATGTCTACAAAGTTTCATTGACATCGGAGAGGGTCGGGTACAAAAATACCAGAAAAATTCCTGATTTGAGATGGAATTGCTCTATATTCTTTTGTCTTTTAATAAAATAGAGCAATTTTAAGATACTAAACAAAAACTATTTTCATAAATTCCTTGATATTTTACATTTTTGACAGTAACATAACTATTATAATAATTTTGTGAAACTTTTTGCTTGAAAATATTGAATTTTAGGCTTGAAATTCGTCAATTTTATCATTTGTATTTGGAGAGCTGAGTGGAAAAAAATATATGTTTGGATAATTCCTATGCTGCCCGTATTGTTCAAACTTGAATTGTGTATGTATGTATATAATAATTATATTCACAGGAAAAATTATGAAACTTTTGTAACAAGCTTAAATTTCAAATAAACTTTTCATGAAGAACATAAAGAAAATAACGTCGGAGATTCTGATCCTATATCAAGATCAATTATATTTTTATACACGTACGCCACCTTCCTTCCTTTTCTCCCCCAGTTGTCCGCACGGCCAAACCGGGCAACCTGAAGGACCCGTCGTGGGCAAAAAACGGCGTCGGCCGACGCGTTTCGCACTCCTTCGGGTACGGCCTGATGGACGCGGCCGCCATGGTCCGGCTAGCTCGCACCTGGAAGACCGTCCCGGACCAGCAGATCTGCGAAATCAACGCGCCCCACCTGGACAAGTAAAACCCTTTTTTTAACGCAGGTGTTTGAAAATTTGCTAAACATTTTCCCCCATCTCTATCATCAACAGGCAAATTCCGCCGCGAACCAAAGTCACCCTGCAGCTGCTCGTGGAACACTGCATGGGCGTCAACTACCTGGAGCACGTGCAGGCCAAAATTACGCTCACTTCGCAGCGGCGCGGTGACATCCAGATCTTCCTGACGTCGCCGTCCGGCACCCGGGTCACGCTGCTAACACCAAGGTACAACGCAACGTCCGTCATTACGGTGAAAATTTTTCATCATATTTTCCCGCTTTTTTTGTTTTTGCAGATCCCACGATTTATCCCGGTCCGGCTTCAATCAGTGGCCGTTCATGTCGGTGCACACGTGGGGCGAAGCGCCGCACGGAGTCTGGCTGCTGGAGATCCACAACGAGGGACGCTTATTAGGTGAGATTGATGGGAGACGATTCATTTTTATTTTCCACCAACCTCGGCTCGGTTGGGTGCTTCTAGGGGTGATGGGCAAGCAAGTAGGTGGTGAAGGATTGATTTCCAGCTACTAACAGCACTCGACGGCGATGGCGAGAAGACAGTGACGGGAACTAATTGCGTTGGGAACGCTGGATGGAATTCTCGCGTGATGACGAACGATGGTGCTCTTCGGGATGTGTCCTGTGGAGTCCGTTGGACCCTCTGCCTTTGATCCGGATGATGCGATGTCGAATGACGGTGACAGCGAATCAAAGTTGATTGTGGCAAATCGTGAGCGACGTGCCATGAAGACACAGTTATTCTTGTGTTCGAATGCATTTTTTTCCAGTGGAAGACCATGCGTCTCCATGATATTGTTCAAACGGTTTTATTTCTGATGGAGGTGCTTCATGTTTTAAGATTTGATGTGAATATTTCCTCATAGCTTTGAAACAAGGGAAACAATTCTGTATTAACCTAATTCAGGTTGATTGAAACTAGAGTTTCAGAGTTAACGCATTTTTTGAATCATTAGTTTAAAAATTTGTTGATTTATTCATAAAAAAAACTATCCAATGCTATTTTACTAAATTTTTTTTGAAGCAATGGCGCAACAAAATTTGTAGTTTATGTCCCATGAAATCTGACCAAAGTTGATCAGAGACAAAAAAAATAAAAAAAATAATTTAAATTTCCAGCCATGTTTAAAATATTTGACTTTTCCGTCAGTGTTGTTAAATACATTATTCATGTTTATCATTATCATTAAAAACTAACTTAATCTACCTATGTGGTTGGAGCATTCCTCACTCAATACCAACAATGGGTGATATGATGGGGTTGGATACAAATTTCATCTATTTTTTAGATCCGGAATAAAAATGTACATAAATATCACTTAAGTGGCCATATCTCGAGACAGGGTTGCCAGATCTTCAATATTTTGGACTCGTTGGAAAGGTCTTTTGATAAACTATCCAACGATGGGTCGGATGGGGTATCCGGACATAGCTTACATACATTTAAGGGGGATCCGGCTTCAAAAAAGTGCATCAATATCACTTAAGTGGACATATCTCGAGACAGGGTTGCCAGATCTTCAATGTTTTGGACTCGTTGGAAAAGTTTTTTGATAACCTAACCAACGATGGGTCGGATGGTGGATCCGGACATAGTTTACATACATTTAAGTGGGATCCGGCTTCCAAAAAGTACATAAATATTACTTAAGTGGCTTTATCTCGAGACAGGGTTGCCAGATCTTCAATGTTTTGTACTCATTGGAAAGGTCTTTTGATTACCTAACGATGGGTTGGATGATGGATCCGGACATAGTTTTCATGCATATAAGTGTGAACCGGATGTATGTGAAAACACATTTTTATATATAACTTTTGAACTACTTATCGAAACTTCAAACAATTCAATAGCGATGTAAACCAAACCAAGTGTAAACCAATTCGAATGCAACCGGTTTGATCAAAATCAGTCCAGCCAGTGCTGAGAAAACTTGGCAAGAATTTTGGACACACACACACACACACACACACACACACACACACACACACACACACACACACACACACACACACATACAAATACACAGACATTTGTTCAGTTTTCGATTCTGAGTCGATAGGTATACATGAATATAGGTCTACGAGCTGTTTTTCAAAAGTTCATTTTTCGAGCAGGATTATAGCCTTACCTCAGTGAGGAAGGCAAAAAACCCAAAGTATGACCAAAAATCGATGTTTTACACTTTGCTTCAATTCTGTGGGCAGATTCAGATTCAGCGGCCAAAATTACATGGAAGACATATAGTTGGACAATTTTAGAATTCCGTTAGGGTGGTCCCATACACTTTTCCCTTAAAAATTAAACATTTTCAAATTAAGATATCTTAAGTTTAATACAAAAAAAAACCCCTGGATTTTTTTCAGCGTTTAAAGTGTTTCTTCTTTCGAATTTAAACTGGCGCTTTAAATTTGGCCTTTGCTTTTTCGAGATATTTAAGATTAAATTTGTATCTTTTTTACCTTAAAATGGCTGTAACTTTTGACCCTTAAGTCCAAATTGATAAAAAATTAAAATGTTTTTAGAGCTCTAAAAATGCCTCGAACTTCACTTTTCGCTAAAACTTTACCCTGAATTGCTACGTTCAAAAAAACTGATTTTTTGAGGTTTACTCAGATGCTTTCTATAAATTAGGTCGTAGTAGGCGTAGATTGAGACATACAATGTTGGTGTCTTGGACAAAGTTGCTTGGATTGACAAGCCCAACAACTTTCTTAAACACAAAAATATTCCTAAAAAGTTAGAATTTCACAATCACCCTAATCGTGAACCACCCTTATTTTCAACCAAACCCTTCCATTTGCAACAACTCTTCTAAAGACACTAAAACTCCAAAACTTCAAAAAAAATTCGAAGGTTTCACCATTTTTGGAGGTTTTAATTATTATTTGGTGGTACAACGCAAGTACTACCTTTTTTGATGTGTTTCTTTTTGAATTTTTGGAGAAAAGTCATATGCTGTTGCCTGGCTGTGTTCATCGGCAAACAAGTTATCAAACCATTCTTTTTTTTTATTTTGGACCAAGCCCTTAAAGTCTGATACCTTCATGTTGTTTTGCGCTCAAGACCAAACGAGGGAAATAGCAGAGCTTTCCTTCGGGCTATGACCCTCTTAAAGTCAAATAAACGTCTGAAACGTTGGAGAGTTTGCTTTGTGTTCGACTTTTTTCATCAAAAATATTACAGAAACAAAACTAGATGTAGGTTAGCAATTCTCTACCAAATCCGGAAATGGATATTATTTGTATTTTTTAATTTGGCCTAAACTTTGTGGGGGTTTTCCCTATGACCAAAGAAGCCATTTTGTGTCATTGTTTCACCCATTCAAGTCTCCATAAAATTTTGGTAGCTGTCCATACAAAAATGGTACATAAATTTTTGAAAATCTGTAACTTTTGAAGGAGTTTTCTGTTCAATTAAATTTCAATGTTTTCCAAAAATCAATATATTTTCAAAAATTCAGAACTCGGCGGCAATTTTTTTACCATATTTCTCTATGACTCAACAGTTGCGGGTTTTTGGTCCCCTAAAACATAAAAAAATATCGAAAATAATAAAAATACCCCCCCCACCCCCCCCCCCCCCTTCTAGTTGACCTGAACAATCAGGGGGCAAAAAAAACATTTTTTTTTATGAAAATTAAAGTTTAATCAACTGAAAACCAGTTTAAATGCATTTTCCCGCGTTTATAATCATATTTAGCATGTTTGAACTCCTTTAAAAACATTTTAAATTTTCATGAAATGCCATTGTACAGTCCCACAAAAAGTTTTTTTTTTTGCGTAAAAAAATTCGGTCAATACCTCGATATTTTCACAACTAATGATTGGAAAGCAACTGTTCGCCTGTAAAATGCATTTTAAAACACTTTTTTCATTCAAATGTTGAAACCTAGGCTTGTAATTTCAATTTTTAAATTATTTTATTTTTTTGCCCCCCCCCCCCCTCGTTTTTGATCAGAGCCGAGGGACGTAAACTTCAAAAAATATTTGCAACGGCCTTATTGTGAAACAAAAATAATTAAAAAATCGTCAAGATTGTACCTACTGTTTGCTGAATAGTCCTCATCAATACCTACAACTTTGCCGAAGACATGAATTAAACCAAAAAAATCCGTGAATAGTTACAGATTTTCGAATATTTACGTACCATTTTTGTATAGACAGCTGCCAAAATTGTAGGGAGACTTGTATATGTGAACCAATGACACAAAATAACTTCTTTGGTCATAGGGAAGGCCTCAACAAAGTTTGAGCAAAATTAAAAATACAAAAAATAAAAATGGTCGAAATCGGCCGATTTCGTAGAGAATTGCTGAGGTGGCTTGTTTGTTCTACTTAATATTTTTCAAACTGAATAATCCGATTGTTTGTTTGAAATTTTGAAAAATATGTTCAAATAATCTTCGAAAACCAAGGTTCAAATAATGTTGCGAAGCAATTTAATCGTTACATGGCCATACAAATTTGTAGAAATTTGTATGACAATTTTAGTCATTGGCCAGGAAATCATTAAAAATCAATTATGTTGATAGGATCGTGTTCAGGGAGCCCAAATTTATCATATCTTGACGAAACTGAAGCGTTTACTGACATCAACTTCTAAATTGTCGAGTTGTGTAATCCGAAGTTCCTTTGAAAACCCTTTAAAAATATTTTTGGAAAAGATCGCTTTTTGGTTTAAGTCTTTCACGAAACTTCACAAAGGTACTGTTTTTTAAGCTGTGCATAAGGTATAAAAATAAAATATTTTTTTAAATGGTGCCAAAAAATTGCCAACATTGAATTAATTTCACCATATTGGGACAGTTTTTGTGCTGCAACTAATTGATTCAAATTGAATTAAATTCGTCGAATACAAATCATCAGCTCTGATTCAATTTGCAGTCCAGCTGACTTCTAAAAACAGATAAACCCAATTCCACATTGCAATCTCCACTGACCGAGCTGGACACGTAAACCCCTTTTATTTAATTGATTCGCGCGCAATCAGCCGGAAATCGCATTCGCATCCGCATCAAACGCAACAGCCCACTTGTGCGCTGTCGGAATCCATTAATTATGTGGCAAGGGTCAGCAAATTTCCTGAATTCCTATGATTATCTCGCCAAGCACTTCCGCGTCGTCGTCCGTCATCACCTAGTTCCATGTACCTTCCACCCACTGGAATTACTATTGATGGGAAGCATTTTGTGTATGTCATGTAATTAACTCTCATTTCCTCACCTCCCGTTTGTAAATTTCGTGCATGCCTTCACGCTGGATCTAACCTCGAAATAACTCTAACAAGGATACTCGTCGATTCGCGGTTGGTCGTTAATTTTGTACGGCACGAGCATTCCGCCGGATCCTAACGACCCACCCAACACTCCGCGGGTGTTCTCAACACCGGCCCTGCCGCCGGCCGCGTTGCCTCCGATAATCCCGGCTTCCGGAAGCTTCGGATCGTCGAAGAATTTCTACTCATCCTCCGCGTTGGGAAAGCCCAACCGGAAGCAGCAGCAGCAGTACGGTGGTGCCACTTACACTCCCACGTTCGGGATGACCCCGGCGTATCAGTCGCCGCAGCCGGTGACGCCCCCGCGGAAGAACAACAAGGGCAAGAACAAACCCAACAAGAACCAGTCGTCCAAAACGACCACGGCACGCCCGGTTAGTCAAACCACCCTGAACGTTTTCCTGAACTCGTACGGAACGGGAAAGAAGTACGAGTACAACACCGGTCCGCGGAAGAACCAAACGCCCAAACCCAAACCCATGCAGACCATCAACTACGGCCGGTCGGACAAGTACCACGCGGCCACCTCCAACATCCCCGAAAAGCAACCGATAGCCATCAAAGCCCCCAAGCAGGTTAAACAGGACAACGCACCCAACTCGCGCAAACTCCCCACCACAATCGGAATCTCGTCCAGCACCACCAACTCCGTCCCGTCAACTGCCACGGGAACAACCTCGGGCGGAACCACCTCCCTCTCCACGCAACCTCCCATCTTCAACGAGCGATTCTCCACCACAAACGCGCGCATCCCCAACCGGTTCCAACAGTACGAAAAGATCCAGCAGTTCTATCCCGAGCTCAAACCGTACTCCTCGATCCGGGACGACCTGGACCACCGAACTACACCCAACAAACCGGTCGCCGTCCAGCCGCCACCACCCAAAAACACGCCCTCGATCGTAACCACCAACGGCAACGGAAAGCCCTCCCGAGCCAACCCGAAGATCTTCTTCCCCGATACGGATATTATCGATGCGATTGCACCGCGGAAGATCTCGTCAAGTCTGCAGCAACCGGTTCAGCCGGCGTTCTACGGGCGCACCCAGAACTCGCAGTTTGTGTCGAGCAGCGGTGGCAAGAACGGAAAGGGTACTTGATTCTTGAAAAGTTGAATAATTAATTGATGACCTCTTTTGTTGGTGATGTTAAAATTTGTTTTAGTGAATTTTAATGTTGAATGCTTGAAGAGTTTATTTTTTTCAGTGAATTATTTTTGTAGAGGTGTTCATCAATAGCAATAGTAGCTTATTTTTATATATTTATTTTGGAGTACTCGAAGATAAATAATACATATTTGAATCAACAATACATTTTGTCAATTTAAAAACAAGAACTTTTGTAGAGTAGAGATACCTCTCAAGTTTGATTCAACGCACCAATGATGTTGATTAAATTCAACTTTTTTTTGTTAAATCAAATCTCCCATAGGCTGATACTACAAAATATGTTTTGTTTTGTTTCTTTTTTTTTATTTAGCTTTCTGTAAAAAGTTCATATTTAGAGCAGGATTATGCTGCCGCTCTAATCGAGTCCGTCCCATAAAAACAGCAAGCCGAGAAATACGTATGTCAAATTTGTCCCGCCCTTAAGGCTACGTGTTAAAATTTCACGAAAAAAATGGATTTTCTCCAATTTTCTAGAACAAAGTACTAAATTTTATTGGTTTTTCTGATAGTTTACATGATTTCGAACCAAACTGCATCATTACCTCAAAATTGACGAAATTACATATTGGACGGACTAGCTTCGAGTGGCAGTATGGATGTGCGGCAAAAGGTCGAAAGACATAAGGTCGAATGGACAAAAGTTTGAATGCCAAAAGGTCGAAAGACATAAGGTCGAATAGACAAAATATCGAAAGTGGACAAAATGTCGAATGGATAAAACGTCGAAAGGACAAAAGGTCGAATGTGAAAAAATGAAACAAATAATTACAATCATTTATTATTTTAAAAAAATTTGTTACGAACACATCTGATTTTTTTTTTCTGTGAGTTTATCCATCCTTTTAGTAAGGGACCATCCATAAACCACGTGGACACTTTAAGGGGGGGGGGGGTATGGCAATTGTCCACGATCCATTAAAAAAAGTTTTTTTTGTATGTTCAGATTCACAGATTCACAAAAAAGTGTCCACGTGGTTTATGGATGGTCCCTAATGACCTTTTTTTTTAAATAAACAGAAAAACTTCCAAACCATTTTTTGAGAAGACTTTCATTCTTTCAAAGCTGTTCTTCAAAAAAAAAAGTTCGACTTCTAAAATATTTTTTAAGTTTTTATTTTATTTTTAAAAACAACCTTTTCTTGTTTGTCGTAATATTTTTGTGAGTTTTTCCATTCTTTCAAACATGAGCAGTTCTTTGAAAACAAGTTCGACTTCTGAAATATTTTGGAAGTTTATTTTTATTTTTAAAAACAATTTATTCTTGATTGCCAAAATATGTTTGTGAGTTTTTCCCTTCTTTCAAACATGAGAATTTTTTTGAAAAAAAAGTTCGACTTCTAAAATATTTTGAAGGTTTATTTTTATTTAAAAAAAAATCTTGTTTGTCGTAATATTTTCGTGAGTTTTTCCATTCTTTCAAACATGAGCAGTGCTTTAAAGAAAGGTAGACTTCAAAAATATTTTGGAAGTTTATTTTTATTTTTAAAACAACGTTTTTATGATTGTCAAAATATTTGTGTGGGTTTTTCCATTCTTTCAAACATGAGCTGTTCTTCCAAAAAAAAGTTCGACCTCTAAAATATTTTTTTCGTTTTTATTTTGTTTTAAAAATCTATTCTTGACTGTCGTAATGATTTTGTTAATTTTTCCATTATTTAAAATATTTACGGTTCTTTTTTAAAATACTTCTTCTTAAATATTTTGTAAGTTTTTATTATATTTATAAAAATTGTTGAAACATTTTAGAGATTTTACATTCTTTATTATTTATTTACATTTTTAAAGATTAACACCCTCTAACCCCCCCCCCCCCCTCCCTTTCAAAAAGTCTCCAACAATCCGAGGGCATGTTTTTATTCAGAAGACCTCTAAATTTTTAATAAAATAGAAGTGAAATCAAAGAAAAACGTTCAAATCATCATTCCTTAGCTACCTTTCAGTATTTGTGTATTTAGGCTAACATCAAAAGTTTTGTCTCGTGGCGCAGGGGTAGCGGCTTCGGCTGCCGATCCCGATGATGCTATGAGACGCGGGTTCGATTCCCGCCTTATCCACTGAGCTTCTATCGGATGGTGAAGTAAAACGTCGGTCCCGGTTTCTCCTGTCTCGTCAGAGGCGCTGGAGCAGAAATCCCACGTTAGAGGAAGGCCATGCCCCGGGGGGCGTAGTGCCAATAGTTTCGTTTTTTTTTTTCAAAAGTTTTGTTTTTTAAATTGTTTTTTTTTTTAATTTGACCTTTTGTCCTTTCGACGTTTTGTCCTTTCGACGTTTTGTCCATTCGACCATTTGTCTAATCGATCTTTTCTTGCTATCTTGACACACCCTAGAAATTGATGTAGTTGCGACAACTGGCCAAAGGGATTTCAGGCCAGAACGCGTTTGACACATGTACAAGCCCGACTACCGAGAACACTTGCAATCATATCTCGGGACTTCGGCAACCAAATTCAACCAAACTTCAGGACAATGCACTTAATGGTCAGCCAAACAAAATGTGTTTGTCATTGTTTACATTGCATGCTTTTGTTTATTCAAGGTCAAACATTAAAACGCGTTTTTCTCGGAACGTCAAAAGCTACTAGGAACAAAAAAATATTTAAGAATATGAAAGATAATATATCTATTTGAAGTAGTGTCTAAGTTTGGAAAACCACAAAAAAAAAACTTCTATAACTTTTCGTATGACCGCGGAGGAATGTTTTCAAATTAAACCTGGCTTAATTCATTCAAAACTTTCGCCGGGTATCTAACTTTCCAATTTTCTTCATTCGAACATGTCGGCCAAAGTTCCAATCCCAAACAAGATTCTTTTTACCTCGGACAGCAAGCTTAACTTTATTTTTCTCCCCCTCCCCCTCGCACGTGTATGTCACGCGCCCACCGCAAGGTATCCTTTGTGGTTAAGCCACTTAACGGAAAAGTTCACCTGGTCACCCTCCCCGAAGTGAAAGTTTCCACTGTAAAGCGAAAACAGAAAGAAAAAAACTGAAAACTTTTCGGTTTGTTTGCTGCGGGTAAAAAGTGAAAGAATTTAATTCTACCCCATTGCCCAAAGTCCTTTCCCTTTTTGTTTTCTCTTCATAGTTTTTTTTTTTTTTTCTTAATTTGGATGGAGTTTGCAAAATTGTTTTTGCGGTTTCCCCTGCATTCCGTGAACGCTCTGTGGAGACCTTAAAAGAGAGCGAAAAAGTTAAATCTCTTCCACTTTGGGCGTCCCTTAACAGTTGTGGACTCTCAAATTTTTCTTTTTTTTTTTTGAGTTCATGGACAAAGTCCCGGTCCAAACAGGGAAACTCAACCAACAACCGTTGCACGTACGATGTTCCTTGCAAGGGAGCAGATTGTTCCTGTCAAACGATGTGGTGTGGTTTGTTTGGGGACCGGTTTCGTGATATTTTTCATTTTCACTCTCTAATGCAGCAGAAGCAAACTTTATTTTGCTTGCAAACTGCTCATCATGTCCTGAATCAAGTTAACCCTTGCATAACAACAACTCGACGCTGTCGTGCTACCTTTTCGTACGTCGCTTTTTGACGTTCCGAGAAAAACGCGTTTTAATGTTGTAAACAAAAACAAGAGCATGTAATGTAAACAATAACAAACACGTTTTGTTTAGCAGATCGTTCTGAGCATCGTCCCGAAGTTTGGTTGAATTTGGTTACCGGAGTCCCAAGTCATAATTACAAATGTTTACCGTAGTCGGGCGTTCTGACCTTAAATCCCTTTGGCCAGTTGTCGCATTTACATCAATTTTCAGGGTGTGTCAAGATAGCACGACAAGATTGAAACTTCGTTCATATAAAGAGTGACAACAATGCACGGAGGTTTCTCAGTTTTAATTGAATATCTCAGGATTGAAATCGATATTTGGGGATCTGTGAAAGTCAAAAGGTGAGACATTGCACAGTGTACTTTCAGAAGCATTGTTCGGTTTTGCACCAAAATGCGCCATTTTGAAAACAAAGCAACTTGAAAATATGCTCAAAATCACTTAAAAATGGTTATAACTCCTCAATAAAGGCTCATAACATATTGCTGTCTTCGTCTTAAATAAACAACTCTTCAGAACATAGTATGCCGCTAAAATGCTAACATTTTGAGTTATCGCCAAAAAAGTGCTTTTTTGGACCATTTTTGCAAAAATGGCGTATATCTCGAGTAGATAAGAGCTACAAATTTGGCGCCTTCGATAAACTTTCATGAAATCTTCTTCTCTACAACTTTGCCCAAGACACCAAAGCCCTACAACGTCATCCAACAAAGTTAGTTTTTGGTTGACACCCTGAAAGGTCGTCACCCGGTATGTCAATAACTTCAAAAGATAGCCCTTATCAAGTACAACAACTCTTCCCATGACACCATTTGGCTTGGACGTCAAATAAAGGAGTTATCAATTTATTCCACTTTATTTTGTCATTCCGAACACTGTGCATTGTGAGCTGCACAAAATGGCGTTCAATTTGGCCCAAAACGCACGACAGTGACGAACTATGAAGTACTGTAAAACAAAAAGATGTTTTTGGAGTCAAACCGAAGAAAAGTATATTTTTTCAAATAAACATTTAAAAAGCAAATTAACTCTCTGTTGATGTAATTTTACATAAATTATTGAGTAAAAAATATCAAAGATGTAAATTTCAACAAGTTGATGTAATTTTACCTTGTTTAGAGGTACCTTTTTTATGACGGATTCATCTATTAAAATTATATTTTCGAGGTAAAATTGTCATCTCATTTGTTGTAGTTACCTTTTTTACACATCAATTCGCGTAAGATTACATCAAATAAAAGCAGTTCCATTTGAAAAGAGTACAAATCAAAAGTGCTCGGATCGGACTAATGATTGGACGGGGGGATCCTTATAATTAGTTGTATACAAAAGAATTAACGTTTACAATATAAGACACTTGGTCAATTAACATTAAATTAGGGTAAAACGTTGTTCTAAGGAACATGCGAAAAAAGACATGTTTTTCAATCATTTGCTGCCTGAAAAGGTGATGAGATGGAAAATTGCTGTCAAAGAGACTTTATTGTAAAATTAGACGCCCGATATGATGGCTTACTCATAATTCCGAAAAAACGTATTTTTCATCAAAAAATACAAAAAAAGTTTTAAAAACTCTTCCATTCTCGTAACTCAACTGTCCAAAATTTTGGAACCTGTCATTTTAAGGAAAATTTAATGTACTTTTCGAATCTGCATTAACCCAGAAGGGTGATTCCTTTCTTTTAGAACAAAATTTGTCTTTTTGAAATTTAGTGTTATTTGTTACTTTGCAAGATTTTTTTAGAGTGCAACAATGTTCTAAAAAGTTGTAGAGCAGTCAATTGCAAAAAAAATCACTCACGACGGACACGAACGACAAAACAAAAAGAAACAAACAAAAGAAATTTTTTAAAACTTTTTTGTCGTAAAATCGCGATAACTCGTGATGGTCACAAGCAAACTCCTTATGTTTATAAATATTTTTTTTTTGTAATTGAGCAATTCTCTCAGATTTCGGTCATTCGATGTTTTTTGTATTTTTTAATCAGGCTGAAACTTTTTTGATGCCTTCGGTATGCCCAAAGAAGCCATTTTGCATCATTAGTTTGTCCATATAATTTTCCATACAAATTTGGCAGCTGTCCATACAAAAATGATGTATGAAAATTCAAAAATCTGTATCTTTTGAAGGAATTTTTTGATCGATTTGGTGTCTTCGGCAAAGTTGTAGGTATGGATAAGGACTACACTGAAAAAATATGATACACGGTAAAAAAATGGTGATTTTTAATTTCACTTTTTGTCACTAAAACTTGATTTGCAAAAAAACACTATTTTTATTTTTTTTATTTTTTGATATGTTTTAGGGGACATAAAATGCCAACTTTTCAGAAATTTCCAGATTGTGCAAAAAATCTTTGACCGAGTTATGAATTTTTGAATCAATACTGATTTTTTCAAAAAATCAAAATATTGGTCGCAAAAATTTTTAACTACATTTTTCGATGTAAAATCTAATTTGCAATCAAAAAGTACTTTAGTGAAATTTTGGTAAAGTCCACCGTTTCAAGTTAACTTTTTTGATAATAGTAGCAGTTTGTCATTTTTTAAAATAGTGCACATGTTTGCCCACGTTTGAAAAAAAAAATATTATGGAAAAGCTGAGAAAATTCTCTATATTTTGCTTTTTTGAACTTTGTTGATACGACCCTTAGTTGCTGAGATATTGCCATGCAAAGATTAAAAAACAGGAAAATTGATGTTTTCTAAGTCTTACCCAAATAACCCACTATTTTCTAGCGTCGATATCTCAGCAACTTATGGTCCCATTTACAATGTTAAAGTATGAAACATTCGTGACATTTTCCGATCTTTACGAAAACAATATTTTCAACATTTTTAAACAAAGACTAACATTTCAAAAGGACGTAATATTGAATGTTTGGCCCTGTATCATATTTTTTCAGTGTAGTCCTTGTCCATAGCTTCAACTTTGCCGAAAATACCAAATCGATCACAAAATTCCTTCAAAAGATACAGATTTTTGAATTTTCATGCATCATTTTTGTATGGACAGCTGCCAAATTTGCATGGAAAAATTATATGGACAAACTAACGATACAAAATGGTTTCTTTGGGCATACCGAAGGTACCAAAAAATTTTCAGCCTGATTTAAAAAATTCAAAAATTAAAATTCAAAAGAAAAGACCGAATTCGTAGAGAATTGCTCTACCTTACAACTTTGTAGAACATTGTTACACTCTAAAAAAAATTGTTCTAAATGAAAAAAATGACCCTTCTAGTTTAATGCAGATTCGAAAAGTACATTAAATTTCTTTTAAAATCACATGTACCAAAACAAATTACAGTTGAATAACAAAAAACGACAGAGTTTAAATAAATGTTTTTTTTTATGAAAAAAAGTTTTTTCAGAATTTAGAGTACGCCATCATATCGGGCTTCCAATTTTACATAAAAGTCCCTTTGACACCAAACTTCCATTAATAAAATAAAACTCCTAAAGGTAACATTGAACACTCAAAGGGTACTCCAAAGTCTCGATGAGCCGCGCAACAACTTGAAAACTGTCTGTTTGCTGCACAAAAAAAGACCAAACAATACAGCGCAAAACTCGTTCACGTTGCAAGTTTCCTAGCAAAACTCGTTTTAAAGTTTTTCGTTCTTTAATATTCCACTCAACTTTCGCTGCAGCTCGTCGTCATTTGCGCCAAACGGTTCCCAAGTGTTTCGATTTTTTGTGTTATTTTTTGTTGCTCCTCTTGGGGAGCAATTTTCCCCGCGTTCTATTTTGGGTGACTCCGGGAGGAGACAACTGGGTTGGCCATAATTTCGTTGCAAAATTAACATCTCGTTAGCTAATTTAGGATGCTGCTCGGTACGAGTTTGATGGCTGAGATGCAGAGTTTTTTTTATCAAATTTATCAGCTTGTTGGCTGAGTCATTAGCTTAACTTCAATTATAATTAGAATAATTATTTTGTAAAACTAATTACAGATTTAAAAAACTTATTATTAGTATCTACTAGTTTACTAATTTACTACTTATGTTTACTAGTTATTTTTCATCTTGCATGTTTATTATTCTTGTTTGTGTATTTAGGTTTATGTTACGTTCTTTAAATATATTTTTTCATTATTATCTAGTTCCAAACTTAAAGTAAATAAAAAAATACTAACACCTTCATTTTTTCCCTTTCACCAAAACCAGCCCAAATCACCCAGTGGAATTTGATCTTCTACGGGACGGAGACGCCGGCCCAGCCGGATGACCCGGCCAGGGTAGGGAAGCCCGGCTTCAGCGACAGCAACTTTGGCGGAGAAATCGAACACAACTCGCTCGAGTTCGAGAGCGGAGTGAGCAGTGACCAATGGCGGAACATGCAACAGGTAGGATAGTTTATGAGCCATACCGATTCCTGGGGAAATACCTCGGCGAATGGCAGAAATGCCTTTCCTTTTACCTCCAGTTATTAAATGGATTTCCGAGAATGCCAAGTCAGTACGTGATGGTTTATGATGGTACGTTCTGGAGCTTTTCCTCAGAAGTGGGTGAATTGAATTGCTGATTGCATGCAATTTAAGCAGAACATTTCCTCAGCATCACAGAACTGAGAACAACTTGTCAATTTCTTATGATACTTTAGGATTCAATGAAAATTGAAATGAAGTCAAAACATTGAAAGAACTGTTTAAATTATCATAAAGCTACCTTCATTTCCGGAACCATTATACACGGATAGAAATCCTGTAAGCTAATCCGGTAATTATGTGTTTTTGAGTTCGTCAACATTTTTTTCGAGATTGGTGCGCTGGAAGTGGGGACGTGAAGTCGTGATTATTCAGGTTATTTTTTTGTGTGTGCTTTTGTATCGCTATTCTATGGGGTGAGTGCATAATTTGTAAAGGTGGTGTAAAAAATATTCGGAGTGAAAAGTGACTTTTTTGTGTGCCTTTGGTCGTGAATTGTGTGTGTCTTAATTTATTGTTTTGTGATTTTCAAAGCCCTTCCTATATCATCGTTGATCGGAAGGCACGGCGTCGGGTGGATTATGTTTAATTTTTTCGAGGTTTTATTTACTTGCGGTGAAAAAGCCATTTCTATATAATGATCGAAAGACGCACTGACAATTTGGATCGTCGAGTTAATAGTGGAGCAAAATAACTGTGTGTGAGTAATTTTGTGTGCTAACCAGAAAGACCTTCCCATAGCACCGTTGCTCGGAAGGCTCGCCGACGGGTCTGTTATGAAAGTCCCCCCCGTCGTAGCTCGGGAGGCATCGAAAAGCCAATACCTTATCCTACTAACCCAAAAAAATATTAATCACATGATTAGAGGGTGACGAGCGGGAATTCCCGGGAAAAAAATCCCGGGAAATCGACCATTTTTGGACCTCTCTATTTTTTGGGAAATTCGGTCGAGACTCCCGGGAAATTTTAAACTTATAAATATCGAAGTAAAATTATATAATTTTATTGGGAAATTATTTAGAAAATTCTAAATTGTTTAGAACATTGGATGTTCAGTCAGTATTTGACTAAAATTCAAGTATATCAATTTATAGTCAAAGAAATCCATCAGAAATTAAGTTTTTAAGCATTTGAAGACTTTTGGTTGATATTTTTGCAAATATTTAATTAATGATGTTTTTTAAAAGTCCTCATAAAATGTTTGACACAGACAAATCTTTGCATCTGGCATCCTTGGTTCAATGTTCGATGTTCAAGTTCGAATAAACCAATTCTTCTTTGTGGTTTGGTTGAGCGTTTTAGCAGAATGCATTACTGTGAATACATAGAGACGAGTTGTTCCTATTAATTCCGCTATATATTTTTAATATCTTGACAGATACGTATTTCGTCTACTACTTGCTCGAGAAGTCGAGAACAGAACACTGATGAAGTCTGCAAGTAGTAGACGAAATACGTATCTGTCAAGATATTAAAAATATATAGCGGAATTAAAAGGAACAACTCGTCTCTTTGTATTCACAGCAATTCTTCTTTATCTCCTTATTCAGAAAGTGTAAATTTTTAATTCTAATAATTATAATTGAGAGAAGCCAACAAAATGTAGACCCCAAAATTTACCTTAAAGCAGAAATGAAATCAATTTTTTTAAATATTATTTTTATTTTTTTTCCCTAAGAGGGTTAAGCTTATTGAAAAAAGGTTCAATTTTCCGTATCCTCTCTCGAGCATAGCAATCCTCAAAATCTGTTTTTTTTATTGTAAGTTGATTTCGCTGTATCAAGGTAATTTCCTTTTTTGAAGTCAATAATTCATGTTGTATTTCACGTCAACCTCAATATTAAATTATATTTTGGGAAAAAAACTCTGGCAGTCTTTGTAAAGTAAATGTTCGCCAATTGTTAACATTCGGGTTTTTCCAAATAGGTAACTGTAAACATTTCTTGAATGAGTATTTTCAGTTAACCTTAAAAAGGAAAAAAACAAGTTTAAATTTCTGTTTGAGTCGTTTTTCATCACATTGCAAAAATCCCGATACTGGGAAATTATATATTATTCCTTAACATTGAAAGCCCCAAAAAACCCAAGATACAATCTTGTATTTGCTGGTACCTCCTACCTTCTGAATCAAGTAGGCCCGGTACCTCCGTTGAGAATCACCTCTCTAAATAATGAGGTTATTTAAATTAACGTTTCAAAGATTAAGTATGAATTGATAAATAAAAAATAAAATTCATTAAAAAAAAACAAATTTATTACTTTTCTTTTTAAATTATTGACACTATTGGTATAGTTAGTTTTTCGGTATAGTTAAAATAAACTCCCAATTCCCGGGAAATGGCCAAATTCAACTCTCGATTCCCGGGAAATTGAAAATCTCGAGAATCGTCACCCTCTACACATGATGCTTGCAGGAGATGCTGTGGATTCAACGGTCTCAAGCGGTATCAACAAGTATATAGCGAAAAACTATGTGCTTGATGAGTCTGCAACTTCAACTATCGGACTAACATTCCTCCCTTTCGTTGAACTGCAGGCTTCTTGGGAGGGCGCCGGTATTGACTAATAAAGTAGGGATCTTCAGAGGTTAAACAGTGAACGGATGGTTGGCTCCCACTGATCATTTTTGATTCATTGTTTAACTTCAGCTGATCTGTCAATAACGGAGTAGCAGCTCATTGGCAGTCAACCATGCTCATGCTCATGCTCATGCTCATGCTCATGCTCATGCTCGTCAACATTTTTTCGATTTTGAACAACAATGTCGTCGATTTTAAAAACATTTACAGCGAAATCGAGAAAAATGTTAACAATTTTGGAAACATTTCAATGTTTACAATGTTTTAAAACATTGATTTTTCTCATTTTTTTAAAGAAAAATATTTATATTATTATGTTCAGGGTGCAAAAAACCGCAACTTTTGAGCCATAAAAAAACATGGACAAAAATGTTGCCCCCGAGTTATGGGTTTTCGAAAAAAAATCTCTAATGCCAATACCTCAGCAATAGAACGTCCAATTTTCCGTCCTGGGAAAAAAATCCCGGGAATTCCCGGAAAAAAATATTTCTCGTTTCCCGGGAAATTTGTAAATTTCCCGGGAATTCCCGAAATTCAAGCGGAAGTATACATTTTCCTATCTTGTTGTTACCAATGTTTTGAAAATATTCAAAAATTTATTTGTTGTGCAACAAAAATTGCGTAACCTTTTTTGACGAAAACTGTTGTTAAATTATTTGAAAATAAGATATTAACCTCTTCCGGCCAAGTTCAAAATTAAGATTTCGTTTATCGGACCTTAAAAAGTTAGAGATTTTCATACTCTGAAATAAAAAAAAGTACCAAATTCCTAAATTCTAGGAATTTTGCCTCCTTTTCTTATTAAGTAATCCAAAAAACCCGATCACTAAATAAGGAAAGGAGCCAAAATTCATAGAATTAAGGAATTTGGTACTTTTTTTTTATTTCAGTGCCAAATCAAAAAATACAAAAAAATACAAAAATGGTCGAAATTGCCCGATTTCGCTGGGAATTGCTCCAATACATATTGGGTCCTAAAATTAAGCTTAAATTTGTGATTTTATTGTTCACAACGATAAAGCTTATTTTTCTGAGTACAACTAACCTTTGTACGAAAGAATTTAAAATGGATTTTTAAATCAATTTAAAAAAATTAACATCGTGACCTTTCTTGACTGAAAAGGTCCTACTTGACAGCTCGTTCCAAGGAGACCACAGTTGATCCCTTGGTTGATCCATCAAAAAAGTTAGTCTTTTCTATTTATTTTTTGCATTAAAATGAAAAAAAAAAAGTGATCAAAATGGGTTTCAATCATGTTTTTACAACTGTACATAAAAATTTACATAGATCTTTAGAACCCTGTGCGAAGTTGACTCTATAGCTGTCGGCCACCATTGCTAGTACCAACCACTAATGTCTTCCTTTTTATCTACAAGGACTTCGCCGCCCTGGGCTCCTAAGTGTATGAAAGTATGGCACGGAGCGACGGCGCCGCATACCCATATTTACACAAAGAATTTTAGAGCGCCCGCCGCGGGATTCGAACCGTCGACCTCTGGATTGTGAGTCCAGTGCGCGGTCCGATTGATCCACACGGGCGGAACAGAACCTGTACCTCAGGAAAAATTTGCCCTCAAAAGCCTTTTTTTTTAAATCTGCTCCTTTCGTAGTCCCGTCACGCTACCAATGCTTGAATGCTTGGGATCTATCACTGAATCGGACTGCTCGATATTTGATAGAACTTTCTGTCAGCGATCATTTCCCAAAATGAAATTTGCTTATCGTGATCGTCGTTGCTTGGCGACGGTCGGTGAACGTAAACACAAAGATGAAACGAACGAATGATGAGCACGACTCAAGCAGCCACCCGAACGAGACAATGTGATTTTTCTCTTTCTCTCGTTTTTGTCTCTCTCTTCCTTGTGTTTGCTGCGTGGTGACAGAAGCACATGAATGCGATCATGGGAGAGATGATCGGAATCTCGGTAGAATGTCAAACGATTCTCTAAGAGAATGTATTTCTAGAGGGAAGTCAAATGGAAGTGACTTTGCGTAGCACTCTTTCGTTTGTGTGTCAAACGAACGAAAGTAGAATGTCAAAATCTGGTTGTCGTGGTTAAGGCGATTGGAGTGTTCTGTCACTTATTTCTTTTCTCTCTCATTCTAGATCGGCGAGAGCCACGTGGACGTCCAGCGGACCGCGTCGAGCGACGTGACCAGCCTGGCGTGCGCCCGGTACGACCGGGCCCGCTGCTTAGGTGCGTGTTTGCTCGTTTTGTTACTCTTACACTTCCAACTCAGACAGCTGCTAATCAGCCGCCCTAGTAGGTAATTAATAATTGACTAAACATTGAGCGAAAAACCAAAAAAAAGAAGATGCAAGAAAAACTGATTCTGAAGCGCCTAACCCCGATCGTGTCGCGCAAAAGCGCCTTTTGCATCGTAAATCGTGTTATTTTATATATGGCCTGCACAGATAAAGAGAGAAAACACGTGGTCATTGGAGAGAAAAAAAATGATGCGATACATGAAAACACATATATAGATTAAACGTAATTGTATTAAAAAACGAAAAAAACGGCAACTCGCGCGCGTGAACGGTTTTTATATCTAGTACACAAAGTGAAAAAAAAAAAGAAACACTCAAATTAACATAAACGTAGGAAAAAAACAACGCGGGGAACAAATTAAAATATATAAATTTAATTGTAAAAGGATCTGAGCCAACTCATGCATTTTGTACATTTTAAATGAGGTTCAAAGGGAAAGCGTGCATTCGAAAAAAAACTGAAGATATAACGAAATCCAGCTTGAAAAAAAAACCGTAATAAATTCAAATAAATGGAAAATAAATTAAATGTTATTGCAGGCGCGTACGTTCGAGGTAGGGTAACAAACAAACGATAAAAAAAGTCGAATCCAAAGCACTGGCCCATGCACAGATGTGGGCGAGACAAATGAGCACACCCGAGGGGATGGGAAATCTGCTCGGTATGTCAATTCGAAACAAATGTTTTTTTTTTAATTCTGCAAAGTTTAACGAGACCCTTCACATTAATTTGTCATCTGAATTGGGAGTTTGTGGCATAATCAAAAAAAATAATAGATTCCACTCAATTTGACTCTGTTCAAAAATTAAAATTAATATTTCAATCGGCAATTGACTTCGAAAACAGCACGTCAGAAAGCAATTATATCAAGTGAAATTACAAGCATCATTGAAATTTAAAATAATTCTCAAAAACACCCAACCCACCCGCTTTAGTTCCTAAAATCAATCCACTTTACAACAAACCAGAATGCGTGTTCAAACCATGCGTTCAACCGCCGACCAAGTTCGGTTCACCATCTGCCAAATGCTGGTTCCGAATGAAATTAAATTTCCCCACGAAACCAACATCCCCCCAAACGCACGCACACCGGATCCCACTCCAAATTCGAAAAAAAAAATCAATTTAACATCGCAAACAGCTGAATCGAAAATATGGGCGCACTTTACATAACCGGGAGGGTAAATAAATTAACGCCGTTTTTTTTTTGGTGGAGAGAGTTCCCTGGACTGGACAGCTACCACTTAAATGCATTTTGCGAGTGTTACAACTGCACCCGGAGTCTTGTGACTGGTTTTGGATCAATTTGAATCCTGGCCGGGGATTTTTTTTTGTCCCTGCGGGATAATCTCCTTTTGATCAGAGGGATAAAACTCACCAATTTGTGGAACATTGGAAGTGGAATTAAACTAAGACACATTTCCATTTCTTTTAGGAAATCATAAAAATACAAAAAAAAATTTCAAAATTTACAGGTTACTCTGGGGCCAATTTTAAGTTTCGTTAAGATTGTTTCGTGTTGATTTTGTGCTTCAATCAGCAAAAATGTATTTGATTACGTTGCGTTTTGCCTTACAGTTTAAATAAAAGATTTGTGCTATTGAAATAAATACAGAAATTGGTTTAAAACAACATAGTAATAGATTGCTGAATTTAATTAAAATCTTAAATAACCGATATGTCGATTCTTTGGGTTCAAATTGAAACCAATTAGAACTAGAGCGTCCAATTTCCCGTCCCGGGAAAAAAATCTCGGAATTCTCGGGACTTCCCGTGAAAAAATATTTCACTTTTCCCGGAAAATTAGTAAACTTGTAGAGTATGGATTTATTTTTCGCACTGTCCAAACATTTTAGTATTATAAATACTTCACAACAAAAAAAAAATTGAGGTAGTTTTTGGATATATTGTACGGCTTTAAAGATAACTTATGAAATCAGAAAATATATATATTTTCTTGAAGTTGCATGAATTTTTGCATGCAGTCAAGCTATTAATTGATCCTCACACTAACTTTAAAAATTGAAGTCGCTGTCCTAAATAATTTTGCAACAAAATTTTAATCAGAGCCATGATCAGAACAATTTTTTATTTTTTTTTCATGCATGGCTCCAAACAATTTCCGGGCTGGTCATAAAAACGGACATGAAAATATTCTAATATCTGTATCATGAGAAAAGATTTTCAGATCGTTTTGGTGCCTTCGGCAAAGTTGTAGAAAGTTGGTACACGGAAAAATCCCGATTTTCAAATTAACTTAACATCACTTATAGTTGAATTCCAAAAATACGTTTTTTTAATGTTTTAAGGACTAAAAAGTCATCTTTTGCGCTGTAAGGTGCAGAACTGGTACCGATGCTAAAATTTAAAAAAAATGATTAAAAAAAAACCTTAATTACCTAAAATGTCTGTTACTTGATAACAATCACGTTTAACGTAATTTTCAATAGCAAATTTGATCTTTCATCTAAAATGAATTTTTGGAATTTAGTTTGACAATATTTTAGTTTTTTTTTCTAAAATCAACATTTTTCCGAAAAAAATTAATTACTTTGGTATCAGATTTGGCACCATGTTTAATTTCAGCGCAAAATGTGCCTTTTTTATCTTTTGAAACATATAATACAATTTCGAAAATTTAAAAATTTGCATTTTAGGAAATTTGAACTTTTAGTGATAGGAAGTCAATAAAAACCCGGGATTTTTTGTTCATGTACATTAGCGTGATACGCTTTGCTTAAAAAAAATCACGGATCGTTGTGAACTTGTAGTGGTCGATTCTGCATGCAAAAATTGGCTGGTGACAGAAATTTGAGCCTACACTGAAAAAAAATAAAAGTACCAAATTCCTGAATTCTAGGAATTTTGGCTCCTTTCCTTATTAAGTAATCCAAAAAACCCGATTACTACCCGAGCAGACGGAAATAACGTGGGAATAACATTTTTTGTTATTTGAAAATACTAGGTCAATAACATTTTATGTTATTGATAACAAGTTTTGTTATTCGCCGTTATGATTTTTTTGTTATTGGATTGTTATTGTAATAACAGACTAATAACATTTTGCGTTATTCTTCGAACAAATCTTTGTTATTCTTTTTTGTTATTTTAACAACTAATCCGATCATCCCAATAACAATTGGAGTTATTCTTCCATAACAAAAAATGTTATTCCAAAGTTGTTTTGGCTTTCAACCAATATCAGACCAATAATAACAAATTTGTTTATGATAACATAAGCTGTTATTAAGCTCTTATGCAAAAATGGATTTTGCAAGAATATTCCATCACAGTTTTTGTTATTTTAACAGTATTTGTTATTGAAATGGCATGAATTTTGTTATTACCGTCTGCCCGGGACTAAATAATATTTCAGTGTAGAGATTTTAAGTTTTTGACCTTGTATAAAAGTCGATGAAATAAAATTTTCAATTCTCAATCAAAGTAGGCGTCTTTGGGACTCAAAACATAGTTCTGGTGAAAATTTCATATTTGATATTTTTTTCTTTTGTGTTTTTCGGAAGAAAATTACTTTTATAATAAAAAAAAACCGTTTTGCCGAAAAAAAATACAGTTTTACCGAAAATACCGAAAAGTGTATGAATATTTGAAGTAATTGTTCAAAAATGTCAAAATAATTACATTTACAATCCATTTGCACTTTTTTTTCACGATACATAAATGTCTTCCATTGCAGTGGTCAATCGTGTGCAATATTTTGATTGCAACAAATTAAATTCAATTAAAATTTTAAAGATTGAATAAATAAATAAGTAATGCTACGATCTTGTTGTTAATTTATATTAGAAAAATTATAATCGTTTTTCAATGGTTTCATTTATTAGACCAACCGAACAATCACAAAACGCCCACGATTAAAACGAATGAATTAAATTATACTTTTTGCGAATTCGTTAGTAATTAATCCACTTGATTGGGGGCGCGAAAAAACCAATCCAGGCGTAATCGAACCATATCATTTGCACGCGCAAGCACTTGCACAATCTGTTAATTATGGACGACATTCGGTGGTGTTGTTATTGCTGTCTTTTTTTCCCCCCTCGATGAGTGTTTAATTATGTATCGCACACCCACTCAAATCATCAATCTGCCGATTTTTTTTTGTTAAGTGGAAAAATTATGTATAATATTGGCGCGTCAATTATTCCAGCTCTGGTGAATGGGACACATATGTTGTTTTTTTGTTTCGCGAAAATATTTTATGCGATCGAAAACCTTTAGGGAGAATTAAAAAAAAAACCGATGTCGAAAAACATTAAAACAATGTCCTGTAAATTAACGTGCGATAATAATTATTAATTGAGTCATGCGTGTCACGCTTACCGCCCAGCAGTGCAGCGTGGGAGGGGGGGGCTGAATTCAATATTGTGTTTTACATGGGTGAAACCGCGGCCATTTATGGTCAAACGAACAAACAACATAATTATGGAGATTCGAAGGGGGTGGGATTTTCCCACTGGATTTTTCTTTTTGATTTCCTGAATTTTCAATCAGTGTCAAGAGAGTGTTGTTTCGAAATGTCGTGCCACAAACTCCCACGGTTTGTCAATTAGTTTCGTGCTTTCGATTTGAATATCACACCTAGAATCTTAAATAAGTTCAATTAACGCGCTTCGTCAACATATCCTTTCATCAGCGAAAAAGCTATCAAATAATCAACCAATCATCACACAAATCACGTATAATCAAAAAAGCCAAATGAAACAATAACACACTTTACAATTAATTATTAAATATCTAAACACTTATAAATATATTTTACCCTAAACACACTGTAGCTATAACCTAATATCAAATATCATTCTGTTACGTTTATACATATATCGCGAATCCTGTGCTCAAGCCAAATCAAACAAGGATTTAAGTTTACTTAAAACAACAACACATTTGCTCCACTTTTAGTGCGCGTTACATATCTGCGAGAAAACAACCCCATTAGTATCGAAACCAATTAGCCAATATTGTACAAAAATCCCGGAAACAATAAGCGGAAGCCAGGTGCATGTACCACCTCGTCGTCGTAATTCAATTTCGAGTGCGCATTATCCGCAAACGCTCGAACTGCTGAAGTGATGCAGCAAACAGACAGCCAAACATATGTCGCCGCCAATCAGTTCAATTAAAGTGCGTTCGTTGATTATTATTGCATATTTTATTAGCTGGTTGGGATTTTTTTTCCGCGAACGAAATCTGTTCCTGTTAAGCCAAGTGTTCATTTATTTCAAATGGTCTGATTTTGTTAACTGTGTAAATACTTTATTTTTTCTTCTTGTTTCAAAACATCACTCGTTACGGTTTGAGAGCACACAGATTGCACCTTGAAATGAATTGCATTTGTTTTCTCTAGATACGACAAAATGCACTTTTCGTAAATGTTCTGTTCACACGCGAGATTATAGGTCTATTCCTTGATGCTAACAAAATTGCATAGCTTTTGCCTCAGAGATTGGAAGCAATCCGGTCCTCACTTTTCTGACCATTCTCTTGATTTGTATTTTCTTGTGGAAGCTAAATTTTTAATATATTTTTTTACAGAAACTTTGGGTACTTTCTCTATTTAAAAAAATAGGCATTTTGCCTACACTCGTGTGTTTCTTAACGTCTCCTTAAAAATTTTAGTATAAAAATTGATCTTATATCTTCAGCAAAGTTGTAACCCGGGCAGACGGTAATAACAAAATTCATGCCATTTCAATAACAAATACTGTTAAAATAACAAAAAGTGTTATGGAATATTCTTGCAAAATCAATTTTTGCATAAGAGTTTAATAACAGTTTATGTTATCATAACAAAATTTGTTATTGGTCTGATATTGATTGAAAGCCAAAACAACTTTGGAATAACGTTTTTTGTTATGGAAGAATACCGCCAACTGTTATTGGGATGATCGGATTAGTTGTTAAAATAACAAAAAATAATAACAAAGATTTGTTCGAAGAATAACTAAAACTGTTATAAGTCTGTTATTACAATAACAATCCAATAACAAAAAAATCATAACGGCGAATAACAAATCTTGTTATAAATAACATAAAATGTTATTGACCTAGTATTTTCAAATATCAGAAAATGTTATTCCCACGTTATTTCCGTCTGCTCGGGAAGGCCCCATCAAGATATGGATACCCGGGCAGACGGTAATAACAAAATTCATGTCGTTTCATTAACAAATACTGTTAAAATAACAGAAAGTGTTATGGAATCTTCTTGAAAAATCCATTTTTGCATAAGGGTTTAATAACAGTTTATGTTATCATAACAAAATTTGTTATTGGTCTGATATTGGTTGAAAGCCAAAACAACTTTTGAATAACATTTTCTGTTATGGAAGAATACCGCCAACTGTTATTGGGATGATCGGATTAGTTGTTAAAATAACAAAAAATAATAACAAAGATTTGTTCGAAGAATAACTAAAAATGTTATTAGTCTGTTATTATAATAACAATCCAATAACAAAAATTTCATAGCGGCGAATAACAAATCTTGTTATAAATAACATAAAATGTTATTGGCCTAGTATTTTCTAATATCAAAAAATGTTATTCCTAAGTTATTTCCGTCTGCTCGGGTAACCATGAAAAATATTACGATCTTTTTTTTTTTTTATTTTAGACCGAAAAGATACGACATTTAAGCAACGGCTGTCAACATTAATTTGACAGTGGTGCCGAATTGAAATGTCAATATTCTTTATTGTTTGAAAAAATGTTCGATATTTTAAAACTTTCTCAAGATTTGAAATGAGATTTGAAAACGAAAATCAGTTGTGTTCAATTTTTGGTAGTTTTCAAAATAAAGTCAACAAAACATTTTGTTGAAATAAATATTGACTAACCGGTGAATGTTATTATATTGCCTATTAAATAAGTTTTATTCAAAACATTTTTTAAATTTGCTTCACAAGGTTTGGGAGTTTGTCCAAACTTTGCTGAGATCCAGTAATACTTATTAAAAATATATTATTAAGTGTCGCCAAACTAACGGTAGTTCATCAACTATTAATCTGATGTATTTCATGTTAAAAAAATGAAGACTTAAAGAAAAAAAAATTAAATCGGCAAACGATTCACATTATCGGGTTCTGTGGACAATTTCCATGAACAGTTAAAATGTGTTTTAAAATTACAAGTTTTAAGTGTTACTGAAAAAGAACTCATAAATTTGTTGAAATTTATAGGCATTTTCAGTAGAACAAGTATATTAGTAAATTTAGAAAATGTATGAATTATGCTGTTAAATTGTTTGATATATTTATGGAAAAATCAATATCTAATTGATTTTGATCAAACTTGGAACTTTTCGTTTAACTTGTTCTCAAAATTTAGTAAAAATTATTCGACTAAGTTGAACAAACAATTGATTGTGATTTTTTCACACGAAGCGTTAAAAGTTACCTTAAGCAGGTATTTGACTATGACAAACAAACAAAAACAATCGCACTTTTTCGTGTTTGGCAGTTTGCCAAACTCGCAAACAAAGCAAAATTTATGCAGGATGACGTTTCTTCAAACAAATGCAGACAAACTTCCAAACTGTCAAAAATTTAGTTTTTGCGAGTTTGTCATAGTCTTATTGTCTTTTGCAAGCAGAACATAACCAAACTTTTCGGCACCCTCAGCAAACGTCAAATGATTACAAATTGCTGCCGGATTTTTTTCCGGATCTCTCCCGGAAAAAGATCCGGCAGCAATTTTGTATGGTTTGACGTTTGCGGAGTGTACCAAAAAAAGGTAAACAAATCACTTCGTGTATCGACCAATATTGACGTTTCCGCAAACAAATCTTGACTTTTTTTTTGATAAGGTCCTATAAACAAATGTAAACATTGAGTGTATCCCTTTCACACCTTATGTCAAAGTCCATCGGAGTAAGCGGGATACACTCAATGTTTACAATTGTTTATAGGACCTTATCAAAAAAAAGTCAAGAAATGCAAGCAGACAAACAAAGCAGGCAAAGCAAAGCATGACGTTATCAATTCAATATGCAAACTTGTAGGCGGAAATTGGTGAGAATCACAGTGACTATTAAAGTTATCTCGGCTTAAAAAAAAAACATTTTCAACGAAACTATTTTTTAAAGCACTATTTATACTATTAATTGAAAAAACTGTTTTCCAAAAAACTGACATGGACATTTTCTGGCTTACCCCAGTACATATTTTAAAAATATAAATCTTGAGACAATTCTTGTGGTTTGAATAATATTTCTAAATTTGTGCTATTGTGTTTCATATGTTTATGGGACCTAATAAAAAAAGTCTAGATTTCTAACTTAAATTAAAATCCTATAAATGTCGCTCCGGTTTTTTTTCTTCATTTTTCTTTTCTTTTTTTGCTTAGCTGAAAGTAAAAATTAAAATTTTCATAATTTATAAATTTGCTGATTAAATTTTTAAACAATTTTAAATCAAACATTTAAAAATTTAAAATTCTCTAATTTTTTTTTGTTCAAGAAATAGAAATTAATTTGAAAATTCAAAAAAGTTTCTTTGAAAATGAAATAATGCCAAATGTTTTACATTTATTTTTTTTAATTTTCTTAATATTGAATTTCAAATTTAAGTTTATGTTTGCTTGCTTTAAAAAAAATGTTTTTGCAATCTCTTGTCGGAGGGAATGAATGCTTTTTGCGGTGGCTTGTGATAATAAATTCCCTGCTTATTCTAAGCAATCGAATCCAGAAGGAAAAAGATCATCAGTTGTGTTGGTCCGAACCGAGATTTGAACCCCGATTACGAGGCGGAAGCGTTACCATTCCTTTTTTTTAATGAGTGAGAAAGTACCCAAAAAGTTTAAACCAAAATAAAAACACAAAAATTAAATCACAACTTAAAGCCAACAAAAATTGGTCTTTCCTGCTAATTTTTTAAATTTCAGTTAGAGAGAGAACGCGAATGCGATGATTTCTCTCTTCATTACAAGTTTTGAGACGTGCGAAAAAGTTTTGAGAGTGCAAAAACTGCTGCTGCCGTGAGAGAGAAACGCGTTATCAAGAATGCTCAAAAAGCACCGAATCGTGATTTTGCCGGAGAGCGTGTTGCTGCCTCGCTCTCTCTGTGCATACAAATTCGTCAAACTTAGTTGATCGCGAACAGACTTTTCGTTGAAATTAAAAACCCAAAAATCATCTAGTTCAAAAGTGGACACTGCCATCACCGTTCAAGCAACAAAAACAACAGTTTCTGATCCTGCTCCGCTAGGGAAGCCTAACAAAACGCAATCAATTTTGTATAGAAGAAAAAAAAATCACTAAACGATAGCAAAAAAAACAAATTTGGGATAAAAGTAAACGCAAAAAAAATTGGTGCTGTTAAATAGAGACACGACGAAGAAGAAAAAAACAAAACGCAGGCTTACGCTCACAACTTAATCACACGAACTCAGTTTTTTGTACGACAGTGAAACTTTTGCAGCAAAACTATTAATTACCTACTACTTGAATAAATAAAAATACTCTCTCGCAAACAAATGAGGTTGAAGCCCCAGAACAGGCAACTTACTTACTGGCAACTAAATTCAACTCAGTAAGAGCAGAAAAAATGATAAAATAAATAAATAAATAAATAAGTAAGCCAATGAAAGAGGGGTATAATCTAAGCCGTAGTCGAGAACAGAACAAACTCTTCATAGCTAAATGGAAACATAATCGGCAAATTGCCACGAGCGATGTCGTGGTGAAGGTTTATTAGGCAAAACTTTGAAAAAGATAAAAGGCACAAATTTGTAAACTATCCCGTTTCCAAACCCAGTTTAGGAAGACTCATTTCCGGGTAGGCAACTAACTTTTAATGAATTGAAGAGGTTAAAATCAAGAATCTTGAAATGCACATTAGATAGGCGAAATCAAAGCGGAAATAAGAGCAAGTTATGTATTTATGATTTTTATTTCCAACTGAAATAAGGCTACTAAAGAAACAAGTGTAAGAAATTGGGAAACGGACGGTGAAATTAATGGATAAAATTAGTGTAAGCGAAAAAAAAACACACACACAATAAATAATGAGAAAACAATACCGACTACGTTTCGTACTTTATAACACAACCTTAGGCCATCCAAAAAAGAAATACACACACACAGACACACAAACACAAACAAATTAATTTAAAAACGTGCGAAAATTGCGATGAAAAAAAAAACAAGGTTTGTTGAGAGAAAGAAAACGAATAAATTAAAAATCGTACTCATAACAAAATAACGAATCAACAGTAGTTTTACTACAGAGAAGAATACGAAAAGAAAACCAGTTTTTGGAGAGACATTGTTAACACCGTTTCATTATTTTTATTTTGTCTGGTTTGTTGATTGCATTTCGTTTGGTTCTTACTTATTTATTCATTTATTTGTGTATGGTTTAGTTAGAAAGCATTTTTTCGCAAAACACCCACCCTCCTGTTTTATACACCATATCAAAAAAAGCCTCTGCATTTGTTTGCTTGGAGTTGTTTTATTTATTCGCTGATTAGTTCTGTTTTGTTATGTATAGTAGGTATAGTCTATTATTAGTTTTAATGTTATGTTTAACACATAGGTTAAGTTTGATCAAAACCACATTGGCTTTGTACATTTTGATTGTTAGTTGTTGTACTTGTAAAACGGGTTTGTAAATAATTCACTCACACCACATGGGTCTTGTGAGTTTAACACGATTGGTGTGGTTACTACCTTCTAACTAGCTTTAACTCATTCGTTTTGGTAAGTACTAACATGCATGCTTTGATATAAAAACTAAAACATATTATCTGTTGTAATTAACATTGTCATAATTGTCCTAAGGAAAAGTTCTCAATTTATACTGAAAAAGTGACAAAACAGTGGAATAGAGGTGAATTTACACATATTTTTAGGTAAAATTACACATAAAAGATGTACCTATCCCCAGATGTAATAGTACCATGATTTGTTTTACGGTGTATTTCATTGCTTCACCAATACAAGGCTTCAAACAATTTTAGAAGCTTTACATACAAAAATACTTCGTGAATATTCGAAAATCTGTTTCTTTTAGAGGAATTTTCTTATCGATTCGGTGTTTTCGACAGTTGTAGGTATTGATAAGAACTTTATTTGCCTTTTTTTAATCATCAATTTTTTTACAAAAAAAATAATTTCTCAAAATTCATTTTTTTTCTCAATTTTTGAATTTGAACATTTGGGGAGAAAACCTACACATTTTGAAATAAACACTAACCACAATTTTGCAACCGAGTCGCATTAAATAATGGTCTTTAGAAAAAATAGAAAATGAAGTCATATTTTTTTTGACATCATTTTTTAATATAAAATAAAACTTTGCGAAAATTTCGATAGCGTACGCCGTTTTAAACATATAAAACCACGTAAAAAATGATTCAAACTGTTTATTTTTTCAAAAATAGCAGATCTAAAGCCGCCATTAGACAATCACAAACAAACAAACAACAAACAGTTTGTTTGCCCATTACACTACAGCAAACATGTTTGGCAAACTTTTTGGGGAAAAGTTTGGGCAAACTAACACGCTTATAGACTTTTGGAAATTTTTGATAATCATGTTCTATTATTTAAAAAATAATATTTCTTTTAGCATATTACGGTATTTCTGTGTGTTTCCTTTGTTAAACAGGTATGAAAATCAACATACCGTTTATATTACATGTATAACCTCAATTCTTAAATTAATAGTTCTTTATACTGTTCCGCCCGTGTGGATCAATCGGACCGCGCACTGGACTCACAATCCAGAGGTCGCTGGTTCGAATCCCGCGGCGGGCGCTCTAAAATTCTTTGTGTAAATATGGGTATTCGGCGCCGTCGCTCCGTGCCATACTTTCATACACTAAGAAGCCCAGGGCGGCGAAGTCCTTATAGATAAAAAGGAAGACACTAGTGGTTGGTACTAGTAGCAATGGTGGCTGACAGCTATAAAGTCAACTTCGTTTTTTTTTTTTTTATACTGAAAATTACTTATGAAGCACAAATTAAAGCAAAAACTTCGAAATATTATGAAAAATAAAATAAAAACATAATATTTGTGAAGCAAAACACAGTATAAATTTACTATTTATTTTTTACTACCCGGGCAGACGGTAATAACAAAATTCATGCCATTTCAATAACAAATACTGTTAAAATAACAAAAAGTGTTATGGAATATTCTTGCAAAATCCATTTTTGCATAAGAGTTTAATAACAGTTTATGTTATCATAACAAAATTTGTCATTGGTCTGATATTGGTTGAGAGCCAAAACAACTTGGGAATAACATTTTTTGTTATGGAAGAATACCTCCAACTGTTATTGGGATGATCGGATTAGTTGTTAAAATAACAAAAAATAATAACAAAGATTTGTTCGAAGAATAACTAAAAATGTTATTAGTCTGTTATTACAATAACAATCCAATAACAAAAAAAAATCATAACGGCGAATAACAAATCTTGTTAACATAACATAAAATGTTATTGGCCTAGTATTTGCAATTATCAAAAAATGTTATTCCCACGTTAATTCCGTCTGCTCGGGTAAATTCATCACGGGTAATTAAACATGCTGTGCCTGTTTAAAAGTTTTTTAGGTCTATCACAATAATATTTATATATGTAGTCAAATAATTTATTCAAAGTCAAATAATATATTTATAGTCAAATCATAATTTACATTTCGATAACCAAAACATTCTTTGTAAGAAGTACTTTTAATTCATTATCCTACACCTACACCTACACTTTCATTTGTAACCATATAAGTTACTTCTACCGGTTCGATTAATATTTTTACCAAAAAACACGGCTCTAAAATATTTAATGAAAAAAATAATAATATTTTATCGCAGGGCAACCATAAATTTACAGTGTAAAAGTTGTTTGCCAAACTCGCAAACAATATGGCGGAGCCGGCAAACTGTCAAACGCCAAAAAGGTGCTTGTCTTGTCTAGTTTATTTGTTTGTTTGTTTTGTTATAGTCTAATGGCCCTTTAAGTTGCACGGTATGACGGGAGCAAAATGTTATGAATCGATATGACTCATGGAAATTTGCGTTTTTCATAAGAAAAAAAACGTATTTTCCCATAGAAAGTACCATGGGAGGAGGCGCAAGGTGGCTCAAGAAAATTTTAATAATTTGTAAATAAGCCATACGGCAAATCCCCACGAAAACAGGAGTGGAAGCCTTGGCCAAAATGATTAGGGGAGAGTGGGGAGACTTGATCCCCTTTTTTTGTATCACACATAACTCTGTCAATTTCTCACAAAACTATGATCTTTTTGCATGAATTGAAAGCTTAAACATTCAACTATGTTTGGCTGATAAGGGTATTTCATCAGATAAACTCTTCGAATAATGCCAAGCTTTTTAAAAAAATATTTTAAACCGGCATTTTCAAAATGTTGGGGGTAATTTGATCCCCCTTTCAACATTTTGAAGAAATCTTAAGCAAAATGTTTCTTATTCATCCAAACTTTTAATTTTCTATAAGATACAGCAATTTCACATTAAACCTGTACGTTTGTGTTCAAAATATAACAAGTTTAGCATGTAAAATATTTAAAAACTTAAAATTTTCTTTTTTAGACCAAAATTGAGCATGTTTACAAAAGCTGGTAATTTTTGTTTACAAAACTTTTGAAAAATGGTTCAAACTGCAGTTAGTTATGTACAACTATACTAAAGGAAACTATGTACGAAAACCCAGCCAAATTATTTAATCTTGAGGCTGATTCCAGTGACTGTAAAAATGCAGGGATCAAGTCTCCCTAAACGCACTTTTTTAAACAATTGATTGTAAAAATAGTATGACGATAAATTTAACGTCAAATGCGTAAGGGTTTTGGAGTTGATATGTTTATCAAACAATTCATGCATAAAAAATATTTTTTTGAATAATTTTTGAGTGTTTTCTATACTTATCAAAACAAAGAAAAAAGATCTCTTGGAAGTTTTTTGCAGCACTTCTTAGAAAAATGTGTGTAACTCAATCCAAACATTTTTTAATTTTTTTCTTTGTTTTCTACAATGAGTTTTAGTCAATTTCGCACAACTTTCTAGAACAAAGCAAATTGTTTTACCCACATGCTGACGAGATACAGGCTTGGGATCAAGTCTCCCCGGGGATCAAGTCTCCCCACTCTCCCCTAGAACCGTATTTTTTGTTTGGTCATTAGCCATTAGGGTGACCTAGGCCGTGTTAAGGAGGTATCAGACTATGACAAACAAACAAACAAACTCGCCCTTTTTGTGTTTGACAGTTTGCCAAACTCGCAAACAAAGCCAAATGTATGCAGGCTGACGTTTCTGCAAACAAATGCCGGCAAACTGTCAAACTGTCAAAAAGTTTGTTTTTCATAGTATAAATTTCGTTGATTTCGCAAAAAAAAAAATCAAATTAAAGGTGATTCATTGTAAACTTTTTTTCAACAAGTTTATGCAATTTTCAAGAATATTTGTCATAAGAAATTACGTACCGTAAACCGGGGTGACTTTGATAGGTTGTAAATTTTTCCGCAACATGAAGAGTTCTAATCAAATTCGTACAGAATGGTATGGTGATTCCATACAGTTCCGTACGTTTTCCGTAGTTGTAAAGTTATTTAAATGTTTATAAAACAAATGTCGGTTGGAATTTTGAAACTTTATTCAATTTAAATAAGGCTATTTTGTTTAATCATATTCCAATTTTTTACAATTAACTTTCTTTTGATTCTAAATTCTCTTCAGGCTGAAAATTCCCCATTGGGGTTGTAAGTTGATAAATGAATCCTTCTGGGCTTTTGGAATCAACCAAATTCCGCTCTGGTCTATTACAATAGCTCCCATCGCATCTGAAATGGATCCGGAAATTCAAACCGGTAGCCAAACAAACCAAATGTAATTCCTTCCCCCAGCTTTTTGCATGTCGTCCATATCTAACTAACCCCTCGGGTAACTGGCCACAAATCGCTCTATTAACACTCCGTCCAAATCCATGCGTCGTCCACACTCAGAATGTCATCACCAGCTCGTTACTGCACGTTTAGCACACATAAAATAATCGTTCCGCGGGGCTTATCTGTGCTTAATCGGTCCCATCTGGTCCGACCACCACTGCCACAGCAAAAGCTCGGAGCTTTTTGGGCATTGGTTTGGTTTTGTGTTCCCACACCCCCCGAAATCGAACCCAAATCGAAAATGCGTTTTCTCCCATTTTAGAATGTGGTTCTGCGTCCTTCTTCTACAACGGCCACTGCTACTCGTCCTGCCCGGCCAGCACGTTCCCGGACACTAGCACCATGGAGCAGGATGAGAAGCAACAGCACCAGCAGCAACGACCCCTGCCGCCAGGATCCGTCCGTCGTCGTCGTCGAGGCAACAATTTGGACAATGAACCGCAGGAACGTGACACCCAACCTCAGCCGGGCCAGCAGCACCAACACTTTTGCATCCCATGTCACGCCACCTGCCTCGAGTGCAGCGGACCTGCCGCGAACCAGTGCACCGAGTGCCAGCCGGAATTTGCCTTCGACGGGCTGCGCCTATGCGTCACCATCAACCGTAAGCAACGACCCCAGGCATCCTCCGGAACCAATAAATCTTCAAACCAAACTGCAGCGACGTCGACGCTGGCCAACCCGGAGTCGGACGATAAGCGGTGGCTCCCGGCGGACTACCTCATTATGATAACCGTCGTCGGAGTGACGCTCGTGGCGGCCTTTGCCGGAATCTATCTGCTCTGGAGACGGTGCTTCCGGGGCGTTCTGCTCGCCACCGACCACCACCAGTACGACCGGGTTCAGACGTCGGATCCGGCGACCAGCGGAAGCCGCGGGGTGCCGTCGTACGCCGAGCTGGTGCGGGACGAGATCGATGACATCCTGGCGGAGAGTAGCTCCGAGGAGGAGGAGGAAGACGAGCACCACGATGGGCGAGAGTCGCGCTCGTTTATGCCGATTATTGCGCCGGTGGAGAGATGAGCAGCACAAGAATTGCATTTCAAACACAATAGGTACATCAGCTAACTAGGCAGTATTTACTTTTAATCAATCCTAAAGTGGTCTTAGCCGAACAAAGTTGTGAATAAATAATTATTTTAGCAGGTGTGTGTCTTTCGAATCGATGCAGCGTATCACATCCCACATTGGTAATTGCAATCAAGTATTTCTAGATTAAATTTTCAAAACAACCTATCCCTCATGGGTTTCCTATGCAGATAGGGCCTTTTGAAAATTTAATCAAGTATTTATGTAAGATTAAACAATGAGATGAGAAATGTGTTGTAGCTAAATAAATGGGATAAGCTGGTATTGTATTAGCAGAAGGCCTTTTTAAATAGTGAAGTCGCTTGGTCTTCAGTTAATTGGTCAATCTGTACTTCGACGTTGTTATGCTATCCTGCCGCACGTCGCTTTTTGAAGTTCCGATAAAAACGTTTTTTAATGTTTGGCCTTGATTAAACAAAAAAAAGAGCACGCATTGTAAACAATAACAAACACGTTTGCTTTGGTTGACCATTCTGTGCATTGTTCCGAAGTTTGGTTGAATGTGGTTGGTGGAGTCCCGAGTTATAATTAAAAAATGTTTACGGTAGTCGGGCTTGTACATGCGTCAAATGCGTTCTGACCTGAAATCCCTTTGGCCAGTTGTCGCACTTACATAAATTTTCAGGGTGTGTCAGGATAGCACGATAAGATTGTAACATCATTCATATGAAGAGTGACAACAATGCAGGAAGTTTTTTCGGTTGAAACGAATATCTCAGGATTGAAATCGAATTTTCGAGATCTGTGAAGGTCAAAAGGCTGCACAAATTGGCTTTCTTAACCAATTTGCCACAAAATGCACGTGCGACAAGATAGCACGACAACGACGACTTAAACAACATGTTGCGTGTCGGTTTCACCCATACAAGGCTCCATAAAGTGGCAGCTGTCCATACAAAAATGGTACGTAAATATTCGAAGATCTGTATTTATCTTATGAAGGAATTTTCTGATAGGTTTGGTGTCTTCGGCAAAGTTGTAGGTAATGATAAGAACTGCTCAGAGTTGGTGCACGGAAAAAAAATTGGGAGACTTTTTTTTACAAAATTTGAATTTCCCTAAAATCACATTTTCATTTAGTTTTTATTTTTTGGATGTGTTTTAGAGGACAAAAAACCGCCATATAAAAGCATGGAATTTTTTTTGCTCAAATACAGCGCATAAAACAGGGGTGCTCAAAGTTTTAGAGTGGCGGGCCAAATTAAAAGATTACATAACAGAACAGAATATTATTTTTTACCAACAGTTTTATTCACTTGTTGTGAAATTATGTGATCATTTCGAAAAAAAATATTTTTAAAATTTTGGAAGCAGGACTCAAAAACCCACGTTTTTAAATACCTTGGAAAAAAGTAAGTTTGATCCACGAGAACAAAAATTACGAAAGTCCATACATTTTTGGCAGGTTGCTCAAACGAAACCATAACAACGTTTTTACCTAGGTATTTAAAAACGTGGGTTTTATAGAAAACCTAGATGTTTGGGTATCAAAAGATCGGAAATTTTATGCCCTTTCCGATGCCACATAGGTTGACTTGTGAATCGTGGACAGATTCGGATGCAGACGGATTTTTCGACGACGTAATTCCGGGTTGGTGCGAAATTCCAAAATAAATATAGGTATTCGGTGCCCTCTCCCCGTGCCCATACCTTCACACTTAGGAGACCCGGGAGGCAGAGTCTTGTCGCAAAAAGAACGATACACGCCTGTGGATCCGTTGACGAAACCGCAAGGTTTAAGAGGGCCACATTATAAGGTGTTACGTCGATTCCGTTTTTTTTCGAAATTCCAACGAAAAATCTATTCTATCGATACAAAGACCCCCAAAACGGTGTTATACCCACTCCAAAATGTTTATTTAGCAATTCTATGGTAATATATTGACATTTAGTTAAATTAAAAGTTTGCAAAATTAAGTTTAGATAAGTTTTATATAGAATTTCCAGAGTTATATAAACTTTTATACTAAGTAGTTAGTAAACTTTATATTCAATCTAAATTATTATTTTTAATTGCACTCAAAAAAGAAGAAAAACAAGGGAAATTGTACAGTAATGTAGGACAAAGTTGATAGGTAGAAAATGCTTAATGATTTATGCTTTTCGCTGGCACTTTTTCCCGACATTTTTATTTTATTGCATTTTTTTAAACACAGGAGGTGTGTTTGTAACTTCTGGATTTTATAGAAAACCTAAATAAAAATATATATAAGAAGAATGGAAATTGTATGCTTTATCTGATAACACATGAAGTGACATGTAAGAAAAAGAACGGTTCCGGATTTTCCGACGACGTTATTCGGAGTGAAAACAATGTTTTGGATAAAATTGAAATGTTAGTAAATTTAGAATTCAAACTAACGGGATCCAGGATAACTAAAAAAATCGTCAGTAAACTTTCACTCTTCAAAAATACAGAAACCCGCTCCTGTGTTATTCGGAGATAAGATTCCAGCCAAAACAAATTGTTAAAAAACACTGACCAACAAAAAATGACAAAAATGACTGCGCAGGCTCAACTCGAGGGAAAGCATAAACTTTGGGGTCCCCAGAAACACGTGCACTTTGAATTTTTCAAAAATGTTTAGACAGGGCTGAATGGTTGTTGTCTGAAGAATTAGGGCGGTTCGTCGCCTTTACAAACAAGCAAAAATTGCACGCAATATGTGGGAGTAGCGAACAGCACTAACTCGCTATACAAACTTTGGACAAAAACCATTCGGCCCTATCTATTTTTTTTTTTAAATTCAAAGTGCACGTGTTTCTGGGGACCCCAAAGTTTATGCTTCCCCTCGAGTTGAGCCTGCGCAGAAATTTTGTTGGTCGATGTAATTGCCGTTTATATTTTCCTTCTTTTTTCCCTTCCACAGTCAGCCAAAGTCGCGTGGCATAGAGTATAAACACAACGCACTTTTGAGATTAAAGCATACCGTGTGGTCGGGTGAGAGTAATCCTTTATGTTTTTCTTATCAGTTTTTACTACTGGTTGACCTCAACCTTGGTGAAATGGTGCGTTGAATAGACTAGAAAGGAAATTACACAGTAAATAGTAAAAACTGGCTCATGCCTTATATTTATGAATCAAAATGCAAATCCAAAATGTTTTTATTTGGACAATTAAATTGTTTGTCACAAAATCTTCAATGTTTTATCTAGCCATAGTACATAAAGAAAAATTACAAAGAATAAACAATGTATGCAAAAATAGTGTCAAAAGCAAAATTACTTACCCCATACGTGGATTCTTTGACCATTTATGAGTAGATAAGGTGATCGATAAGCTTGTTTTCGACTAGTCACAAATATTTTCTAATTTTAATTTATATGCGTAGCGGACCACTTGCGAAGTTGGCAACGACTTTCAGATTTACAGTATGTAAAAAAAGTATTTACACCCCTTGGGCACTATGCACATTTTGTGATGAAACATGTAAACAATTTAAAGTTTGACAGAAACCTAGTACTACGTTTTGTTCAGAAACTCATGCCGAACATTTTGCTACAAAAAGCTCATGAAAAGATGATTTCCATAAAAATTAATATAACAAATACTATTACAAAAATCAAAAAAGTTATTTGTTGACAAATCACCATAAATCCAGTCTCTCAACTCCAAATTGGGCATCTTTGACTGATTAAGACAACTCAATTAAATTAGATGAGGTCAACTCAGTTCAACTCAGTTTGAACACGCGCCACAACAATTCCGCATCATTTCAGAAGCAATTATCAATTCGTTGATTTTTTGTTTTCGCTCAAGCATTATTTCCAGACTGCAGGTCAGGATCAACAAAATTCGACAGACAAATCTAGTTGCTCAAGTTGGTGCAGGTTGACCCAGCCAGAATGGCTGATAAGCAAGAAAAAAAATTCAACAGATTACTTTAGAAAATGTTGAGCTTGTCCTGCACCAAAAGAACAAAAACAGATTAGTATACAATTGACTTTCGTTGTGCTAGGACGTGGATGCTGAAGGAACAAAAAGCTTAAAAATTTCAACAGAATAAAATTCGTGACTGTCTGTTGTGATAACAGTTTCAACCGGATGGATCGACGGATTCCCGACTCAATCGGTACGGTCGGTTTCAAATCGACGCCCCCAGATAACGACTTCAACTGCAACTATCTGGCCACGCCCACCAAACTTAACGGTGAAGAGCACGTGGCGCTGGTTTGGCGCAATGTGCGCGTTAGTTGTACGCTTACCGGAGGATGCAGTTACATTATCCGCGATGTCAGTGGAGCGCTCCAACCGGGCAGCCTGGTGGCCCTGATGGGACCGAGCGGAGCGGGGAAAAGTACCCTGATGACGGCGTTGGCCCACCGGAGTGCAGGTGTGTAGACAGGGGGATGAGCATTTGAGCGTTTGATTTTAGCTTCTTTTTGTTTGTTTTTAATGGTGATTCAGGTAGAAATTGTGTAATTCAAAACTAATGTTATATTTTTTTAAATGTTTCATAAATCAACTTCAAAGTACGTTTTTCAATAGAGCAATTCCAGCCCAAAACAGGATTTTTTTATGTACTTTTTTCTCGACCCTCTCCGATTCCAATGAAACTTTGTAGACATGTTATCCTAGGCATATATAAGCCATTTTCGTGTATATCGAGCCAGTGTTTTAAATATTTTTGTATTTCGTAATTTAAATATTGCTGTTGCATCGTATCAAAAAGTGGTCAAAGACAAACTTGTAGGAAATTTGACGGGCTTTCCGAAAAAAATACACTGAAAGAAAAAAACACTCCACTTTTATGAGATTTTTTGATTTTTAAGTTTAAAAGTCAAATTTGAAGGTGAGCCCACGATTTTTTTTCGTTCAAAATTTTTGTGAAAATAGCCTAAGATGTTACAAAAAGACTCACGAAAAATGCAGGATGGAGCAACTCACCTAAAAAAATACAAAAATCATTTACTGAAACTGTTTTTTTTTTCAAAAGTGCTCTAAACGTCAAAATTTTCAAAAACCGAACACGAGAGTCGATTCTCCAGACAATTTTACATAAAAGTCTCCATATTGACCATTGTCCTAAGTCCAATCCTTGTGAAGTTACAGCGGTTTTAAAAATAAAAATGTTGAAAAAATAGGTTTTTTGATGGTTTTTGGCAATTTCTATATGACAGACTTAATTTTTCAGTCTCGAAAATATGTTTAACGGAAAGCTCGTCAAATTTCCCATAAGCTTGACCACATTTCAATTGGATGTATGGGCTTACAGATATAAGCTAATTACATTGCTCATAACTGAAAACATAATATTTTTTCAGTGTAGTGTACTGCCGTTCTACGCATAATTGTCCCATGTTCGAAAAAGTGCAACTGGGAAAAACGCGATTGAAATTTTTCGACCGATTTCTGTGTTTCTACGCATAATTGTCCCGTGGGTCCCTGCTCGCCCTATATGTCCCTAATCGTCCCAGTTAGCAGTGTATCACTCTTAGTTGTTGTCCCCTTGTAATACAGCAGGTAAACAAGATACAATGCTTCGTAAAACTATTGATTCCGTGACAGAAAATACTTGGTGGGACAATTATGCGTAGAATTGTAACAATGGGACAAACAGACTTGGTGTTGTTTTTGCAGTTTTTCCGAACAAAGTACCAGATTTTATGGGTTTTACTAAAAGTATACGTCAAACTAAACTTAAAAAAGCTAAAAAGTCAGAATCGTCAAAAAATGACATGGGACAATTATGCGTAGAACGGCAGTGTAGTAACCTGGATAGTAAATTAGCTTATATCTGCAAGCCCATGCATCCAATTGAAATGTGGTCAAAGACAAACTTATGGGAAATTTGACGAGCTTTCCGGTAAAAATATTTTCGAGACTGAAAAATCAAGTCTGTCATATAGAAATTGCCAAAAACCATCAAAAAACCTATTTTTTCAACATTTTTATTTTTAAAACCGCTGTATCTTTATAAGGATTGGACTTAGGACAATGGTCAATATGGAGACTTTTATGTAAAATTGTCTGGAGAATCGACTCTCGTGTTCGATTTTTGAAAATTTTGTTTCAGTAAATGATTTTTGTATTTTTTTAGGTGAGTTGCTCCATCCTGCATTTTTCGTGAGTCTTTTTGTAACATCTTAGGCTATTTTCACAAAAATTTTGAACGAAAAAAAATCGTGGGCTCACCTTCAAATTTGACTTTTAAACTTAAAAATCAAAAAATCTCATAAAAGTGGAGTGTTTTTTTCTTTCAGTGTATTTTTTTCGGAAAGCCCGTCAAATTTCCTACAAGTTTGTCTTTGACCACTTTTTGATACGATGCAACAGCAATATTTAAATTACGAAATACAAAAATATTTAAAACACTTACGCCCTTCTCAAATGTCATTATCGAGTGTAACTGGCTCGATGTACACGAAAATGGCTTATATATGCCTAGGATAACATGTCTACAAAGTTTCATTGAAATCGGAGAGGGTCGGGTACAACCAATTCCCTATTTGACATGGAATTGCTCAATAAATAGATTTTTTTCCTAAAATTATTTTTATTGAGTTCTTTTCGGTACTGGAACCTGGTTAGTACCGAGTCGGCTTTTGTAATTACATTTTACTTAAAGCTAAGAGTAATTACAGAGGAATTTGTGTGTAAATGTTAATGGGAGGGGAGCCGATTACCCGCGGCCTACTCGGGGTTAGTAGGTAATAAATAGATTTTGCTATTATTCTTTTTAGATAAATTCGAGTTTAGCGACCCCAAGTGAATTAAACTTGAGCCATAGTTAGCCATAGCCACGAAATAAATAATGTCGGATCCATTTTAATATCATATTTGAGCTTGACGACCTCAAAACAGTCATGCTTTTGAACGGGTTCTCCGTTCGTTCAAGTTCACACAGCAGCAAGAAAAATAACAGCTCTGAGAACGAACGCTCGTCTCTAAGAAACGTTCGTTCAGTAGGCTTTTTTGAAACGAACGGAGAACCCAGTTCAGAACTTCAACATTTTCCTTTGATCAGACCTCAGTAGACTAGCTAAACTTCATTGACTGTTCATCATCTGTGTACATAGCAGTACTGCTAGCTTAGTGGTAACAATTAGGTTTAGAAATCAGAGGTAGTGAGTTCGAATCTCTTTTTTCCTGAACTAGAAAAGCATTGTTTTTTTTTTTAATCACGGTGGCAATAAGTTTTCGTCTCCATTTTAGTTAGGGAGCTTTTTGCTTTTTAACCGTTTCATTTAGTCTCCTTAGCCTCCCAGCTGGAGTGTCCCTTGATTTGTATAAAAGGTAATTTCAGTCGTCGTCAAAAAGTTGGTATCCAACCATACACAAAAATATAATATAATATAATTCAAAAAATTGAGATTCGAACTCACTTCCTTTGATTACTGTTATTGCATGTTACCACCGAGCTAACTAAGCTCTCTACAAATCATTCTACTGAATGTTTATTTTGAGTTTAACAGTTGCCATAGAGAGCCTGGCTACAGGCGGTTCACAGAACGCGTTCCAAACTTTGAAGAGAACGGCACGAAAAAGTGACGTTCTGTTTTTGGAACGAAAAGCAATGGCTCCTGCGCGGTGGGTTCAGTTCGTTTTGAAGAAAGAGAACGAACGCAGAACGGGTTCCGTTCAAATTGCATGACTGCCTCAAAATAAGGCAACGAAGAAGATTATTTTTTCATAATTCGCTGGTCAACGTGAATTTGTTGCGAGGACTTCGGATAATCGAGCTTGTAGTGTAATGTTTGAATAAGTAAATTAAAAGTTAACTTTTTTTTTTTACTTCAAATATAATATGTTTTTGAGGTTTTAAGGATACACAGCAACCAAGGAAGTTGTTTTCTTCTTATTCCAAAATTTTCGAACTTACGGGCGTACAGACCCTTACCCAAACATATCAAAAACTCTCAATAAAATACTTCCTTTGGGAAATTGAGTTTTAGTGAAAAAAAAAATTAGCAAAAAAATCGGCATTTTTTCCGTGTACCTATATTTGTCATCAATACCAACACTTTTGCCGAAGACACCAAATTGATCAGAAAGTTACAAAAAAGTTACACATTTTCGAATGTTTACGTACCGTAAAACGGGGTGACTTTGATAGGACTTCAATTTGTTTTTGGAATATTTTCGAACAGGTAAGGTTTTTCTCAAGATTATTATTTTTAAAACATGTACTGGGGTAGGACACACAAAGTCTATGCACTATTTCGGAAAAAAAAGTTTTTTCAATAATGTTTAGAAAAATAGTTACGTTAAAAAATTTTAGTGTTAATTCCGGGCTGACTTTGATAGTCATAGTTTTTCTTGTTAAAATCATATTTAAGATGTTCAAACTTTATTTGTACGCTAAATGTACCATCACTAAAGTAGCTGATATAGTTTTAAGAAAAAAAAAATCAATGTTGATATTTAGTTAACTATGTGTATAAGCTTTTAGCAAAATACATATAAATTTTAGGTAAAATTGTTAAAAAGTCGGAATTTTGCCTGAAATTTGTAAAAACTTGTTTTGTTTATAAAATTATCGATTTATATTGCATTTTATACTGAATTTCAAGCACGAATCACAGATTTTCACATTTTACATGAAATTTGTTCAACTGAAATTGTCAATAAAGTTGGTGATTTTTTTAATTGTGTTTCAAAAACAAAATATTATTTATTATTTACAATTTTTTTTAACCTTCCGGGGGGACGGTTTTACGGTACCGTAAAACGGGGTGACATTGATAGCCGGGGTGACTTTGATAGGTTTGCGATTTTTCCGCAAAATGAAGAGTACAGTTAAAATACGTAAGGAATGGTTTAAAAGCATACTGACCGTGGTAGAGAAGTGTTCGAAGAACCTCAACAAGAATTTTTCATAAAATTTTGACAAGTTTAAAAAGTTAGTTAAGTATAGTTAAGAAAATGTTGATGAAAGTCATTATTTTAAACTACTCAAAATGTCATGATTTTCTCAATGAACATGATTTTGAATCGGAAAGCGGAATGGATTTTCGGATTCTTTGGACAATTTTCCACTAGGAGAAGGTTAAAAAAAATGTAAATAATAAATAATATTTTGTTTTTGAAACACAATTAAAAAAATCACCAACTTTATTGGCAATTTCAGTTGAACAAATTTCATGTAAAATGTGAAAATCTGTGATTCGTGCTTGAAATTCAGTATAAAATGCAATATAAATCGATAATTTTATAAACAAAACAAGTTTTTACAAATTTCAGGCAAAATTCCGACTTTTTAACAATTTTACCTAAAATTTTAATGTATTTTGCTAAAAGCTTATACACATAGTTAACTAAATATCAACATTGATTTTTTTTTCTTTAAACTATATCAGCTACTTTAGTGATGGTACATTTAGCGTACAAATAAAGTTTGAACATCTTAAATATGAATTAACACTAAAATTTTTTAACGTAACTATTTTTCTAAACATTATTGAAAAAACTTTTTTTCCGAAATAGTGCATAGACTTTGTGTGTCCTACCCCAGTACATGTTTTAAAAATAATAATCTTGAGAAAAACCTTACCTGTTCGAAAATATTCCAAAAACAAATTGAAATCCTATCAAAGTCACCCCGGTTTACGGTACCATTTTTGAATGGACAGCTGCCAAATTTGTATGGAGACTTGTATGGGTGAACCAATGACACAGAATAGCTTCTTTGGTCACAGGAAAGCCCCCCACAAAATTGGCTTAACCAAATAAAAAAATACAAAAAAAATGAAAAGGGTCGAAATCAGCTAATTTCGTAGAGAATTGCTTCATCTTTTGAGGTATGGCACAGGTCGAATTTTTGCTTTTATCCTTAACGACTGAATTCCTCCCCCTTCCAGCAAACACCCTCGTCTCCGGCAGCATCCTGCTCAACGGCCAACACGTGGGCCCCTCAATGTACGACGTCAGCGGCTTCATCTACCAGGACGAGCTGTTCTACGCGTCGATAACCGTCAGCGAGCACCTCCACCTGATGGCCCACCTCAAGCTGGGCCGCTCGCTAGCCGCACCCGATCGTAACGAGCTGGTCCGCGAGCTGCTTTGCCGAACGGGGCTGACCAAGTGCGCCCACACCCGAATAGGGGAGGTTGGCCAGGGCAAGACGCTCTCGGGCGGGGAGAAGAAGCGACTGGCGTTCGCGAGTGAGTTGCTGTCGCGGCCGAAGATTCTTTTTTGTGACGAACCGACCACCGGGCTGGATTCTTATAGTGCGGGGCAGTTGGTGGCGATGATGCGGGACTTGACTCGAGGGGGGACTTCGGTGCTGTGTACGATCCATCAACCTTCGGACGAGCTGTTTCACATGTTTGACAGCGTGATGCTGTTGGCGAATGGACGCGTTGGTTATTTGGGGAGTCCACGCGGTGCTACCGGTTACTTTGAACGGTTGGGATTGGTTTGTCCTGGGAGCAGCACTACGGCGGAGTTCCTGCTGAAGAGTTTGTCAAATAGGAGGGAATGTCGGGGGATGAAGAGTTTGAAGCCGGAAGCTATTTGCGATCGGTATCTGCAGAGTGAGCAGTTTCAGCAGCAGGAGCTGGTGATCAACTCGGAGATTTTCCTTTCTCAGTACGGATACAGAAAGAGGTGCTTGAAGCGACGGAAGCAAGATGGCCGTTCATGTTGGTTCTACACGCTGTACTACCTGATGAAGCGGAACTTCCTGCAGTCCCATCGAGATCCTACCCTGCAGTACATGAAGCTGGCGCAGCGAATAGTTATAGCCCTGCTAGTGGGACTCTGCTTTTCCAACACGATCGACCTGACCCAGGCTGGAGCGCAAGCCGTGCAGGGCATCATCTTCCTGATCGTGTCGGAGAACACCTTTCTGCCGATGTACGCCATGCTCGCCGTCTTTCCCGAGTCCTTTCCGCTGTTTCTGCGCGAGCGTAAGGCCAACCTGTACGGGACGATGCAGTTCTACGTGGCGCAGATCTTGGCGATGGTGAGTCGTACCATTTTGATTATTGCGAGATGAACCGTAACGCTTCACATTCCAGCTCCCCTTCGTCCTGCTCGAGTCGTTGAGCTTCATACTGATCGTGTACTATCTGGCGCATCTGCGGCCAACGCTGCTCGGTCTGCTGTGCACCGTCGGAACCAGCGTGCTCGTAATGAACATCTCGCTGGCCTGCGGCTGCTTCTTCTCCACCTTGTTCCCATCGGTGCCGATGGCCATGTCCTATCTGGTACCCTTTGATTACATTCTCATGATCACGTCGGGAATTTTCATCAAAATCAGGTATATTCTTCAAAGAACTCAAAACTGAATTTTACTCATAATTCCAACTCAACAGATCAATGCCAGTGGTCCTGCGATGGCTCCCGTTCGTGTCGTGGATGATGTTTGCCACCGAGGCCATTTCGATTGCCCAGTGGGACGGAATCGAACATTTGAGTAAACTTTACCACAATTTGTCAAAATTATTGTTCTTTTAAATATCCAAAATTTCCTTAACAGATTGTACGGGAGTTCCGCGGGCGGCCTGCCACCACAGCGGCGAGGACGTCCTGAGTCAGTACTCGTTTGCGCGGGAGCATCTCCGGACGGATCTGAGCGCGCTGGTTGGGCAGTACTTTCTGTTTCACGCCCTAGCGGTGCTGTGCCTGATGAGGCGCGCAAACAGGAGTTAGAGTTAGGAAAAAGTAAAATTACGAGTGAAGAGTTTTGTGTTAGCGTACATTTTTAGTCTATGTTTTTAAGTTGTTTCTCTTAATAATTATTTTTGTTAGTTATTAGTAAGCATTATTAGCTCACAATTTGTATAACGTTGACATTTTCTTTAAGGTAGGAATAAGGTAAATGTATGACCATTTTATCAAAGGTTGAACAATAAAATTATTACGCTGCAAAAATGCAAACAGTTTTATTCTTGTTGTCTTTAAATTTTAACAATTATTTCAACTGAAAATAAAAAAAAAAACAATCCATGTAAAAAAAAAGACCTAGATTTTTCAGATGTTCTTTATTTTTAATTTTTTTTTTTAGTTTCTAAATTTTCTTATTTTTTTAAATGTTCAAAATTTAAAAAACAGAACTTTCTAGATGTTTTAATTTTCTTCAAGTACCTATCTAAAGTTTTTAAATTTTCAAAATCTTCTACTTGTTTAAAACAAATATTTTGTTCTAAATTTTCTAATTTTTTTCATTTTCTAAATTTTCTATTTTTTTTCTTTTTTTCATATTCAAATTTTGAAAAAAAAAATAAATTTCCTGAATTCCTGAAAATTTAAAAATAATGTCAAAATTTTCTAAAATTTTCTATTTTTTTTTACTATCTCTATATTTTCTAGATTTTTTAGATGGTCGTCATTTTCTAAGTTTTATGAATTTTCTTTATTTTCCTGATTTTCTTAATATTCATTTTTTTTAATTTTCTGTATTTTCTTAAGTTTCTAAATTTTCTTAAGTTTCTAAAATTTCTTAAGTTTTTAAATTTTCTTATTTTTTTAAATGTTTTGAACATTTAAAAAAAAACTAAATTTTCTAGATGTTTTTCATTTTTTAAACTATCGAAAGTTTCTAAATTTTCAAATATTCTTCTTGATTTAAAAAAATTAAAATTTTCAATTTTTTTTTTAATTTTCAATTTTTTATAAATGTTAAAATTAAAAAAAAAATTTTGGATGTTTTTAATTTTTTAGTTTCTAAATTTTCTAAATCTTTTAAATAAAAAAAAATCTAACATTTCTAAAATTTATAATTTTTTTTATTTCACTAAATTTTCTAGATTTTTTAGATGTTTTCATTTTCTATATTTTCCTGATTTTCGATTTTTCAATTTTCTTAATATTTCTGTATTTTCTTAAGTATTTTCTAAATTTTCTAGATGTTTGCCATTTTTTCAGTATCTAGTAGTTTTTAAATTTTCTAAACTTAAAAAATGTCCTAATTTTCTAAATTTTATATTTTTTTCTAAATTTTAATTTTTTTTTATTTTCAAAATAAAAAAAAACATCTTATTTTTTATGTTTTTAAATTTTTTAGATACTAAATTTTCTAAATCTTCTAAATTAAAAAAAAGTCAAAACTTTCGAAAATTTCTAAACATTCTAAAATTTATAAAAATTTTAATTTTTCTAAATATCTAATTGCTCTAAATTTTCTAAATTTATCAAATTTTCAAAATTTTCTTAAGTTTCTAAATTTCCTAAATTATCTTTTTTTATGTTGAACATTAAAAAAAAATCTGAATTTTCTAGATGTATTTTCATATTTTAAAGTTTAAATTTTTCTAAATCTTCTAATCTTTAAAAAAATCTAATTCTTGTTATTTATTTTTTCATTTTCTAAATTTTCTAAATTTACTAAATTCGCAATTCGCAATTTTCAGTGTAAGAACGGGCCTTGACCGATCTTATGCACCAGGTTCCCGACGAACACGCACTGCCCTTACACCTACATCTTACCCTTGCTCTGAGTCAGTACGAGCAGCACGCTAGAACACGCTTTGAGTGTTCGTGCCAGGCATGCACACCTTCTTTTCCGGTTACGCATTTTAACTCGGCCGGGGGTGGTACATTACGTAGGGTTTGATGTAAGTATAAGCGCCTAACCATTTATTGTGTGCCTATCAACTTTCATTAAAGCAAAAACTGTTTTATTTTTAGTTTGAATTCAAAAACTAACTGTTATTTAACTGTGCATTGTTTTCACCTGAAATCTTCCCTAATGTTAAGTCGTGTTTATCTGTTGCTATTTCTTTTGTCGCGGTGTTTTGTTACAATTTTTGGTCCTAAGCATGTTATAAAAGTTTACCAAAAAAAATAGTAATATTTGTGTTAATCCTTTAACCATTCCATAAATTGAGTAAGGGCTCAAACCTTACTTGTTTGAAAAAAAGGGTGAAGATTGAAAACAATAGACAGTAAAATAGAATTTATTTTATAAAAATCAAGAATCAATTGTAAGAGAATGATGATCGTATTTTAAAGAATAAAAATTAGAAGCTAGATGTATTAGATGTAAAATTAGACAATAGTTAATAAAAAGAGATACAAAACAAGCTAAGATTATAGTAATGATAATTTAAAGGACAGATAAAGAATTATTTAAATAAATAAATTCGCAATAAAATCAAAAAAGATTAGGCGAATGATAAATAGACTTGATATTACTAGTACATTAAGGAAAAGTATATTTTTAAGGAAAAAAAACAAAGTTTGTTACAGCAGTATCAATTGGTAAAAAAGAGTGGAAAAGCTTTGAGAGATAAGAGAATCAAAAGTTAGTAAAATCAAAATCAAATGATTAATATAGAAGAATGAATGAAGAAGTGAGAATCAGTAGAGCAAAATAAAAATAGGAGATAGGTGGTAGCTGAGAATGAAAAGAAGAGAAACCCCGTTGTGCGATGCTTCAGGTACATCCACAGCAGTTGACTCAACATACTGCGAATCGAAACAATACCGTCTACAATCACAAATTACTTCCCTTTCCCACATTGTTGCGCCCCTTTCTTTTAGCCGTCTCGACTCTGACCCGCGGTGGTCAAAGGATTACGATCCGTTTCCACAGGCCACCAGCTAGGTCATCATGAAAACCAAGCCAACGTGGAGGTAAGAAAATAGGACACTCGCAAGGAACCAGAGCTATACTGTTCTGATCAAGATAATTCGGATGATCTAACAGAACTACGGATGTAGTTAGTTACGCTCCTTCCAGGATGTTCCTTACGTGGACGTCAACCGAAGAGCACGCAACAAGGTCAGTGCCATTGCATGCTCTTAGGTATCAATCCTTGGCCTGCAATTCTAAATTTTCTAAATTTAATAAATATTATAAATATTCTATTTTTTTTAATTCTCCAAATTTTTCAAATTATATTTTTTTATTTTTTCTCTTATTTTCTCTAGATCTCTAATTTTTTTAAATTTTTAAATTTTCTTTGTTTTTAAATTTTCTAAATTTTCTAAATTTTTAATTTTTATATTTAAAAAAAATCTTTATTTTCTAATTGATTTAAATTATTCAAATTATTTAAAATTTTCAAAATTTCTACTTAAAAAAATATTTTTTTTCAGATTTAGTATATTTATTAAATGTTCCAATGTTTTTTAAATTTTATAAATCTGAGAAATTTTAATTTTTCTTTAAATTTTCTATTTTTTTAATTTTAAATATTAAAAAAAGATGTAATTTTTTTAGTTTGTAAATTGTTTCAAGTTCTAAAATGTCTAAATTGTCTTTTTTTTGTTTAATTTGCTATTATTGTCAAAATTGGAAAAAAAAAACGCAAATTTTAATTTTCTAGCATCTGAATTGGCTTTCGGATTTATGATGCGGAAAAAGCTCATCAGTATTAAACTATCAATCTTATTCAGTTTTCCTTAACGAAACATGTACAGTTTTGCCTCTATCACATTAACTTAACGTCCAAAAATAATGAAGAATACCTTTCGCAGAGCAGCATCCTCACTTACTTAAAATTATCCGGATGAGTATACTTGGCGGTGAAAATGTAGAAAAGCGCCGGTGCCGGAACTAGCAGCAGCGCAAAGTACGACACACCGTACGGGATTGAGATGATGCCGAATGCCAGCAGCAGCCAGTGACCAACTAAAATATATTAATACAATTCTTTAGAATAATCATTGACCATGGACGAGGGGTTTGTAGGTTCAACTTACGAATAATGGTCACGTTTCGCATCTGCGTGACGGACGTTTCCAGCAGGGACTTCATAGTCTGGTCAAGTTTGATCGAAAAGTGCAACGCGTTGGACACCACAGAGATGACGATGCTCAGGTAGGGGAAAGAGTAATCTGAAATTAAGAATATTTGTAGAGATTGTCGCTGGGACAGTCAAAGGTTTGTCCTACAGATGAGTCCTCCAGCGACGGCATGCAGCAACGAAAGCATCGGAAAGATGTACAGCGCATAGTACACGGCCATCTTGCCGCGGAACGGCAAAAATTTAACGTTCAGCGCTGGTCGGATAATCATCATGAACGTAACGCAAAAGAGATAAAACACGAAGATCATCGTTTGCAGCGGATAAACCGCTTCCTGGGTGCAGTACAGCGTCGTGTCATAGTTCGGCGTCGGATTGTGAAACAAGGTGTACCAGTCGGACAGCTTCCGGACGCCGCACGAGTTAATCCTGAGCTCCCACAGGGGATCGGTAAAGAGAATCGTCAAGAATCCCGACAGCAGCACCTCAACACAAGCGCTGGCGTGGAGAATAAGCTCGCCCCGGCTGAACCGACGTTGCTGGGCGTTCAGGTCGATGCAGAACCAGTGGATGATCAGCGGCAGAATTGCCATAAACCCTAAATAAAGCCAATCATGCTCGCTGAGGTCCGACTCGCACGGAGTGCACACGTTGTTCACGTTGACCCGGAAGCCCCGGGCGCAGGCCCCGCACTCGCTGAGGGATGCATTCTCCAGCAGCGTCCGGCCGCAGTAAAGGCCCGGACACTTGTCGACGGCTTTTAGCATTTGTGAGAAGAAAATCCTCGGTTCCGACGGAAAGTTTACATTTTTTTCGCGAGATTTGAGTTGAATTTTTTTTGCTAAACACTGGTTTGTTTTGATTTAAATTTTTGACAGATTGTTGGTTGCATTTTCCTATCGTTTCACTTTCCATTTGTACCTACCGAAGGACGCCGGGGTTTAGCGATAAGGTCAACCACAATTTAGCACGCAGAAAAATATTTTGTAGAATCAGCCTGTACAAGGTTTGATTCAACTTTTTTTTTTGTTGAATATAATCAACGCCGATTTTGCGTTGAAACAAACCTTGATTTTCTCAATTCCACAAAAATATTTTGTTGTTTTGAAAAAGTGGCTTTGACGTTTAGTGTTGATACAACAAAAATCTTGATTTTCAAATCAACAAAACGTTTGAATAAATATGCATTATTTTTCTGCGCGAGGTAAAAAATATGATTTTCGTCTCGAAAAATTAAAACAGTTTAAATAAAAAAATGCTAAAATAAAAACAATTAAATAACAAAATCCTAAAAATAATTGTAAAATTGTAAAATTGTAAAATTGTAAAATTGTAAAATTGTAAAATTGTAAAATTGTAAAATTGTAAAATTGTAAAATTGTAAAATTGTAAAATTGTAAAATTGTAAAATTGTAAAATTCTAAAATTCTAAAATTCTAAAATTCTAAAATTCTAAAATTATAAAATTGTAAAATTGTAAAATTGTAAAATTGTAAAATTGTAAAATTGTAAAATTGTAAAATTGTAAAATTGTAAAATTGTAAAATTGTAAAATTGTAAAATTGTAAAATTGTAAAATTGTAAAATTGTAAAATTGTAAAATTGTAAAATTGTAAAATTGTAAAATTGTAAAATTGTAAAATTGTAAAATTGTAAAATTGTAAAATTGTAAAGTTGTAAAATTGTAAAATTGTAAAATTGTAAAATTGTAAAATTGTAAAGTTGTAAAATTGTAAAGTTATAAAAATTATAATATTGTATTGTAGAGCCTTTTACAGTATTTATGTAGAACTGCAAAGAACACGAATAAAAAAATCTTATCACTTTTTGTCATTTTGAAGCAAAAAAAAATGACAAGTCATTATTTACAATGGATCAGCTATGATCCCCTTGCAATAAAATATCAAGTAGGACGCTTTCTGTCAAGTAGGATGCTTTCTGTCAAGAAGGGTTAATTTTTAGAAATTGAATTAAAAATCCATTTTAAATTGTTTGCGGTCGTACAAAGGGTCATTGTTCTCATAAAAATATGCTCTGTCATTGTGAACAATATAACTGCAAAATATACAAATAAAATGGTAAAGTTGTAAAACTGCTAAATTGTTAAATATTCGGTTTGTTAAGTTTATCGAGAGGAACTAGGCAGTTGAACGTCAGTTTTAAGAAAGCGCTGATTTTGCCTTAAAATCGTCTACATTTTGAAAACATTTAAAAAATACACTCAAACCCCGATGGTTTGACACCAACACGGGTTGTTAAAATATCAAAATATCAGCTCTCAGCAACTACAATTATCCCGCCTGAATATTCATGCTTCAAATACAACTGCTCTTCTCTCTTCATTGAAACTCTCAGCGCCGAAAATAGCCGAACGTTTTCGTGTTTACCCACTCGCGATTGACATTTTCCTTTTCTCTCTCAATCCCGTTCCACGAACATCCTACCACAACAGCGTTTAACCACAAAAGCCGCCACAAAACCAATTTCGCATACGCAGTTTAACGGGACGTCATGCGTGGTCGGCTCCTAATCGCCATCTCGCGTTCTCTCATTGCAGTTTTCGGAGAGATTGAGAGACTCTGCGGTGAGAGCGCATAGTCGAGGAAAAGGGGAGGAGTGATAGAGAGAGAATGACATCGCTGGGAATCACGAGACACAAGAAGAGATCTCACAAGCTATAGTGACGGCCGCTATACTCTCGGATATTTTTGGTGCAGAGATAATCTATTGATAGCTTTTTTATCACTCATTTGCAACACTGGACACCAACTGTTATCAAACGAACGGGGTCACTTTTTAGTTTGACACCCCTTTTACACGGAGTTCACACACACTGCCAAACGTTTGTTTTGATAGTGTGAGTGAGCGCCGTGTAAAAAGTGACAGTTCGTCACTTTTTAGTTTGACTTTGTTAAACCAACGGGGTACAAACTAAAAAGTGTCAAACGAAAAAGTGACCAACCATCGGGGGTTGAGTGTATTGAGTTGTTTTGGTACTAAAACTATTTTGCCAAATTGAAAAATTGATAAACAAGTTTAGAATCCACTATTTCGATATGTTTGAAGGAAGATATACCTACATTTGAAATCTGAAGAACTATTACCTGCGGCATATTTATACGACGTTATTATCGTCATTATACTGACATTGGGATATAAAACAACCTGGTTCAATGAAAATCCTTACTCAACTATAAGCTTAAAATCTTGCATAAATTCGTTCAAGCGTATGGTCGGTTGTATTGATAGGATATTACGGTCCTGTTCAGCAACGGAGAAGGACAACCATGGGTGGTCTCTCATGCTCATGCTATCGAGAAATTAAAAGTGAGAGTGTGTGCGTGCAACATGGAGTTAAACTTTTCGAAGTACCATGGAAACCTTCACAGCAACTGCACAGAAAGTTTAACTTCATGTTGCACACACTCTCACCACAGACAAACAGACGTGACTCTCCATACAAATTATTTTTGAAATCCATCGTCCTTCATCAAACCACCAAATCACGGCGACGCCAGCGCTGCCTGGTGAGCTTATGCCGAAGCGCAGCCCAAACACACCAATACAAACCCATTACTGTCATGTGTCATGTCAGTGTATGCGTGAGACAAACAAGCCTTAACGATTGTAAACATTAACAGCTGTTTCGAAATAATTTTGTTGTTGCTGATCATCAGTAACAAAATCAAAACAATTAAATCAAGACCGACGGCCGAAAATGACGGTGGGTCGGTTCCACGGTCGGTTCCGTTTCCAATGGCAGAACCTCATGAGGCAACTCATGCGGCAGCACCTGCAGCGATGCAAGACAAACACAATGACAGAGACCACACCACTGGTCCTCCCCGTTGCTTGCATGTTCCGTCTAAGATTCTTCCTCCACCGAAAACATGAACCATTACACCTGACACCATCATCAACAAGATATCCCGGTCACGAAAACACCAGTAGTGGCCGCCGGAATAGGAAAATCCAATTCAAAACTAACGGAATTGATCTCCACGATGGGCGTTTGGAAACATCTGCGGGGAACGTGTCCACGGCGCAAATAAGTTGCCAGCCAACAAAACCAAAAGGGCCGAATGAGACTAAAAAAGTCGCGAAGAGTGGCGCTCACGATCAACGCAACATCGTCAAAATGCCAAAAGGACGACCAGCAGCAGCAATCTGAGCAGCAGTCCACGAAGGATGAGCAGGTTGCTCCGAAGGAGATGACTCCACCACAGGATCCGGCTTTCTCCCCAGTAGCGGGCGCCTCAGCAGCAGCCTCGACTTCGGCAGGCAGTGGAGCAGGCCTATCTGGTTAATAGTGGGTAAAAGGTATGCCCTCGCTAGTCAGCCGCTCATCTGACTCTGGCCGAAACTTCCCCAAATTTGACCCGCTAAGTCTGGCTGGATGGTGGATCACCGTTGGAATTTCTGAATTTCTTAATTTTTTTTTTGTTTTCATTTGCTGCCTCACACGTGCTCACGCTCAACCTAAAAAACAAAAAACACGCATCACACACACTGAGAAAAGACGGGCGAGCTGTCACGACAGCAGCGCCATCAGCGCCGGGTGAGTGGATGCCGAAACAAAATTGAATTTGAAATAACCGTTTTTGGAGGACGATGGTTCGGCACTCGAGTGTCCCGTCTGTTTGTCTGTGCTCTCACTTTTAATTTCTCGATAAGCTTTAAATCTTGCATAAAATCAAATTAGCGAGTCCGTTCTGTACACTGAAAACCCAACCATGGTAGTTGCTACCATATTGTAGGGTTAAATTGAGAACACGCACCGACGTATTTTTGCTAAAAACATTCCGTGCTTGGATTGACTGATTAACGCAGTCAGTTTTACTATGTCGAGAGCGGTATGGTAATTTTAACCCTCGATTATGGAGAGAATGATAATCATTTCGTAATTGCTACCATGCAATTTTGTGGAAGCATGGTACATTTTACCATATTTGCGTTTAATTTCACCAAAAAGCCACAGTTAATTTAATAAGCAGCATTTTTAGCAAATTGGGTCCTAAAATGAAGCTTAGATTGCTGATATTATTGTTTACAGCGATAAAGCTTATTTTTCTGAGTACAATGTCCCTTTGTACGACCACAAAGAGTTTAAAATGGATTTTTAAATCAATTTTGAAAAATTAACCTCGCGGTCCTTCTTGACAGAAAAGCTCTTACTTGACAGCTCGTTCCAAGGGGACCATAGTTGATCCATCGAAAAAATGTTGTCTTGTCGAAAAAAATTTTGAATTTAAATGAAAATAAGTGATCAGAAATGGTTTTTAATGGTGTTTTTTACCGTTGTACATAAAAATTGACATAGGGCTTTAGTACCCAATTTTCTTAAAACTACCATGGTCGGGCTTTCAGTGTAATTGACCCAACGACACGCGACCCACTTTCCACGCGTTCCCTCGAATTGACAGCCATCGCGCTCGTCGTCCGCCATCTTTGCCATCACTCGTCTGTTGTGCGTGCTTCACGGCGGTGGCTTCCGTGCTCGGTTCGGTGAAAAAGTGAAATTTGCTGCTTTAAATCCCCCAGGACAGTGCTAGAAATCGCTTCAATTTGCTCCCCGAACGTTCAGGTATGAAATTTGTGCGTCCATTCATGCGGAGCGGTGTTTTTTCGTGACGAAATTGTGCTTGGCCGACGCAGTGAAAATTTAGGGGCTCGCGCTCCGCCATATTGTTTTTTCGTACGTTGTCTTCTTGGCGGCGACTGTTTTTGGTTTTCTTAACCCTGCCAACGGCGGCTTGTTTTTGTTTACCTCTGCGCTGGGGTGGTTCGATTATTTTTTTTTGGTAACGTTTTCTTGATTTTTGTTGTTCATTCTAGTCGAGATTGTCGTTGTCCGTTTTTTTGGGGGTGTCGAAGTTTGCTTGAAGAGTCATCACCATGGACGATAGCAACGACCAGAACAGTCGTGACCGGTCGAGGCGCAATGATCGGGGACGTAACAACTCCCGGTACAGCAACGATCGGGACCGCAGCCGGGACAGGGACCGCGACCGGAGCGAGTGCCGACGGATTTACGTTTCGAACGTGCCGTACGAGTACCGCTGGCAGGATTTGAAGGACCTGTTCCGCAAGGAGGTCGGCGATGTGTCGTTTGTGGAGTTGTTCCACGACGAGAGCAACAAACCGCGCGGCTGCGGCATCGTTGAGTTTGAGAAGGCCGAGCACGTGCAGTCCGCGCTGGACAAGATGAACCGGTTTGATATTAACGGGCGCCAGCTGGTCATCAAGGAGGACTACGGCAACGAGCGCGACAAGTACGGCCGGGTGGTGCCCAAGTCGTTCCGCGGGGGTGGCGGAGACGGCGGTGGTGGTGGTGGCGGCGGCGGCGGTGGCCGGGACAACGATAACCGTGGTCGCCGGGATCGGGACGATGATCGAATGTACGTGGTTTGGTATTTTTGCTTAGTTCGTAAGATTTATGCTCTGTTTTGTTTGATTTCCTGATGGGGGGAAGTGCGTCTGGTGAGAGATGGTGGTCGTGTTTGAGTTGCTCGTCCTGACCGTAAACTAAAAAAGATCTTAAAGTTGTTCATTGTGCATAGTATCAGGTCAGAGGTAGATTCGAAGTCATTTTGTGATTCGAACAGATTAAATGCTTGTATTTTAATGACACCTTTTCAACTACTCCTGCGTTGTTAGCAAAATCCACTTCCACGCAAAGTTACTTCCCCCTGGACGCTCCCCATCTTCCCAACCGACAGCGTAGCAATCATTCCCGCAAAGTGGCCACCCGACGTGGCCAGCGATATTCACCAACCAAAATCTTTCTGTTTCTGTACTTTCGTTGTATGTGTTGAATGTGTTTCGCCTCTCCACTCGAATCGAATCTCTGCTTGTGCGATGATGTAGTTCGGGGCGCGACGACGGCGGTGGCTTCAATCCGGACTTCAACACGTACGGTCTCAGCATCAAGTTCTTGGAGGGGCTCGGCATTCAGGGCCCGCTGCACACCCGCATCTTCATTGCCAACGTGAGTATATCCAACCTAGCGAAATGCAGAGTTTTGTTTTTTTTCTTTCTTTCTCTTCTTTCCCCCCTTCATTTTTGGGTTTTTCCTGTAGAACGCGTTCGGAACGTCTTGAACCGATCGCTCGATTTGTTACGTTGAGTTACGATAGAGTTTGATAACTGGATATGACTTGTCTCGCAAATTTGAAGCGAAGAACGTGCGTAACAAATCCCCTGGCCTCGTATCGCTCCTGTAGAGTACGTTGTATGTGTTAACCTGGAGGATTTTCCTTTTCTCTCTTTTTTATCTTCCCCTCGCGCGTTCACCAATCAGCTTGACTACAAGGTCGATGCGAAAAAGCTCAAGCAGGTGTTCAAGTTGGCTGGAAAGGTTCAAAATGTTGATCTTTCGGTTGACAAGGACGGCAACAGTCGTGGTTTCGCAGTCATTGAGTACGATCATCCGGTTGAGGCGGTCCAGGCCATCTCGATGTTTGACCGGCAAATGTTGTTCGACCGTCGCATGACTGTGCGTCTTGACCGGGTGCCGGAGAAGGGCGAGCTGAACCGTCTGCCCGAGGGTCTCAAGGGTATCGGCATTGGGCTCGGTCCGAACGGCGAGCCGCTGAAGGACGTTGCGCGCAATCTTCCGTCACTGCAGCAGAACAATCAAGTTCTGAACAATTCCATCCAGAACGCGGCTCCGACGCCGGTGCAGCCTCCGCTGGGTGCGAATCTGCTGGGCGCGGGCAACACCCTGTCCGGGTTGAACAGCAATTTGGCCGCCCAGTTGAGTAGCGTCGTTGGGCTGTCCAACCTGACCGGTAATCTGCAGAACTCGATCTTGTCCAATGCTGCGGCCGCTGGTTTGTCCAATCTGACCGGGCTTGGGGGCCTGGGCGGAGGGGCGGGTGGTGCCGGCGGCTTGGGCGCTGCCGGCCTCGGCGGAATCGGCAGTGGGGCGTCCGGATTGGCCGGTCTCGGTTCGCTCGGCGGCGGTAACGACGGGGGTCTCGGCAACAGCTTCAACCAAAACTACTCGTCCGGCGGCTTCGGCAACAGCGGAGTCGGCGGCAACCGCAACAACGACTACGACCTCGGATCGAACGTCCGCAACTACAGCACCGCACCGAACGATGACTACGGCCGCAACTACGGCAACATCAACAACGGCAACAACAACCGCAAGTCGTCCGATACGATCATTATTCGTAACGTGAGTAACCCCCCCTCAACTCAAGTTCCTCCCCTGACTAACCAATCTCCCTCCCTCCCCCTGGCAGATGCCGTCGGCCTGGACGTGGCAAACGCTGCGCGACAAGTTCCGCGACGTCGGCGAGGTCAAGTTTGCCGAGATCCGAGGACAGGACACCGGCGTGGTTCGCTTCGCCAAGGAGCGTGATGCCGAGGTTGCCATCAGTAAGTTTCACCCATCTCCCCCTCAAACAAACCCAAACTAATCAAAACTGTTTCGTTGCAGAAATCATGGATGGTTCCCGGTTCGACGGTCGCACCGTGGACGTCACCTACTTCTAAGTATTTGAGCGAGGGATGTGAGTGGGTGTGTGTGTGGGTTTCTGCTGTCATCGCTGTTCGTGTTGCGCGTAGGTTCGACTCGACTTTTACTCTGGGTTGCCCATTTCGTTGAAATCGGTATCGTTTTTAGTTTGCTCAACATTCTTTAACTTTCGATCAATTGGACAAAGTCAGGCTTTTTTTGAGTTTCGCTCTTCGACACACACACACACACACACACACAGGGATGATAGCGGTAGCAGTTTTATTGATTAAGGGATCGCGTGCACACACACAATATTGCATACACAAGACTAGGATTACTTGCTTTAAGTTAATACACTTCAAGACGATTCCGCATGAGGAGAATGTGCGTTCTGCGTTCGGTTCCGTAACACGAAATGGGGCCGCTTTTCATCTCGGTGGCGCAGCAGATTTCCCTCTTTTCCCCCTCTTTAGTAGTCAGTTGTTCAAGCGCGTGTGGTCGACCAGATTAGACAGGTTGAAGTAGGGTATCGAGCTGTCCAGTTTGCATGAAGGTGTAGTAGGATGGGCGAGTTCAATGTTCGACAAGTGCAAATCTGACGATGTGTACGCGGCGACGGTGCGCACGATTGGTAAACAATAAAGAATAATATACAACACGTAAGCTTGCATGAGGAGAGCTTCATTATGGATGACAACTCCCTTATCATTTTTTAAATTGCAAACTCGTAAAAACTTTTGACGAAACAGTCGGAATGATTGGTACGACGACGAGTGCCAACGTATTACCGATGAGAAGAAAGCAGCTTACGACATCGGAATCGGCAAGTCGTGGTTTTCAAGCTCAAGAAGCGCCAGCAGGAAGACCGAGACTGCGCAGAAATGGAGCAGCTATTCCGAGCTAACGAGTCGCGAAAGTTTTACGAGAAGGTGAACCGGTCCCGCAAAGGCTTCGTGCCTTCGTGCCGGAAACCTGATTGTAAACAAGAGCGAGGTGTTGGAAAGGTGGAAGCAGTACTTCAACGAGCACCTCAACGGCAATGAAGCGGACGGAGACGGCGTAGGAGTCAACCTTGGAGCGCCCGCAGCTGATGAACAGTTCCCAGTGCCTGATCTAGAGACGGTGAAGAGGGAGATCAAAAAGCTGAAGAACAACAGAGCCACAGAGTAACCCAGAGGGAGCACTGGCATTTAATTTATGGTTGCGTTACGCGGTACATCGCGGTACATCCCCCCTTTAGCAACACTTTTGATTGTCGTGAGCCTCTGGGTAAACTGATGTTTAAAGCGTTACTTTTTTTTCGCAGCAACCAGGTGCAATCTTCAGTTGTCAAAAAATTTCCAAATGCTCTAAATCAACAATGTGAATTTACTGACGGCTATCGCGGATAGTGTCCCCATGTCCGGTACGTCCGAAGTTTGCTGGAAAAGGATAAACTTGGAGCAGAACCACCGCCTTTTACCGGGTGGGTCAAGTTCCGCCAAAGAATTTAACTGTTTTGGATGCTGGCAACGCTGGGTTTTCTGTACCAGCTGTGGCTCGTACAGAAGTTCTCACTAGAGATGTGGCTTCGCGTAATTAGTTCCAAATTCCAATTCCAACAGAATTCCACTGAAATTTTCAGAAAACTAAACTTTTTTCAATTAAATTTTTGTGCGAAATTGTTTGGGACATTTTCCGTGGCTTTAACATTTGTGACCGAAGGCTTAGTCAGTACAATTTCTCTGGTCAGTTTTTGGGGGAACGACGAAACATATCATTAGGAAAATATGTTAAGCAGATGGAATCTTTTTGTTTATATGTTTAATTTTCATTTATAATCCTAATGCTGGTCTGATTTGATGAACAGACTTTTCGACTTTTTGGGACCCTATCTTTCATTGTTGACAATAGCTCACACAGACATCTATTTGTATGGAGCGTGGATAATCGCCAATTACTCATAAAACAAACTGCCTTGGTAAGACAATAAGATCTTGCCTAATCCACGAGCAGCAATTTTGACACGGCAGCATATTTATTATCCATTTGAGAGCGAAATAAAAACCTGGAAGGAAACAAACCCCAACGAATGCTTTTGTCCCACCGCCAAATCTATGTATTCGGGTGGTCCTGATGGACACTGCAGGCTTAGATTGGATTTTAACTGCTTCCCAAGGTCTTTTAAATTACAAAAAAATCATAGAACTTGAACTGAAAGAAATACAAATCAAATCCATCAAAACATGACACTTGTCAAACCAAACAAATCTGAAAAATCCTGAGTTTACTATGATGAAAAATGTTCTTCATCAAAATCGTAACGCTCAAAACATAACGTCGAGAGCCGCTACCTTTCCAAAGGGTATACTCGTCACGGAGCCACAAAATTTTCTGACAACTGTTCGGACTGTTCTCTCCAGGGGGATGACAGATGAGGATTTCAGCCTACCACACATCATTTCCAAGATGGCGTCGTGTGTTTATAAACAATGTGGGTTTGTATATAAACAGCAAAAAAGTGAAGAGGCGGAAAAGGAACAACATTATTTCGATTCGTTTGAATAATTCATACCAAATTATTCTGCGAACAATTTCCGTCTTGCGTGAGGTACACTGAAAGAAAGACACATAGCAATATCACATGTTTCACACGTGATTCTGCCCCATACGACTTTACATGGGAATGTCATGTGCAAATCACTTGAACAAAATTCATCGCGCGACGTGGTAGATTCAAAGGCAAATCACGTTAACCTCACGTGTCATTGCACATGATTATCACATGAAATGTTTATGGGAATGAAATGGATTGCACATTAATATCAAATGATTTTCTGTTCAGTTTCAAGTGAAAATTTTATGTAGCATTTTATTAAAATACGTTTCATATGTTTTTGAGTTTTGCCTTTTATTTTTATAATGTAAATAACACTTAACAAATTTCTAAACGTGTACACAAACTTAACTTTTTCGAGAAATTTAACTTTCACAATTGTCTTACAATTCACACTTAAAAATAAGATGCACGCACATTCTGGACGATCAGCGATCCGTGACTCCTTGGCCACACGCCGGATCTCTCACCTCACGGAGGTCCTGAAAAGTCTCTTCCGTGGAAATCCCTAAGTTTCGCTGGAAATTAGCATATCCGTGATTTCCTGGAAAAATGGTATAAAATTGTCTGCTTAGTATTCAATTTTGCTAAGAATTAATAAGAAAATACTTACCACATAATCCTGAAATGCATAAATTATTAAAACCACTTTTTTCGGGAGCAAATTAAGTGCGAGCTCCAACTCGTACCCGTTGAAAATTGCCATCTTGCTTTAGGATTAATTTTCATCATCGATAGCATTTGAAACTAACGTGAATTTCACTTGGAAATCAACGGACAAGTCGAATAGGGCAAATCAGAATGAAATTCATTTGAATCTCACGTGACTTCCACTTCAAAATCAAAGGACAAGCTGATTGGGGCTAATCAAAGTGAAATTCATTTGAATCCCGCGTGAACACCATGCAAAAGATGAGTGAATGTTTTTTTCCTAATGATCAGCTGGAGCTGAATGATTTTCCCATTCATTTGAAATGAAAAGCATGTGAGAGTCAAAGGAAAATCACGTGAAGTTATCGTGTTGGTTTTTGGAGTAGCTCACGTGAAAAAACATTTGATTTTGCTATGTTGGGTTTTTTCAGTGTAGGTATTAAGAGAGCAGTATCATTTCAAGCAAAACAATGTAAAAGGTCCTAAGTCGAAAATGTAAACAAATCGGATTATTGAATAAAATACATAAGAATAACTTCCTTTACACATAAAAAATACAATATCCCTCAAAACTTCACAAAATTTGTACGGTATTTAATTATTTGATAAGGGCTCAATTCGGTGTTGGTTTGTTGTTGTTTATTATTTCGTGTTAGTCTTCCACCACAAGAGGCCGAATACGTAAATAAACATTATCATTAGGTCAACTGAGTTAGGGCTTTGTGTTTTGAGGACCTATATGGAAAATGGAACGGCTGCTGTCAAAAAAGTGTTTTGCCTCGTGTTGTTAGCTCGCCGCCTCGCTCGCTGCCTTTTTTTGGAGAAAAAATCAACGTAAAATTTACATTAATGATGGATTTCGATCTTTTTAGCAATTTCGATTTATTGCTAGGTAAGATTACCAACACTTATAATATTATTTTCATGTAAACTTTATGAAACAGCTTGCTTTCTGGAGGAATAATAGTAGGAGTAGGAGAAACCGATCACCATAAAATGGAATGATAATTTAACCGATATTTTATGTTCTATTTCCAGAAGCAGCTCAAATGATGCTGGACGCTTCTGTAGCGGATGAGACCGATGTGTCCAGCGTAAACCAGACAAGCGACAGCACACTGACGGCAACAGACATTGACTTAACCCATGCCTATGCCGATCAACGGAAGCCATTCAAGAATATTACCAACAGTGACGTCAGCACTCTCAGTGCCAACAGCGAACGATCATCCGGCAAGCAACCGAGTCAGCGGCTCAACGTTACGCAGGAACCCCAGCTGAAACGTGAACGTTCTGGAGTGTCAGTTACAAGCCTCAACAGCAGCTGCCGATCAAATGGACGCGATCCACCGTCGCTTAACGACGCCCAGGACTCTCAACTGAAGCGCACCAGTTTCGCCGTCAACAGCAGCCTCGATACGTCAGCCCGAGGAGCAACGGAAGCGTTGCGTCAGCGGCTCAACCTTACGCAGGAACCCCAGCTGAAACGCGAACGTTCTGGAGTGTTGGTTACAAGCCTCAACAGCAGCGGCCGATCAAATGGACGCGGTCTACTGTCGCTTAACGCCACCCAGAACACTCAGCTGAAGCGTACACGTGCCGGAGTGTTGGTTACAAGTTTCAACAGTGGCCGGTCAATCGAACATGGCTCACCATCGGCTTCGCTAATCGGAAGCCCTGAAAAGTATGCTGAAGCCGAAGACATCGCGGCAATCAGACCAATACGGCGTAAGCTGTCTGCGCATCAACTGGAATTTACGACGAACACACATAAGGAAGCTAAAGAAACATCTAACAACCTGCCCGCTCCCAAACGTCTCCCTACGACGTCATCCCCAAATAGGCGTGAGTTTCCGGATGAAGACCCTTTTGGGGACATCACAGTGATTAGCAGAAACAACTGTTTATTCGATGATGCTGGTTTTGAAGACGCAGAGGACGAAGACGAAGGCAGCGAAGAACACCCGGAAGAAGCAGAATATGACGCCGAAGTAGATGTGGAAAGTGATGGAGAGGAGTCGACACCGTACGTGATACACGTGAGCCTCGTAGAACAGTACTTTATGCCGTACGCGAACCTAAGTCTCTTCGACGACCATGACCCGCTGGAAACGATCGACCCACTGCAAACGAGCGCAAGTACATCTGGTATAAATTGGAGTTAAAATTCTTGATTTTTTCTATAAAATTTATTTAAAATGCTTTATTGTTTCAGAAAGTGTAATCGTGCCCAAGAGAAAACTAAACGACAACCTCGGTGGACACGGTGAGTGAATTCCAAAATTATATTCTGGGCTGGGGAATTGGGTACGTTTTGAAGCGACTCCGGCTCCGACTTCGGCTTCTCGTGATTCAGCGACTCCGACTTCGACTCAGACTCAAACTTTCCGAAAAGACCTGACGTCACCGCCTCCAACAACAACTCACATACAAATTTGTTTAAAATAAGATGACTCTGGCACCGACTCCGGATGCTGAAGATTTAGTGACTCTGACTCCGACTCCAGCTTCTCAGTATTTGCCGGCTCCGACTCCGCATCCTCAGAAAGACCCGACTCATTTTTTGATATGTTTTAGAGGACATTAAATACCAACTTTTCAGAAATTTCCAGGTTGTGCATTAAATCTTTGACTGAGTTATGAACTTTCTAATCAATACTGATTTTTTCAAAAAATCGAAATATTGGTCGCAAAATTTTTTCAACTTCATTTTTCGATGTAAAATCAAATTTGCAATCAAAAAGTACTTTAGTGAAATTTTGATAAAGTGCCCCGTTCCTGTTTTCAAACCTTTGCATGGCAATATCTCAGCAACTAAGGGTTGAATCAACAAAGTTAAAAAATTATAATTATAATTATAATTTCTAAAACAAGAAAAACTAAAATTAAAAAAATATGAAATTATGAAATAAGGAAATTTCTGAAATGAAGAAATTAGGAATAATTTAATATATAATTTTATGATTTTATAATTTTATAATTTTATAATTTTATAATTTTATAATTTTATAATTTTATAATTTTATAATTTTATAATTTTATAATTTTATAATTTTATAATTTTATAATTTTATAATTTTATAATTTTATAATTTTATAATTTTTTAATTTTATAATTTTATAATTTTATAATTTTATAATTTTATAATTTTATAATTTTATAATTTTATAATTTTATAATTTTATAATTTTATAATTTTATAATTTTATAATTTTATAATTTTATAATTTTATAATTTTATAATTTTATAATTTTATAATTTTATAATTTTATAATTTTATAATTTTATAATTTTATAATTTTATAATTTTATAATTTTATAATTTTATAATTTTATAATCTTATAATTTTATAATTTTATAATTTTATAATTTTATAATTTTATAATTTTATAATTTTATTTCTAGTTATTCTAAATGAAGAATTTGGGAAAATAATGTTTAAATTTGTGTAATAGACCAAGCTACTAGACTTTGGTTGTTTTTTTCTGTTGAGTATTCCATGATATATTTCTTTGGCGAGGGGGAAGAAGCAACTACCCACTACACCACCGGACCCGGTTTAAAAAACAAATGTTTGATAAGCTGCAATTTTTCCGATCAAGTTCGCGTGTCAATAGGAAATTTACTCAGCGCTATGATTTTTGAAGTCTTATTTCAATAAGACTTTGTATTGAATTTCATAAGCACAATAAACAATTTATTTTTATTTTTTTATGTATTTCAATATCAACTTACGGATTTAACCCTTCAACAATATGATTGTAAAAAGAGTCAAAATCTGCTTTATTTTTTTGTAGACAGTAACTAAAGGAAATAAATAACCGATAGTTCCCACAATTTCGAAGATACTTAAAATTTGCGTACCGAAAATCGTGGTGGAAAAAGCTAAGCTTGATGTGCGCCGTTAAAAATAAGAATACAGTTCAGACTCGATTATCCGAAGGCATCGGAAAAAAACAATAAATATAAATATTGAAATAAAAAGCCACAGTTTTAACATTTGCATGGAAAAAATGTTTTAAAATGCATTTTACACTAGTTCAGTTGTTTTGCAATCATTAAATTTCAAAAATTGTAAGATTTGACGAAAACAAAAATATTAGCGACAGTAAAAAATTAACATCGAAAATTTTCAAAAATTCAAATGATTTTTTAATTGACTTAAACATGCAAAAAATGATTCTGAACGCAGATGAATGAATCAAAATTGAGTTCAGTTGATTCCACTTAAATTTTCATTATAATTTTGAAGTTTTTTGAAAAAAAAAATTGCCACGAGATTTTTCGGGCCAATTTTGAAGGGGGGACAAAAACTTTAAATAAAATTTGTACCAGCCTAAACTGCCGTTCTACGCATAATTGTCCCATGTTAAAAAAAGTGCATCTGAGAAAAACGCGATTGAAATTTTTCGACTGTTTGTTGTGTTTCTACGCATAATTATCCCGTAGGCCCTATTCACCCCATAAGTCCCTAATCATCCCAGATAGCAGTAAACTATTTTAAAATGATTTAGAATTATGAAATCCAAGATGGCGGCCAAAATGGCTGAAATGAAATATTGAAAAAATGCATTTTTAAATTTAATAGGCAATCAACCACTCAACAATTATTAAAATTAAGTCGCTGAATTAAAAAATACGAATTGTTTTTTATTATTAAAACCTTCAGATAATCAAGACGGACTGTTTAAAATTTTTACTGTAAAACATTTGGTGGAATTTCAAAAATCCGTTTTCAGTAGTATTTTATAAGATGATTTTTGGCTTTCTCAGTCAAACAAATTATTAAGGACAAATTGCTATGAAATTTTGTGTTTGTGTTTTTAAATCACATTTGAGTACTTTTGTATAACAAGCCTTACCCGACCAACTTCGTCTTGTGTTTTTTTGTTTGTTGACGTATAGCTTGTTTGCTTATTCAGCCTCCTGTGATCAAAATTTGATTTTACGCAACTTTTCCCATACAATCTGCAGATGCTCCGGAATCGGTTCCAGAGTGGCCAAAGTGTCAATTAGTTAGCGTAAGAACCTTCCTTGGGCTTATACGAACCCAACGCAACAAAAAGCACCTCGATCCGACGCTCCGTATTGAACTGATTCGCGTTCGAACAAAACCGTCGAAATTTTTTATATATATAGATAGATTTTAAAATGTCGGAAATATTTGGTATTTAAGATATTTTTATATAGTTATTTGGGAATCTTTCAACAGTTAAATGCCTATCAAATTGTGTTCAAATTCAGAACATTTGAAAAAATATTTTTCTTTTAAAATTTATTTTAAAATTGCAATTGAAATTTTAAATAAAATTTTCAGATATTTTAAAATAACAATAATTTCAGAGTTCAAGTGCATAACAGTCATTTCAATACAAACAGTTAATTTTTATTTTTATTCCAACAAAAAAATTAGTTTTTGTTGGGTTTTATTTGATTATCATCTGAAAATTCCGTAAAAAAAAGATTAGAGAGATTAGAGATTAGAGATGTTTCGGTTGTGTTGTTCAGAAAATCGCAGCACGGTCAATTGGTTTATTACCATTCTGTGGTACTCAAAAATTTAAAAACACCCAAACATGTTTATTTTTTCTTTTTTTCAATAAATTTGGCACGGCTCATACAAAGGATGTATAGAAAATTATGATTATGTTTGCGCGATCTGGGAGTTGTGATGAGAGGTTGAAGAACAGACCAACTCAGAAGGGTCTTTTTTGGACAGTTACATTTTTTCTAGAAATCCCATCAATACCTAAACCCTTGCCGAAGATACTAAATCGATCAGCAAAACATGTTTTATGGTACCGATTTTTTAAATATATGGCACTTTTTCTCTGGAAGAATCGTTCTTCTTGAATTTACAAAAGCTTTTTCAAAGAAAACTGAAGAGTATTTGCATAAATGTTGTTGTCTTTTGCAAATCTTTTCTACCCATACTCATACCCAACATTGTAAATGCTATTTCCTGCTTTCCAGTAATAATTTATGTAATTCTTGAATTTAATACAAAACGATTTTTTATTGATTTTAAGTTAAGAAAAATTGTGGAGCATGGAGATGAAAAATAACAAGCATTATGGAAATTAAGGATTTGGACTAGAAACTGTTAAAAACGGCTTCTTACTTTTTGTATTCAATTTGAAAGCTTTTTTGAGAAATAAAAATATTGAACCAAATGTATACGTTATGTCAGTCTATAAAAAAACATTGTAATTTGATTTAAAACTATATGGAAAAATTCCTTCTGGCCTCGGGAGAAAACCGGGAAAAAACCGGGAAATTGAAAATCCAAATCTGGTGGCCACCCTGATTTATAGTGATATGCAAGCTTTTGCATGAGATTTTACCATCGGATTTTTTGCTGTGTTGCCAAATACTCATAAATATTGTCGGTATTCAAATTTAAATGGTATTTCTCATGTTTTGATAAATTTAATATTTTTTATCATTTATCTTTGTAAAAGAAAACTTGTTCATCTTTTTCTAGAGAACCTAACATCAAAACTCCTTAGTGGGCCGGATTTAATAATAATTTCAAAACTATAATTTTATAATTTTACAAGCTTTTCCCGGCAAACTTCGTCCTGCCCTTTTTTGGTTTCTTGACGTTTTTAGCTTGTTTGCTTATACAGCCTCCTGTGATCAAAATTTGATTTTGCGCAACTTTTCCCATACATTTTGTAGATTTTTCGGAATCGGTTCCAGAGTGACCAAAGATGTCATTTTTTGGCGTAAGAACCTTCCTTGGGCTTATACGAACCCAACGCCACAAAAAGCACCTCGATCCGACGCTCCGTATTGAACTGATTCGCGTTCGAACAAAACCGTCGAATTTTTTTATATATATAGATAATTTTATAATTTCAAAATTTTATAATTTTATAATTTTATAATTTTATAATTTTATAATTTTATAATTTTATAATTTTATAATTTTGTAATTTTATAATTTTATAATTTTACAATTTTATAATTTTATAATTTTTTAATTTTTTAATTTTATAATTTTTTAATTTTTTAATTTTTTAATTTTATAATTTTATAATTTTATAATTTTATAATTTTATAATTTTATAATTTTATAATATTATAATTTTATAATTTTATAATTTTATAATTTTATAATTTTATAATTTTATAATTTTATAATTTTATAATTTTATAATTTTATGATTTTATAATTTTATAATTTTATAATTTTATAATTTTATTATTTTGATGATGATTTATAGTGATATGCAAGCTTTTGCATGAGATTTTACCATCGGATTTTTTGCTGTGTTGCCAAATACTCATAAATATTGTCGGTATTCAAATTTAAATGGTATTTCTCATGTTTTGATAAATTTAATATTTTTTATCATTTATCTTTGTAAAAGAAAACTTGTTCATCTTTTTCTAGAGAACCTAACATCAAAACTCCTTAGTGGGCCGGATTTAATAATAATTTCAAAACTAGCCCACGGGCCGCACAGAAGACCATGGTGGGCCACATGCGGCCCGCGGGCCGCATTTTGGGTACCACTGCGATAACTGATACGAGAGAATGACTCCACAGATAAAAAACTAAAACGGTTGCTTTTCTTCAAATATTTTGACAATGTTTCCTATACAAACTTCAATGACTTTGAGGGAGGGGTTCAGGGGATAGCTCCGAAAAAGCTCGGATTTTAATCAGTCTAATGAACAATCATTTTTTTTTTTCAGTTGACGCTGCAAATGCCCATAGCGCAGCACCTACGACGGCGCTGAACGTGCCAGCCGGAGATTTCCGAGACTTGAACATCGACGCGATCCAAAAGAAACAAAAGAAAAAGACAACAAGCAACCGAGATCTCCGAGCAAAGGGTTTGCCATACCTCCGCCGGAACGGAACGATGGCTCCGGCAAGACGACTTAAAACACCATGCGAGTGCAAGAAACTTAAGTGCCACGAAACGTTTTCGGATGAGATGCGAGCGCTATTTTTCAAGACTTTCCTAAAGTTAACTTCCTCTGCACAGAACCAGTTTCTGAGCAATCATGTGCTCATTAAGCTCGTTGCGTACCACAATGTAAGATTAATAGCACTGTCTGTTGTTCAATATTTAATATAAAAATGTATTTTAGGTTGTTAACTCTCGACGAACGTATACATACACCTATCACCTGCCTGCCTGCGGAGGAATGTTGCGCGTTTGCAAGAAAATGTTTTTATCAACATTCGATGTTAAAAGCAAGAAAATGCGCTGTTTAATGAACAAGAAGCGGTCCGAATCCGGGATAGTCGAGGACGACAAGCGGGCGCTCAACCATAATCGTTATACTATTCCCACGGACGAGGTGAAGTTTATCAACGGACACATCCTGTCGTTCCCCTCGTGCACCTCACATTACGGCCGCGAGAAGTCGTCCAAACTGTTCCTGAGCAGCGACATGTCGATTGCAGCTATGTACAGGCTGTATGTTGCTGAATGTACCAAACGAGAAACCCGCCCCGTCCATTACAACTCCTACAAGGCGATCTTCAAGACGTACAACCTCGCCTTCCGAACGCTCAAGGTCGACACGTGTGGTACATGCGACTACCTGGCCGTTTCCATAAAAGGATGTCAGCAAGAACGCGAAAAACTGGAACTAGTCAGCAAGCAGACCGACCATCACCAGCTGTCAAAATTTGTGTTTGATCAGAAAACCATGGATATCAACCCAAGTAACCATCCAGCACTTAAAACCGGTCACTGTTCGGCCCTTAATGCGCTTTCAAAGCTGCAAGTAAAAGCTAAACAGTTTTTGCTTCAGCACTAACAGCTACTATAGTGCTGAATAATGGCCGCTTTTGGACTTTACTCGGCTGGTTTAGTGCTGTCCTCGACTGTTTCTGCCCACCCCTGCGGTAAATGTCAAAAAAAAAACAGCGAGAGGCAAAAGTATATCTATCTCCCTCTCCCCCTCAATTTCCCTGCACGCTCTCAATTCTATTTTTAGTTTGCCAGCTGCTTTACCGATTGAGCTATTTTTGTAATGTTGGTTTGCTGCTTATTCCGGAAGTGATGAAGTTGACGTCTCCGATGTGGTGGTTGTTCCTGAGCCCGTGTCCTCACGGCTATGTAAGGAGTCATTCTCTGCTGTGATTACAAGGATTTATGTACTTCATATGAATGAATATATACTTATTTTTATTGAAATTTCTTAAAATCACATAGTTGTTTATTAAAATGATGCCTCTATTTTAAATGAAAATAAATTTACTTAATTTTTACTTTTATTTGCCAAGCACGTCGCACGAAAACCAAAACATCTCCCTCCCGGTTCAGGGTAGCACCTAGCTCATTTTCTCCGTTGTTGTCGATGACGTCATGCGGGTCATAGCCTTCGAAGGTGCATCTGATTCTGTCCCAAGTTCTGTCCTGAAACTCAATGCTACTGCTTCCTCGCAAATTCCGGACTTTTTGTGGGCCTTAAACCGCTGAAACGACACCAGAGCGGGCCGGAAGGTCGCGGGACTCGCGGGAAACGAATCCAGAGCGGGCCGGAAGGTCGCGGGAACGGCTACTTGAAGTTTTCCGTCATTGAGACGATCGATTATTTTGTACAAACTGAAAACGTATAATGTAATAAATGAAAAGAAAAAAATATCTGATAATATCAAGAACTTACATGATACAACACTTAAATATATATTACAAACAATTTCTGCACACAAAAAAACTTGCCTGTGTAACTGCAAGCAAGAGTGAGCAAGAAGTTTGTTTACCCTGGTACTCTCTCTTTCACACTTCACTCAAAGTTAGAATCGTGTTGCCAGTTTGGTGGAAATTTTTAGAAGGGTTGCTAGTAGCGGCACTTAATCAGCATTATCTTAGCTTTTTACAGTGCTGATGATTTAGTGCTGATTTGCAATAACAAATGCTGTTGGAAGACTAATCAGCAATAGAATGCCGATTTATTGCTATTTTGTGACTTTTTTAAGTGCTGGATGGTTACTTGGGAAAACTTCCACGACCGACCCAACTGTTGTGACGATCTCAGGTGATCTTCAAAAGAACTTACCAACACCTCACCTCCGGTCTGGCGAATCATACTACAAACGGCAGTTATACACCTATAATTTTACCCTGTTCCGGAGCTCAGGTGGTACCAATTCCAGCCACTGTTTCCTCTGGAACGAGTCAATTGCCAAAAGAGGTTCGCAAGAGGTCGCGTCCTGTCTGAACGTCCATTTCAATGATCCGCACTTCGACGGCGTCAAGCACGTGAACTACTACACGGACAGGTGTGCAGGGCAAAATGCCAACTTTGTACATTGTATGTATTTCACGCAACTGATTGAACAACGCGCCTCGTGTGGGAAGGCCCTGACTGTGGAACACAAATACATGGTCAGTGGCCACTCCCACATGGAGGTGGATGGTGTTCACGGAGCAATAGAACGTGCGAAACGCAACACTTCACTCAGCATTGAAATCCCGCGTGATTGGGCGGTGTTGATATCTCAAGTTCCGCGAAAGGTGCCACTCGCTGTGTACGAAATGGAGCAGTCTCAATTCCTTGCGTTCAAAAACTTATCTTGCCGGTACAAGCGACCAAAACTGAATGATCAAGGCGAGCCAATCTTGTTTCAGCAAGCTATGGTCTTCAAATACACGACGGCAGCACCTGGAGTAGTATTTTACAAAATCGACCCTCGTGCTGAAGACTTTCAAAGCTTCACGATCATTCGCGAAAACGTCGACCCAGAATTGCCGGAAATGCCAGCGATCACAGATCAACCGATTGAGCTTTCTCAGGAAAAGCTTTCCGATTTGAAGAGCTTGCTCAAGTACGTGAGTGAGCCGAACAAGCCGTATTACCAAGCCCTTTTGAAGAATCTTGTTGCCCCGAAGCGCGGCCGGAAGCGGCAAAATGTCATTGATGATCATTTCGAGGCGGACCTAGATCCGTTGGAAGAATGTTGGTAGTAGGAAGGCAGATCACTGATCAAATGTGGCCTGAAATAAATCAGTTTTTAAAGCAAAAACTAAAATTGTTTATTTTTTTATTGAGAAAAAGTCAAAAATCTCAGGTTTACTGTCCCGGTTTACGGCTGTCCAGGTCGTAACCCTTATGCAGACATTCCTGCTAACTGTTCAGCCGCACAACTGGTGGTTCCTGCTTCTTGCATCCTTGGTTTCCAGCTAAGTCATCTTCTGGGGTCAAAATCACTCTGGCTGGCGGTAAACTCCGTTGAACAGCTCGGCCTGCGTGGTGTAGTCCTAGATGACGAAGATGAGCGGATGGTTGCAGTGAAACATGGCCGGATCATCAGGTCGCAACGATCGGAAGCTGAACTTGACCGTCGCGTCGCGCCCTCCTCGTTGACGGTGGTCTTGGACTTTAGCAGCACATCTCCGATCTGGGCTTTCTTCGAGAAGCCGGAGAAGTTGGCGGAATTTCTTTGCCTTGTCGGCCCAGTACGGTCTTCATGTCGACGGGGCGCGGAAATGCCCTCGTTGACGACCTCGCAGAGGATGTCCGGCGACGAGGTGAGGCGGGCAAGGAGTTTGTCCAGTGCGTTGGATTCGGTGGGGGTAGGAACACGAACATCGAAACGCGGGAATGTGTCCGAAATAAATAAAAGAAATTCGAAGGAAATCGGGCGGTGTTAATCTCCTCGAAGAAATCGCTGCTTCTGAAATTCGATTACGTTATAAGTGCATCCAGCAGCACCAGACAGTATTACTAGACTTACCTGCGTATATTCTAATCATAGCGAAGAGTTGATTGCTAACCGAGTTCTTTTGGATTCCTCAGAATCAATATTTTAGGAATAAAAATCCTCTACATTATTGCACCCATCACTGCGCTCACTCTTTTAGGTATCCGAACATTGTTTTTGCTTAACATAACACAAAAATCGCTCAAGAATAATTAAAAATCTATTTAAAACACTGTAAAATCAAAGTCGTTGCAAAAGGCCAAACAGGAGACTGAGATTTGTTTTGGTTAGCTCCAATTTGGCCACGGGCCGACCAAACAAAACGTAAACAAAAACAAGCTGGCTTCGTGTTAGGCCCACGGCTACGTCACGACTGTCATCCACATATAAAGCGAGTGAAGTCAAAATCGAACCAAGATCGAACCAAGTTTTTGCCGCGTGGCTTTTGGAAATGTCGTATGCGCATCGGACATGAGCTAAAAAAATAAAAATACATTTTTAGTTTTGTTTTCTTTTTTACATTTAATCTCAGGGGACAACTAGGGGAACAGCATTTAATTCCTTCAAGCACATAATGTTGGCATACCAGCACTGTGGTGTTCAGTGACAGCTAGTTTAAATCATTTTCGACTTAAATTTAGTAAGTTTACTAAAAGCGCAATTCATTTTAAACCAACGGTCAGGAAAAATAAAAATAATTTCATTTTATTTTAAGGAAACTGAAGCTATTCAGTTTTTAAGCTAAGATGTGTGTTGTATTGTATTACTTGAATCGTCAAGTAGGACTTTTTTTTATTGATCTAATAATTTTAAAATGTGGAAAAATGTACGTAATAATTGTAATTATCTCGCAAATATATGCAAAAGATAGAAAAAACTTGGCTGTCCCGCCCGTGTGGATCAATCGGACCGCGCACTAAAATTTTTTGTGTAAATATGGGTATCCGGCGCCGTCGCTCCGTGCCGTACTCAAACACTTAGGAGCCCAGGGCGGCGAAGTCCTTGTAGTTAAAAAAAAGGAAGACAGTAGTGGTTGGTACTAGCAATAGTGGCCGAGAGCTCTAAAGTCAACTTCGTTTCGTTTAGTAAAAACCTACAAAAAAAAATAATTTGGGAGCAACATTTATAAATTTATTTCATACGACCTTTTCAAAAACCACACGTAAACAATAGTGACAGCGCCTCTGGCGGGGACTTCAGGAAACTGCATGCGTGTCAGATCCCTGGTTAGGCCAGGGGCCAACATGGAAAGTGAAACTGTCACTGTTTACAAAGGAACTTCAAAGCAAAGGGCCAACAAATATCCCGTGGGTCAAACACTTTTTGTCTGGGCCAATGTTGCTTTTTAATCAATTTTCACGAATAAAAGTTATTTAATGGTAATTTAAACCACAAGACAATGTAACCGCATTAGTTTTCCTCCATTACAGCTATTAACCTTTTAAATTCACCTAGTTTTGTTAAATTAGGATTTGAAAAACTTCTTCCAAACTTCAAACTGATTTTTCTCAATGTTTTGAAAATGGACTATGAACCTTTTACAATGTTTTGCTTGATTTATATTTCATAAAATATGAATTCCTCCCCGTTGCAGTTCCGAAATAGGATCCAACAACCGTGTCGCAAACCTGTGTAACGAAATCCACGGTGTGGCCGATGGACATCTTAGCAACTCCAAGTTCGGCTGCATGGAGTTCATCGAGACGACGCTTGCGATGAACGAAACGCTGTTCCGGAATTGCCATGTCGAGTTCGACCCAAAGCGCATCAACCAACTCCTGTGGGGCATTCGGGCCCGGCCCTCGGACCGTCGGTGTAACACGCCCAAAACAACAAACCCTCCTGCTTATCAGATCAAAAGGCTTGCTTCGGAGACTGCTGGTCAAGGGTAAAACCTGTCTAAGGTCATCACCCAGGTTAGGACTGCCCAGGTGTCATTCTGGAAAGAGCGCAACTGACTTCAAGTCCTGTTCATGATAAATCAATCTAAACAGTATAGCTCTGGTCCCTCAAGTGCCCTATTCTCATGCCTCCCCGTGGGCTCGGTGTTTTAGTCCTCATGATGACATGTTATAACCTTGCTGGCGACCGGCGTAAACGGCTTGTAATTCTCTGATCAACAAGGAGCAGAGTTGAGACGGCGAAATGAGAAGGGAGCGTAAAGTGGGGGGTGGGGGCAGCGGGATGTGGGGGGTGGGGGAAGAGGGATGTGAGGGGGGGGGGGCTTGCTAGGTTGATTATGGACCATTTAGGAATGGGCACTGAGCGGCAAGCAGATAAGGCCACCAGGAATCTCGGGGTATAATTTAATAATAAACACTGATTTATGCTCTTTGATAATTTATTTCCATGACAATTCATTGTGAGCCGATCGGGAGAAATTCTGTTTGCAGGAATAAAAGGAAAAGGAAACACTGAAGCAGAATTGGAAGAACAACAAATAAGGACGACGCTACGCAAAATCTGAATCGGATGAAGCAGACGCATCAGAGAGATAGGGAACATCCGGAAGAGGAGAAAAATCCTCGCCATTGAAACCGTAGAAGTCAAAATCGTCGCTATCAAAGGATTCATCGAAGCCCGGGAAGTCCGCTTCGTAATGGACAGCATCCATATCAACTGGAACTTCTTCAAAGATATCCTTGAAAGAGTGATCAAGGAAGGTCTTAAATCGCTCTTTATCTTGAGCCAGCTCTCGAAGATAAGCTTCGGACATCCCTACGCACTTGATGTCCTCCTCAACGCTGTGAACCCAATTGAAACAAGGTCGTCCGCGTTTGAAGGGTCCTGGCAGGTGATAGTCGGCGGCAATGGATAACAAGGAAGTCTCATCCATACGCTGGAGATGCGCCCAGTAAAGCAGTCGAGCAACACGTATTTTCCGGATGATAGTTCTACCTTCGAGGATGCGGTCAACATCAACGCGCTCTGCGGAACGATCGGGAGAAGCAGCATCATCGTCATCCTCTGGTCGGGATAGCAAAAATAATCCAGATACTATTTTATACTCCATATCGCGAAGCCGATCACGGTTTTGCTTCGTCAAAGTGGAGACCTTCAAGCCAAACAAAACAATAGGTGTGATGACGGTGTGATAAATGCGGGAAATAGTTTTCCAACGTAGGTGGTACTTCCGGGCAAAAGCAGCTACAGACCGGTACACGCGAAGGGCCCTGGTAATACGACTCGAAACAGTCTCTCGCCGATTCAAGGAGCTTGTGAGATAGGCCCCTAAATATTTCATCTTGGTTACTACCCGTAGAGAAATATTCCCGAAATGGAGCTGCGAAGGAGAAGCCTGAACGTCACAAAATGAAGGATCACGGACGAGAACCTCTGATTTTGAAACATTTAAGGATAGCCCAAATTCGTTTAAGCACGTCTCAAGCAAAGAGATTAATCGCGGGATTTGAGAGGAGTCGGTTAAAATTGCCAGGATGTCATCCGCGTAAACCCGCAAACAAGGAAGCCGAATCCGATCAGTCTGCCCAAGATGGAGTTCCGGCATCAACTGCTGAAGTCGGAGCAGAGCCTGGTGGAGGAGGTACACGAACAATTTGGGGGAAAGGGGACAACCTTGTTTGATACCCTTTGTCTTGTTGAACTCTCCTGTTCGCTGACCAAACCACTGCAAGCTGGTACGCTCGGTTAGGCAAGCGCGGACGATCCGGTTGACCAGATAACTTGGGACACCTAGGCGCAGTAGTACACGGGGAACCTGATATAGGTCGATGGTGTCAAATGCTCGCTGTAGATCCAAGGAGACGACGTACGTGAGTCGGCCTTTCCTCCAGCGCTCGTCAAGTAACTGTCGCACGATAAATATCTGATCTTCGGCGCTACGGTTTCGATGATACGCGAACTGGTAGTTTGGCACATCACCAAGATAACTCTCAAGTTGCTCGAGCAGGAAACGAGAGTAAATTTTGTAGAGCGCGGAGCAAAGCGTGATTCGGCGGTACTCCTCAGGGCCTTTAGGATTGGGAACCTTGGCAATCGGGACCTGTAGCGTCAGAACCAGCCGCTCAGGAACTAGATTTGATCTCCAGATCTTGTTTAACAAAACATGTATATGATCTATCAACAACTCAGAACCATATCTGAGCAACTCTGGCTGGATGCCATCAACTCCAGAAGCCGTATTGTTTTGCAGCAGTAAAGAAATCCGGTTGATGTCGGCGTAGGTGGGACCAGAATCAGGAGGTAGTGGACTGTACTCAGGGAGTAGCGGAATCTCAGTTGCACTGGAACTAGAACGGAGTTGGGATTCCCAAGCCTGTATGCTGATATAGCGAGAGACGCCACTGGTTTGGCCCCGCCGATGCTGACGGAGGTAGCGATATGTTAGACGGACACGATCCAGAATAGGCTGAGTTTCTAAACTCTCAAAAAACAAACCGATCTTTGTCTCGCGGTGCGCGTCATAGGCCTTTCGCTTTTCCCGTCTCGCCTCGTTGAATCTTGCCCTGTAATAAGGATTGTCACGATCACTGAGGTGTAAGGAACGCCAATGTTGAAAATCTCGGCCAGCACGTGCACGACGAGGTGTTTTCGGAGAGGAGGCAGACTTCAAGACAATGGAAGCTGAATCAAGCAAGCAACGGACGACATGGTCTAGCAGATTTGCGACAGACAAACTTTCTCGAGGCTGATTGAGTGCTTGCAGTTTGACAGACAGCAGTTGGTGGTAGCGTTTCTTAACCTCGTCGCTAGTTTTGAGCAGGTTCACGTTGATTAGGCGGGTGCGCTTCTGGCGCGAATTTACTAGGAAAAAAAAGGAATTAAAATGGGTTTAAGTAATTGGAACATAATAATTACATTCCGAAGCCGAAACAGCAGGAGGCACGGGCTCACGAACATAGCGACGTTTAACTCTCATCAACAAAAGTCGATGATCAGAGAATCCTGAAACTGGTTCAATGCAGCGGCACTGCGGATTTCCGAAGCGCGGGATTTTCGGCATCACAATATGATCGATCTGAAACAAAAACTAGGAGTTGAGAGGGTATTGTTAAAAAGTAATAAACAACCTGTGAGCGACTGCTACCCCGACTCCAGGTGTACAACACACTCTCGTAGGGACCGAACGAGCTGCACAAACGATAATCCAAGAAATGAAGCAGATCCTTAAGGCTCTCCCCGTTGCTGTTACTCCAAGGATGGTACAAATATCGTCCAACATAACGCTTATCAGCATCAAGCAGATCCCGGAAACCAACATGAGCGTTCATATCTCCTAGAATTATCACATTGGATTTTTGGCGTGGAGTAAATCGTCCAATACAGTTCATCAAGTCGCTTATTTCCGGGTTAGCACAACTCGAAGAAGAGCGAGCGTAGATAGAGAAGATAGTAAGATCATCTTCAAAAATCCGCAATCGAACATAACAAATATTGGCAGAAACTCTTCGAAAAAATAGCCATGCAGTTGAGAACGACGAACGACAACAGAAGTGCCACCGCCCATCCGAGGAGCCGCGTCAACTAGGGAGTTAACATTGAACCAGTCATAGTCGGCAGTCCGAGCAGTACAGGTGGCCATTCGGGTCTCCTGCAGACAAGCCACTTGTATGTGGTTACGCGACAAAATGAGGTCAACGGTATCCCGATCAGCCTCGCAGGAACACCCGGAAACGTTCCAGGTGCAAACACTGAACATGTTGTTACGAGAAGCGGGAGGCGGAGTATCACCGATAATGGCTGAAGCGGGAGTGAGAAGAGGCTCGTACGGATCGGAAGCGACGAGACGGAGTTCCTGAATAGCGCGTATGCCTGACATCGGTAGATGGGCTGGCGATGGTTCAGGAGATGGTGACGAACCTGTAAAAAGGCAGTATTAATGATTAGTAGATTAATGGCCAAGAAGTTACCTGTAGGCGTGGACGCTGGACAGGCGGTTGCAGGTCCAAGTGGTTCTGGAACAGCTTCGCAAAAGATGCTGGTGCCCGACGATAGAAGAACGGCTGAAGGTAGATTCGGAACTGTTTGAGAAGCTAGGCGTAGACGGTATAAGAGGTTAGTGGAATGACGTGCGATTACAACCGGATGACATACCAACTCGCCCAGAAGTAGAGCAATCAAAGGAAGCTGGAGCGGCAGCACGCAAGTCCGGGGAAGTAGCTGTCACACCACCTGGGAACGGGGGATTTCCGTTGGAAAGTGAAAGGTCACATGGAGGTGTAGGTGGAGAAGTCTCCAGGAACTGAAGGCGAGTGACTCCTATAAACGGCATGTAATTAATAACCGGCAAATTCAATTTAAATGTGTTTTTACCTGAGTGGAAGGCTAGAACACTGTCATAATGGGTGTATTCGCCGACCACATTCAGACGGTGAATAATCCGCAATCGATCGTCCGCCCCCTCATTCAGCTCGGATCTCTCAGAGTTCTCGCGGAAAACATGGATCGCATAATTATGCAATTGGGAAATTGCACGCAATGACTCCTCGCCACCCCACACTCCAGGTTTCGAGAGATCGGTCAAGAAGTAATCAACCAACTCCACACTGCTCATGGAACCAGCAAATTCTTCGCCGTAGGTATACAATGCCTGAGCACAAAGAGGCTCCATCCAGTACTCTAGGGAGGAACGGTAGAAGCTAACCACATCTGATCGCAGTCGTAGGGTGGCAAGGCGATGCTCGACGCTACCAACCGGATGAAGAAACATTTGGTGCGCTAAAGCGGCAAAAAGGCAATTGCCATCACCGGGAATGACCCTCGCAACAACGACACCTCCAACAACATCGACGTAAACCAGATCAGACATCTTCACTTGGGGCAAGAGCAACTGTACGCGGGGATAGTTTCTAAAGACTGAAGAAACGAAATCGGCGCGACAGGACACAGAAAGAGGTGGATAACAATAGGCATCAAACAATGTGAGACGCAGCAGAGGCAGGCCGATGAAAATAACTGCTCGACGGAAGATAGGAAAAGACAAAGTGAGAAGTTAAGTCCGTTGGAAAGGAACGTCTCGGAAATCAATTAAGTCTTTTTAAACTTAATTAACTGAGTTGAATAATTAACATATATTAAATAACATTGTTCAATAAGAAGTAACGAACATAGCTTTTAAGATAGACACCCATTATAGTACGTTGCTAATCAATGTATTTATATCTTAAAATTTCTTTACATGTACCTATTTGGATAAACGATGACATGGATGATCATCGAGTCAATGGAACGGCTGGACTTCGCTGGAGCGCAAGAAGCAGAACTGTTGGCGAAAGACAAACCATCAGCTGATGAGAGGAAGGGAACAACAAATCGACGCCATGGAGACCTCCAAGGCCACAGGGAGTTCCAGTATCACCTTTTCATATTTAATGATTTTACTTAACAATTGCCTTTCTCTCTCTCTTTTACAGACTCAAATTGTTTTTGAAAAGCAAAGGCTATTGCCCTGCTTTGATTCTTTGCTAACTCTATCCGCTTTCTACCCCCAATGTGTCCTGCACTGGGGGTGCCTGGGGTAACTTCGAGTTGACCTGGGCCGCCCGAGGAATTATGTCGTAGGTGGTTCGTGTACTTCTCACTCACCTCTCCTCGCGGCAAGGTTTTCCGTAGGTCTACACTCGAACATGCAACATGGGACAGCATGAATCTTCAGCTGAAGCCGGACGGGTGTATTCCGAAATTACAGAATTACAGAAAAGGCTTGCTTCGGAGACTAGTTTCGCAAGCCTTACTGAATAGATTCACGCAAGACACACATCTACAAAGGTGTGCCGCTGGATGTTCGCCGGAAAATTATGTTTGCGATTTCAGCAGCTGAAGAACCTAGGACTCATAAATCAACCGGATCAACAGCTGCTGCCGCGTTAACCAGGACATCAGCCAGCACCATTTCACAGAAAAGATTTCAAAGTGCCAAGTTCAACGGTTTTATATACCAAAATAAATAAAGTTTTCCCCTAATCCTTTTCCATTCGCCCGTTTCTTTGCCATCAACCGTTCCAGAATGCACTTCCGCCACCTTCCGGATCCCCTCCTCATTAGTTCTCTAAACCTTCTCCCGCTCGGCTTCTTCCTCCTCGGGCGTTCGAATGACCATACCAGTGCGAGTCACCAGATATTTGTTGAGCCATCAACTCGACCCGTTCCTCCTCAATCGTTTAACCCGGAACGATAGGACGCAGCAGTTTGGAACTGCGCTGGGTTTTATTTATTTATTTATTTATTTATTTATTCATGTAACGTAAGATAAAATCTTTTTAATTGTTACAATTTGTGTGCTTGCGTGATTCAATAAAACTAATTTTACACAGTGATAGGTTCTCTTAAACTAATTAATTATTCGTGTTGTTAAGGTAGGTGAGCAAATCATGTTTGAAAGTATATTTAGATATAACGAGTTTAATACTGGTTGGTAAGCTGTTCCAATTTACAATGCCTCTAGCAAAGAATGATTGACTGTAGTAAAAGGAGTTATGATTTGGAATAACGTAACTTTGGGTTCTTGTGTTACGAAAGGGAATCAATTTTTGATAAAGATAATGGGGTAATCTTGATCTAATGATTCTATGAAGAAGAACGCAAGAACGATATTTACAGAATTTTGAGAAATTGCATCCAATGAGATTCGCTTTTTTTTTTTTTTTTTTTTTTTTTCTTAACTTATTTTTATTAGGTCCTTTTAGGTGCTTGGACCAGGTTAGGACCGAGGGACAGTTCAAAATACATTATAATACATTACAAAAAGATGCTCATTTTCCTCCATACTTGCCGAGCATGTAGCTAACGAGTCTTAGTTGATCCACGCGGGTCTTGCAGGTCTGAAACCTGGCGCTGTACTCGTTGAAAATGTGCCACAGCTCAGTCGAACTGTAGAGCACCTCCTTTTCTTCCGCCGTGGGGGTGGTACCGGCGCCGGCGCCGATACTTTGGTGACTGCTTCCTGCGGGTCGAGGGCGATCCTTTGGTTTTACGTCCGGGACTGCGCCCGGCAGCGGAGGGAACTCCGCCGGCGTGAACGCCGGAACTGCTGGACTCTGCTTTTCCGCCTTCCGTACCGGCGGTTTCGAATTCGATGACTGCTGCCGCATCCGGATGAAATCCGCACGCTTGGGGCAGCTTCGGTCCATGGCTTCGTGCGTTCCGTTGCAGTTGGCACACCTCTTCGGCTCGGCTTCTTGCACTTGGCAGTCGTCCGTCGTGTGGGGACCCCCACAGCTGTTGCACCTGGCCTTTAGGTGACAGTTCCTGGTTCCATGGCCCAGATGCAAGCAGTTCCTGCACTGGGTCACGTTCGGCCGCTTATTCCGGTAGGCCTCCCACCGGATGATAGTGCTTGCCACAACCTTCAGTGGAGAGAGCTTCTTTAGATTGGTGTACCCCTTGGGGAAGACCACGATGTACGGAGTTTCGTCCACGGTGGACTTTTCCTTCCGCTTGATGACATGCACCTCCAGCGCGTCCAGCTTTAGATCCCTCTTCAGCAGGTACTTGACCTCATCCGGTTTTAGTTCATCAGGTAAACCACGAAGAACTACCCGATGATTTCGTTCGCTCCGTCGTTCGTGGGTGTAGAATTCTACTTTGTGCTTCTTGAAGAGCACTTGCAACTTGTCGAAGTCTTCGACAGAGAAGCTGGTTACCTTGGTGCCAAACCGGGTAATCTTGAAAATTGGCTCGAAATCGTATTGACACAGCGACGTTATCTTCACAAGCCTGTAAAAGGCCGTAGAGCTCTTTACCACCAAAGGTGGTTGCTTTTGTTTACCTGCCGACTGGCCGGGTGGCGGAACCACCGGGGCGTCTCCTCCTCCTGCTGGGCTGGCATTGTTGTTGTTGTTGTTTTCCGCTAGCGGGCTGAACTTGTTGTTGTTGAGCACATTCTGCTCCACTTTTCCTTCTTCGACGACAGCTCCGGTGATCTCAGGGGACTTCTTCCGCTTCCGATTTCCGGGGATGAGTTGGAAATCGTCCGTCTCGGAGGTCTCTTCCACCTCCATCCGTCAAACAACTCGAGGCACGCAACGATGCCTTTAGCGCGCACGACACAACAAACACGTCTACACTCTCAGAGCTGTCGAAAACGAGTGTGAATGAGATTCGCTTGTAGGTGGGAGACTCGAGAATATCTATTCAAGTTGTAAACATATCGAACGCACGCATTTAATGCAATACGAAGTCTGTCCAACGAAGCGCCCAGTGCGTTAGAATATATGAAATCGGAATATATAAAGTGCGGGAAGATCAACGTTTTGAAAAGTTTTAATTTAATAGCTGTATCTAAATGTTTAGTTCTCATGTTTAATTGTTTCAGAGCTATGTAAATTTTTCGACACTGGGAATTAATTTGAGCATCCCATGCCAAGTTATTTTTAAAGATGACACCAAGGTTGTTCGCTTCAACTACAAAGTTTATCACTATTCCATTCATTTTTATAATGGGTGTTTCGGGTGTTTCCCTTTGATTGTGAATTAACAAAGCTTTCGTTTTTGAAGGATTAATGGGAAGTAGATTAGATACCGACCAATTTATCACTTGTTCTAGGTCGTAGTTTATATTTTCGCACACTACACTCATGTTTAAATTTGGAGCTACACAGTAATAAATTTGTACATCGTCAGCAAATAAATGCACTGAACAGTGACGCAATACAAGTGGTAAATCATTGATAAAGAGAGAGAATAAAAGGGGACCTAGTATGGAACCTTGAGGAACCCCAGATTCACAGAGTATAAAAGGTGAAAAAGTGCTATTGGAGCAAACAGACTGATACCTATCTTTTAAGTAACTTTCAATTAACTTTGCGGCTGAGTCAGAAAAATTGTAACGAGAAATTAATTTATTGATTAGTCTAGCATGCGAAACTCTATCAAACGCTTTGGCGAAATCGATCAATAAGAGAATAGCGACACCTTTCTTATCGATTGCAAGCGCAACATCGTCATGAACTTTCATGAGAGCTGTTTCAGTGCTGTGGTTTTTGCGAAAGCCAGATTGAAATGGGTGCAAGTAATTCATATCAGCAATGAACTGTGAGATTTGATCTTTAACTATCTTCTCAAAAGCTTTAGATAGAACGCTTAGCAAGCTTATTGGGCGCAAATTCATAATATCCGAGTTTCCTCTTTTCTTAAGAATTGGAATAACTTTCACGCGTTTCCATTGAGATGGGAATTTAGATGTAGAAATTATTGTATTGAATAAATGATGGATGAAAGGCAATGCTAGTGGTAAGATGGTTTGAAGAAATTTAAGGGGAAGAAGGTCAAGTCCGACCGCATTGGACTTAATAGAAAACAAAGAGATAATAATATCATTGCAATCAATTTGACCAAAATGAAACGAATTTTGGGAGTGAATTGTCGATTTCAGAGAAATTTGATGCAAAATAATTATTTATCTCTTCTGCCGAATGAGCAGAGCTACTATTGGATAACTCTGAACTTGAAATTCCAATGTTTTTTATATTTTTCCAGAGTTGCTTAACTGGAAGGTTTGTGTTAATGCGTTGTCTATCATGAAAGTATTTAGCTTGTCTTATAAGAGAAGTGACAAGATTTCTCATTCTATTATAATGAACTCGATTTGCAGAAGTCTTGCAGTTTTTCCAATTTCTGTAGGCTAGATCTCTATTAATTATTGCTCTTTCAATGTCAGAGTTAAACCACGAATTACATTGAGATTTTTTAAAGCGAAGAGGAAAAATTTGTTCATGAATTATATATAAACGATTATTTAAAATGTTGAGAAGAATGTCAGAGTCATGAATACTTTTAAATTCATTTAAGTTGATGCGGTTGAAAGCTACATTTAGTGATTCCTGTTCATAATGATAGTAGTCACGAAACCAATAACCCACAGACTCGCGGCGTGAAGTTATATCTAAAGTGGCAAAAACTAGATCATGGTTAGAAACACCAGGCATAGAAATTTGATTGCATTTAAGTACAGAATCTGGAGCATCAGTTAACAATAAATCTAACAGTGATGAGCCGTTGTTGTGATAAAAAGTTGGTTCATTATTTATGCATGAAAGTGACATGCTAGAAATTGTTTCCACAAACTCATTTGTTCTTCTGTTTTGAAAACGAATATCGGTATTGAAGTCGCCAATAAAATAAGATCTTTCATAGTTCATACAAAACTCTTCAATGTGGGATCGCAAACTGTAAGAGCAGTCTAACGTAGGTGGATTATAGTAAACAGATAGTAAAAATCTACTATCACCACAAATAACTTCTAATATAAGAAACTCAGTTGTATAACGACCTTCATTAGTTGCTAAATTGTTTGAATTTTTAAGTATTCGACACGTTAACCTTTTTTGATTGAAATATACACAAATTCCACCTCCATGGCGATTCCGATCATTACGCACCACGTCGAAACCTTGTATTGCAATTAAGGAGTCATTGATGGAGGTATCAAGCCAAGTTTCAGTAAAGCAGATAATATCTAATTTGCTACCAATTATGTTTTGTTTCAATTCTTCAAGTTTTGTAAACCGTCTAGCACAAAGGCTCTGAACATTCATGTGGCAGATATTGATTTTATCACTCAACATTGCAGCATTCATAACAGCTTTAGGGATTAAAGGATTTGCTGAGGCATGATTAGGTAAATCATCCATAATCAAAAAGAAAAACGTAGCAGATAGAAAATGATTTAGTCACCACACCAAAAACAACAGAATAAATAATAGTTAGAGAGAACCTTTTCTTAAAACTAAATGCAGATTCATTCATGATTATTTGATTACTAATTCAATAAGTATCGTTAACAAAACGACCAAGAAAATAACAAAAAAAGAGATAAAAGAAAATGCACGCACCAAAAATGGAACTAATCCAATCGCTTAACGCCGGCAAGCGACTACAGCGTGACACCAGAGCAGCAACGGCCCGAAATTCCAATGGCATCGACGTGGAGTGGCCCCAGCAAGCTTTCCGACAAATCAGGAGACAGCATCCCAGCAGTTATCAGGAATAGTCAGAAACAGCAGCGTCCATAATTCAGCAATTCAGGTCCAGTAGTCATCAGACATCCATAGCGTGACAGGAACATAACTTTTAGGAAGGATTCAGGAATCATGGGAGAAACTAAGGATCGGATTCATAGGAGGAAAGGGAAGGAAGAAGAAAAACGTTTAAGGAAAAGGGATTGGCTAGGGAACAGCCGTCGGTGGCCTCCATTAACTCAGGGGGTTTGACTTCCCCCCTACGAAGGACCACTAACGTACAATGTCCAGCTCACCGGAGTGTCCACTGGAAACATTGTAAGTTAGGCGACCGACACCTAAAATGCCGGGTTTCCCCTACGGCTGAGTCATTAACTCAGGAACAAGTGTCTTTTGTCCCCTACAGACTTTTAAGTTTATTTTTCTTTTCTTTTTTTTTTGGTTTTTTTGTATTTTTTTGTTTTTTTTTTTTTTGTTTGTTTTTTTTTTTGTTTTTTTTTTTTTTTTTACTTTTAGGAAGGATTTAGGAATCATGGGAGAAACTAGGGATCGGATTCATAGGAGGAAAGGGAAGGAAGAAGAAAAACGTTTAAGGAAAAGGGATTGGCTAGGGAACAGCCGTCGGTGGCCTCCATTAACTCAGGGGGTTTGACTTCCCCCCTACGAAGGACCACTAACGTACAATGTCCAGCTCACCGGAGTGTCCACTGGAAACATTGTAAGTTAGGCGACCGACACCTAAAATGCCGGGTTTCCCCTACGGCTGAGTCATTAACTCAGGAACAAGTGTCTTTTGTCCCCTACAGACTTTTAAGTTTATTTTTCTTTTCTTTTTTTTTTGGTTTTTTGTATTTTTTAGTTTTTTTTTTTGTTTTTTTTTGGTTTTTTTTTGTTTTTTTTTGTTTTTTTTTTTTGACTTTTAGGAAGGATTTAGGAATCATGGGAGAAACTAGGGATCGGATTCATAGGAGGAAAGGGAAGGAAGAAGAAAAACGTTTAAGGAAAAGGGATTGGCTAGGGAACAGCCGTCGGTGGCCTCCAATAACTCTGGGGGTTTGACTTCCCCCCTACGAAGGACCACTAACGTACAATGTCCAGCTCACCGGAGTGTCCACTGGAAACATTGTAAGTTAGGCGACCGACACACAAAATGCCGGGTTTCCCCTACGGCTGAGTCATTAACTCAGGAACAAGTGTCTTTTGTCCCCTACAGACTTTTAAGTTTATTTTTCTTTTCTTTTTTTATTTTTTTTTTGGGTTTTTTTTTAGTTTTTTTTTTTTTTTTTTTTTTTTTTTTTTTTTTTTTTTTTTTTTTTTTTTTTTTTTTTTTTTTTTTGGTTTTTTTTTTTTTGCTTTTAGGAGGGGACGGAATCAAAGGAAAATCAGGAGTGGAACCAAGGAAAATAGAGAAAAGGAAGAAGAAGATCGTTAGGGAAAAGGATTTACTTTTCAGCAGGAAGAAGTTGATCGATGCTTCGCACTTGTTCAGCTTCAGTCGCACCACGCCGCTTCACAAAGACTGCTCCATTTCTGGTGTACACCTGGACAACGCTACCGGACTTCTTCAGCTTCAACGCTTCCGCTCGGATGACTCTGGACAGCTTGGTGAGGTTTTCATTGATGAACACCCGGTTTTCCGCATCAAATCCAAGGTGACGCAGTGTGAGACTACGACTACCCATGTAGCGCCTGTAGAACTCATTCCTCACATTCCGCAGAGCAAATTGGATGAGTATCGGGGGCGTACTTCCCGCAGCAATGGGTAATTTGGACAAGCGCTGTAAGTCGACAATCGGGAGTTGTCCAGATTGGTAGCCTAACACAGTGGAGATGTTGGCAAAAAGCTGTGCAAGGTTCTCGTTCGCTTGATAGGGCACCCCAGAAACAATCAACTCCACGGCTCTCTCCAGCTTACCCACGTCCTCGGCAGTTTGTAGTTGTTCGAAGCGGACGTTTTCAATAGTTGAATGAAGGTAACCCATCTTATCTTCACACTCTTTGCGTAGCGCCACAAACTCATTCTCCAAGGTATCAATGCTAGCTTTTCATTGCTACGGCAGAAGTCTCAGCGGCTAGTCGTGTTTTTTCGCGGTGTGTTTGGCGCGTTTTTCACGGCGAAATCGAGGCGTGTGCGAGCGGACAGGCCCGTTCCGGTGGTCAGAGGAGCCACAATCTGGTCGTCGTGGACACGGCGGCGGTGCAGCAGTGGAAGAGGAACGAGTTCCTGCATCCGAGCAGCAGCAGCAGGAGGAGTCAGCAGCAGCGGCCGCGGAGGCAGCTGAGGCGAGAGACGGTCGTTGGTCGGTGGAATCGGCCCCGGAGAGTCGACTGCGGTCGGCGGACCAGTTTTCGGCCAGGCCAGGTCGGAGACAACCCCCGTTGTTTACGTGGCTGGCAGCAGGCAGCACAACAACAACAACAACAAGCGCGCGAAAACGAGCTTCCCGCGCATCCCGCTGCGGGCGGCAGCCAGTGCGGCCAGTTCGGCGGTGAGTGCAAAAGGCGAGTTTTTTGTTAGCGTTTAGTTTTTTTTTTTTCTTTTTCTTCTCATAGTTTTTTTTTTTTCGGCTAGTTTTTTTTTTTTTTTTTTTTTTTTTTCTCTCCTTTTTTACTTTTGCGATTAGTTTCATCACTTTTATTTTCGTTTAGTTTATCGCGTTTCTTCGCAAACATGGATCCGACCGAGTCGGACCATGAGGAATGCGACTTCGATTCAACCCTTGAGGGTGACGAGGACGTGGACATGGCGGACTCCGTTTTGGGAGTTCCTTCAAACACCACCAACAGGGACCTCTTCCTGAAGGATAAGGATGCTGGCGGTAAAGGGGGATCCTCGGACGGATCTAAGAGGACGAAGCGAAAGCGTCCTAAATCAGATCCGAATCCGGTTCCCCCTCATCCACCGATTCCTCCCTTGACTCCAGACCCGATTCCTCCCAATCCAGATCCAATTCCTCCCAATCCAGACCCAATTCCTCCTAAAACACCGGAGCCGAATCCGGATCCTAATCCCCCTCCGCCCCTGAATCCTCATTCTCAAAAACCGATTCCACGTCCTCGTCAGTATCAAGAAGGATCGCAAACGGAATGGGTGGTCTTCTTCCGGCCCAAACAGAAGCCGTTAAACTTTGTACAGATTACCAAGGATTTGCAGAAGCACTATCCTGGGGTGGTCGAATGTACCAAGCTGAACAAGAGCAAGCTCCGCGTGATCGTGAACTCCGCGGTGCAAGCTAATCAGATCGTAACTGATCTGCGGTTCAGCATTGAGTACCGTGTTTGGATTCCGGCCCACAAAGTCGAAATCGATGGCGTGGTGACCGATGACAGTCTTTCGCTTGTCGACCTCTCAAGGGCGGTGGGACGCTTCAAGAACCCTAAACTTCCAGCTGTGGAGGTACTCGAGTGCCGGCAACTGGGCAACGTCACCACCGAGGGTGGCCAGAAGAAGTTCATTCCTTCTGCCTCGTTCCGGGTGACTTTTGCAGGGTCAGCTCTGCCGGACTACATTGAGCTGTACAAGCTTCGGCTTCCAGTTCGATTGTACGTTCCGCGTGTGATGAGCTGCGAAAACTGCCAGCAGTTGGGACACACCAAGACCTACTGCAGCAACAAGAGCAAGTGCTCAAAGTGCGCCGGCCCCCACAAGGACGTGGATTGCCAAAAGCAGGCTGAAAAATGCCTGCTTTGTGGCGGGGAACCGCACAAAACTCGGCAGTGCCCAAAGTACAAGGAGCGCGAGGACAAGATGAAGCGATCCTTGAGGGAACGCTCCAAGAAGTCCTTCGCGGAAATCCTTAGTCAGGTGACCCACCCCAATCGCTTCGCTCCTTTGGCGGACGAAGACTCGGGGGACGAAGATTCCGATGTGGAGGTCCTCTTCCAGAGAGACGAGGAAAGTGACTCTTCCGGGCCAAACCCGAAGCGCAACAAGGCTTCCAAGTCCAGAAAAGCCGCTGGCGGCAAGGGTAAGGAAAGTGACTCGTTGAACTTCGAGGAGGATTTTCCTTTCGGTCCGTCGGGTAAGCCCGCTCCGAAGCCGGCACCGAAGCCCGTTCCCAAGCTGCTGAAGCCCGTTCCCAAGCAGCCAAAGATCCCCCCGAAACCGGTTCCTCAACCGAACCCGATCACCGATGCCTTCAAAGGAGTCCTTACCTTTTCCACAATCGTGGAATGGCTGTGCTCTTTTGTGAGTGAACCGACGCGTTTAATCATAAAGCGGTTTGAGCCTCTCGCTAGACACATCGGGAAACAGCTTGCTAGCACGATGCCCCTCTTGTCGTTCATTTCCTTTGATGGGTAATACACCAAAAACGAAAAACGGCATCTCCTTTCTACAATGGAATTGTAGAAGTTTAACCCCCAAGTTAAACGATTTTCAACAATTCGCATTCGAACGGGACTGTGATGTGTTTGCGCTGAGCGAAACGTTTCTTATCGGAGATGAGACGCCAGCTTTCCGGGGGTACAACATCATCACAGAGAGCAGGGCAGGACCAAATAGAGGTGGAGGCGTACTGATTGGGGTCAGGAAATGCCACACTTTTAGAAAGGTCACGCTCCCGAATCTAGGAGGAATCGAAGCAGTCGCAGTACAGGCCAGGATCAGAGGACTGGACATTTGCATTGTGTCCGTCTACGTTCCCCCACAGGTGTCGTTAACTCGACAAAAGTTGTGGGGTATGCTTGAGCTGTTGCAGGCACCGCGGTTGGTTCTGGGTGACTTTAATCTTCACAGCACCGAGTGGGGAAGTCACAAGACAGACCCTCAAGCATATCTGATTCATGAACTGTGCGACGACTTCCAGATGACCCTCCTAAATAGGGACAAGCAAGTTACGCGGATTGCAACACCACCAACGCCAACCACGTCCGGCACGAAGGCGAGTGCCATCGACTTGTCGCTCTGTTCCAACAGTCTGGCAGTTCTCTGTGACTGGAACGTGCTTCAAGATCCTCGTGGCAGTGATCATTTGCCGATCGCTATTCTGGTTAGCCATGGCCCACAGCAATCGACAACGGTGGAGATGCCTTACGATCTGACGCGAAATATCGACTGGAAACAGTACGCGGAGGCAGTCTCCATTGGAGTTGAGTTGCGAGCAGGGTTGGCACCGCTTGAAGAATATGCGTTTCTGGCTAATTTGATCTATGACAGTGCGATACAAGCTCAGACGAAACCCGTCCCGGGACCGTACATCCGAACGCGCCCTCCACTTCCCTGGTGGGACAAGGAGTGTACGGATCTCTCGGCGGCCAGGTCTGAAGCTTATGTGGACTTCTGCAAGTGTGGAATCCGAGCGAACTTCCAAAAGTACAGAGCTCTTGATCGCAGGTACAGTAATACTCTGAAGCGGAAGAAGCGAATGTACTGGCGGGAGTTCGTTGAAGGACTACCAGCAGATACGTCCATGAGCACTCTGTGGCGCGTTGCGAGGGCCATGCGTAGAGGTTCCGTTCCGAACGAGAGTGTGGAAAAATCGGACAAGTGGATATTGGATTTCGCCAAGAAGGTGTGCCCGGACTCGGTGCCGACACAACCATCATTCGACGTTGTTGATGGGAGCGATTCTAATCCCCCCTTCTCGATGGTAGAGCTCTCCATAGCACTATTGACGGGCAACAACACTGCTCCTGGTCCGGACAAGATCAAGTTCAGCTTGCTGAAGAATCTTCCGGACGTCGCCAAGCAGCGTCTGTTGAATCTGTTCAACACGTTGGTGGAGCAGAACGTAATTCCACACGAATGGCGACAGGTCCGGGTGGTTGCCATTCAAAAGCCCGGTAAGCCGGCGTCCGACCACAACTCGTATCGTCCAATCAGCTTGCTGTCGTGTCTACGCAAGTTGCTGGAGAAGATGATCCTCGACCGCCTCGAACCATGGATGGAACGAGAGCACTTGCTGTCAGACACGCAGTATGGCTTCCGGAGAGGCAAGGGAACAAGCGACTGTCTAGCCTTGCTGGCCACAGGAATCGACATAGCCCGTGGTAAAAAACAGCAAATGGCTTCTGTCTTCCTAGACATCAAGGGTGCATTCGATTCAGTCTCCATCGATGTGTTGGGAGTAAAGCTGCGGCGGAGCGGTCTCAATCCGACGATGTGCAACTTCCTCATCAACCTGTTGTCAGAAAAACACATGCACTTTGTGCAAGGTGATCTGGCAATCACCCGGATAAGTTACATGGGTTTGGCACAAGGCTCACGCCTTAGTCCATCCATGTATAACTTCTACGTCAGCGACATCGATGATTGCTTGACCGGAGACTGCACCCTTATACAGTACGCAGATGACGCAGTGGTTTCAATCGCTGCCAAGAAAGAAGTCGATCTGCTAGAACCCTTGCAAGATACTCTGAACAACTTGGCCCATTGGGCAGTTGGAAAGGGTATTGAATTCTCTCCGGAGAAGACGGAACTGGTCGTTTTTACGGGGAAGCATGAACCGCCGCAGCTCAATCTTTCTCTCTCGGGAAAGACTATCGAGCAGTCGGACCACTTCATGTACATGGGTACCATCTTTGATCAGAAGGGAACATGGGGGAAGCACATTAACTACCTGAAACAAAAGTGCCTGCAAAGAACTAATTTTCTGCGCAGTGTCTCTGGCAACCGGTGGGGTGCTCATCCTTCTGACATGCTTCGACTGTACAAGACAACGATACTCTCGGTGCTGGAATATGGCAGTTTCTGCTTCCAAACAGCTGCAAAATCACGCTTGTTGGTTCTCCAGCGGATACAGTACCGAAGTCTTCGCATTGTCTTGGGATGCATGCACTCAACTCACAACATGACCCTCGAGGTCTTGGCGGGAGTGTTGCCTCTGCGAACTCGTTACTACGAACTGTCTTACCGGTTCCTGATCCGGTGTGATTACAGGAATAAACTGGTAATTGACAATTTTGAAACGTTGCTGAACCTTCACGTTGAGTCTCGGCGCATGCTTCTATATTATGACTTTATGTCATCGTGGGAGTGGAGCCCGAGCACAACGGTACAGCGCACGCCTGCGTTAACCAGCAGCACCCTGATTGGCTTCGACACGTCCATGAAAGCCGATACTCGCGGTATCCCAAACCATCTTCTGCGGGGAGTTGTACCGTCGATCTTCGCATCAAAGTACAACCATGTTCCTCCAAACAACAGATTCTTCACCGATGGCTCCAAGCTCGACGGCTGTACGGGCTTCGGTGTTTATCATGAATCTTATCAGCTGTTCTTTAAGCTGAAGGACCCGAGTTCGGTTTATGTCGCAGAGTTAGCCGCGGTTTACTGCGCAATGCGAATCATCGAGACCATGCCACCTGACCACTACTTCATCTTCACCGATAGCTTTAGCTCTGTTGAGGCTATCCGGACTCTGAAGCCGACCAGGGAGTCTACGTTTTTCCTCACGGAAATACGCAAGACTTTAAACAACCTGGCGGCTCAGTCCTTCAGCATCACGGTGGTATGGGTCCGCGCTCATTGCTCGATTCCGGGTAATGAGAAAGCGGACTTGCTCGCCAAGAAGGGTGCTGAGAGTGGAGACATTTTTGAAAGGCCAATTAGCCTACAAGAATGCTACGGTTTTCCGAGGCAGCGTGCGCTTCTGGATTGGCAAACACAATGGGACGGCGACACCAAGGGACGTTGGATGTATTCCATACGACCTAAGGTGCAAAGAAAAGCCTGGTTCAAGGGAATGGACTTGACGCGTGGATTCATCAGAACGATGTCCCGCCTTATGTCGAACCATTACTCGTCCAAGGCTCATCTGTACCGTATCAACATGAGTGATACGAACTTATGCGACTGTGGGCAGGGTTATCAGGACATCGACCATCTCGTATGGGCGTGTCCAGATCACCAGGCTCACAGAATTAAGTTGAAAGTTACCCTCAGGGCCCGAGGAAGACCACCAGAAATTCCGATGCGAGACGCGTTATCTCAACTAGACCTTGATGTTCTCTATCCGATCTATCAGTTCCTCTTAGATTCCAATATATCTATTTAGTTTTTCTTTCAGTTAGTTTTCCTTCAGTTAGTTTTCCTTCTGTTAGTATAACTCGCCTTCGCACAAAGCCGTCGTTTCTGGTTGCACCGGAAGCAAAGCAAGAACGCCCCAGCAGCTGGACACCGAGTTGCGGCTGAGGACAAAACGCAAAGGCCAGCAGAGCCAACCAAGACCCCTACACAATCCCCCTTCCCTTCCCACGCCTTGTCTTTAACATCAATCCCTTCCCTACTAACCCCGAGTAGGCCGCGGGTAATCGGCTCCCCTCCCACTAACATTTACACACAAGATCCTCTGTAATTATTAAGTCAAATGTAATTACAAAAGCCGACTCGGTCCTAACCAGGTCCCAGTACCGAAAAGGACCTAATAAAAATAATTTTATGAGAAAAAAAAAAAAAAATGCTAGCTTTGCAAGCATCGATTTTCGATTCAAGTCGGGAACTGTTGTCGGAGAGCAGCATTCTCATGTTGGTCCACAGGTCGCTTAAAGATTCCACCTCGTCGGAAATGCTGATGTCTTCTCTGGATCGCTTGGTCGAACTGTTTTTTCCCCCAGGTTTGTTTTTATTTTGGCCAGCCATCATAGCAGTAGCGAGACAGACGACAACTGTGTTTGTTAGTTGTCAGTCGTAACTTCAGAGGGTCGTACGAAAAAGACTATAAACCGTACCGAGCGAGATGTTGCTGAAGGGTCAACCGAATACAGCGTGCCAAAGCGGACTTAATTTGTTCCGTTTTGCGGGTCGATTTAAAAAGTCAGGCTCAACCTTCACTATTCACAGCTGTAGCACTCACTAATGCTTCGTTCTAGACTAGTTAAAGAGTCCAACGCGGATAAAAACTAGCAGAGCACGGTCGATTTGTAACGATACCACCAACTGTTTACTCACTTTGGAACATCCCTTCAGAAAACTGCGCTGGGTTGACTCTAAGCATCGTGAGGTCAGCAGATCGGCGGCGGTATAAATAAAAATGATATAAAAGTATCAAAAAACTGCAATTCTGTTTGTTTCATAAAGAAAACGACAAATAAATATGAATAAAAACCACTTAGTAATTAAATTTCTATAAATACGTAAGATTGATAACTGTCATTTTACCCGAACGAAATGCAAGTTGTGCGATATTAGGGCAATTCATCAGTACCAAAATTGGCACTTCTCACTTGCCAAAGTACCAAAACATGTCAAAGTACCAAAAGATGAGAGGTTGGCTCTCACTGTATGGAGTTTGACAGATCGTCTACTCCCTGCTCTCACTGTATGGAGTTTGACAGATCGTCTACTCCCTGGTTCTCTCTGGATTACTCTGTGACAGAGCTGCCGGCAAGGATCGGTTACCCGGTGAGCTCTTCAAATATGGAGGAGAGAAACTGGCGAGGGCGCTTCACTGTGTGATTTCCAAGATCTGGGAGGAGGAGAAGCTACCAGAGGAATGGATGGCCACCAAAAGGGCGATAAGCTGGACTGCGGCAACTACCGTGGCATCACGCTTATCAACGTGGCCTACAAAATCCTCTCCCAGGTCCTCTGCCGTCAGCTGTCACCCCATGCAATGGAGTTCGTGGAGCCCGGCTTCACTGGAGCGCCTTCACCACGGACCAAATATTTTATCTCCGACAGATCCTCGAGAAATGTCGTGAGTACAACGTGCCTACACATCACATCTTCATCGATTTTAAGGCTCCCTTTGATACAGACGACGGCGAGCAGAACAGATTCCCGGATAAACTGACTCGGCTGATCAAGGCTATCTTGGATGGTGTGATGTGTCACGTGCGTGTATTGGGGGAATTAGCGGAACCCTTAGTATCACGCCGAGGGCTGCGGCAAGGTGATGGCTTATTCTGTGCGCTATTCAACGTCGCCCTTGAGGGCATTATTCGAAGGGCGGGCATTGACACGAGTGGCACGATTTTGAACAAGTCCTAACAGCTGCTTGCTTTTGCCGATGACATAGATATTGTGGCAAGAAACCAGGAAACGGTGAAAGATGATTACACCCGACTCAAGGTACAAGCAAGGCATGTAGGACTTGGCATGAATACGACGAAGAAGAAGTACATGAGGGGAAAGGGGTTCGAAGGAAGTCGTCCCCTCAAGTCTCCCCTCCTCTCAGTTGGAGGAGGTGAGCGCGTTCGTGTACTTGGGATCGCTGGCAACCGCCGACAATGACACCAGCAAAAAGATCCGGACTCGTATTTTTGCTGGGAATCGTGCGTACTTAGGATTACGGAAGACCCTCACATCGGATCGATGCTGACGATGTACAAAACACTGATTAGACCGGTAGTCCTCTATGGCCACGAGACCTGGACGATGCGGCAGGAGGACGAACGTGCCCTTGGAGTTTTCGAACGGAAGGTGCTACGAACGATCTACGGTGGAGTGCTGATGGTGTCTGACGGAATGTGGCGACGACGCATGAACCACGAACTGATCATCGCCACCCAGGCGAAGATCGAGAGGCTCAGGTGGGCCGGCCCAAGTTTGTCACCACGGAACGAAACTCAACAAAATGAAACTGGATAAGCCGTGCGACCTCTGCCCAGGATCTGAATTCAGTGATGAAGTCAGAGGAGCTTTAGAAAAACGGTCTTTATTGAAGAATCGTCAGACTAGGAATGAAAAGTTACAGTTGACCGCACACAGTAGCACACTGCGATCTGTTGATCGATACCACAATCGTCTCCATGGAGCTGGTTGGGTGGTTGCCTCCCAACACTCCCTCTCAAACACACAATCTTAGCTTGAACGTCAGTGCTTCCTATCCTCTTTCGCACTACGTTTGATCTTGAACATCCATTTAAAGCTTCTAGTTTCCTTTGGCAGCTTTGGCACCTCTGTCTTGTGACCGCACCGCTTCATTTTATCCAACGGATCCGGATTTTCGACACTCGTACCTGCGCCAGCATCCCTCGCCTGGATCACCTTGGGGTCCTCCGTCGTGGAATCTGTAAAACGTCCACCAGCAGTACTTCCGCCAAGCCTCGTTACGGTTGCAAGGAACTTACCCAGGATTTTGCGCTCCCGTCCGCTAGGCCTCGTGGACACATCTGCAGAGCAGTTGTCACGTTCTGGTTGCGAAGGGAGCGCGCCGGTGGGTCCCACCTTGTCCTTGGCTTCCAGTATCTCCGCTACACCGGGCTGTCTACCTGACGAGCAGGCGATTCGTACCTCTTTGCCTTCGTTCTCGGAGTCTCGTGGCGGCTTATCAGCTGGAACGTCTTCAGCTTGTTCTTCCGCAGGTTTCCCGCCTCCGATCTCGCGGGATGGTTTTCCACCATCTTCAACACCACCACGCCGGAAAACGTCCAACGCGTATAGTTGTCCAGATCGACGTCCGCTGCCGACCATACGATCTCCCTTTTCAATGGACACTCTCCCACCAGCGAACTTCACGGTCATTCCAACGTCCTCGAGCCGTCGAACCGAGAACAGGTTGCTTCGCAGCTCAGGCACGTAGAGCACATCGTTGACTACAGCCTGTAGCGACCTTCCCTTGACCAACATCCTAACTCGTACCGTGCCGACTGATTCCGCCACCAGCGACTGTCCCGATTTGGCCACGGCAATATGCACCTTCCGAGCCAGCGGCCGCAGTTCCTCGAAGAGTGACTTGTCCCGCACCATGTGGCTTGTCGCTCCAGAATCCAGAAACCACTCAACTTTTCGACCCACAGCAGGCGACGACCAATCAGCAACGTTGCCCGTAGCAACGCCAAACGCAATCTGGTTTTCGCTGGTCACGTTAGCTCTGCCAGACTTACCAGACCTCCAGCTTCTTTCCGATTCCATCTCGTCCGACCGTCCGTCGGGACAATCCGCTCGTTTGTGGCCATACCCACCACATCCGAAGCACTTTAGCGCTCTTCTTCTCCTGCTGACGAACGACGACTCACCAGGACAGCTCTCCTCTTCACTTGGAACATCTTGACCGTTCCGCTTGGCCTGTTCGTCCAGCAAGCGCTTTTTGATGTACTCAAGGGTCACGTCCTTCGGCTCGATCGTTTCAACCGCCGTCACCAGCGCGTTGAATGACCTGGGAAGCGCCAGTAGCAGCTGGCAAACCACGTCCTCCTTTTCCATCTTCACGCCGGCCGCTTTAAGCTCCCGCAGCAACTTGTCAAACTGGACAAGGAACGCCGGGACATCCCCGCCTTCAGCCAAGCGGAGTTCCTGGAACCGCTTCTTCAGGAACAGCTTGCCCGCAATCCCGACGCGCTCGAACGTGTTGCGCAGCGCGTCCCATGTCTCCTTAGCCGTCCGCGCGTCCTTCACGTGGTCCAGCTGATCCTCGGCTATGCGGTTGACCAAGAGATTCCTGCAGCTCCGGTCCTTCGCAACCCGTTCCGCCCGACGCGCCCGCTTCTGCAGCTTCTGATCCTGCGTGTCCGACTGCAGCTCCGCAAAGGCCCCCAGGTTCAGCGGTTCGGCCACGCAATCCAGCAAACCTTTTGCCTCCAGGAGGACTTCCATCCGGAACTTCCAGTTGCCGAAATTCGATCCGTCCAGCAACCAAATTTTCTCCTCCGACATCTTGAAACCTTGAAAAACTTCAAACTTCTTGAGCGTACTCTGGGCCCATTACCTGATGAAGTCAGAGGAGCTTTAGAAAAACGGTCTTTATTGAAGAATCGTCAGACTAGGAATGAAAAGTTACAGTTGACCGCACACAGTAGCACACTGCGATCTGTTGATCGATACCACAATCGTCTCCATGGAGCTGGTTGGGTGGTTGCCTCCCAACATTCAGAACATTAGAAATTGAAGACATTGGAGAGAAGCATGCAGTAACATAGCTTTATCTTACTTTATTCACTCAATTTTGACAAGAATTGTTCATGGAATGACTAGAATTGTTACGATTTGCTACAAACCCGTCGTTCAGTCGTCGATAATCTCCACCACCTCGATGACGGCGTTCTTACGATTCGGCCCAACCACAGCCGGTCCAGCAGCCTCCCGGAATCTACGATAGATGTCAAACAAGGCTCGCTCTGCCCGGCTGGAAAACATCGCCGTCGCCGAGCCAAAGTCTTTGTCCAACTTTTGGGCCAATTCACTCCCAAGCAGTTTATCAAACTCGTCATATCTCAGAGAAATCTTCGTGTCCGCTGCTATCGGCGGCGTAGAAGCTTCTTCAACTGGAGCTTCCGCCGGTTTCGTTACCTCCAAGTACTCCCGCATCGCGTCCTCGTCCATCGTGTAGTCCTCATCATCGTCATCGTCGTCGTCGAAATCCTCCAGAAACCGCTCCAGTTCCTGCTCTTCGTCCTGGTAGTCGGCCGCTCGATTCCACGGAAACAGCGCACTGTCGCCAAAATCCCGGCAAATCTCCTCTCGCTGAATGTACCGTTGGTTCACCAGCTGCATTATCCGGGCGCACTCGATGATCGAAAAGGTTCGCCCGTCGCCCGTTGCACACCAGTTGTTCACCTCGGTAGACCAGCCGTTCGCCAGACCTCGGAACAGATTGATGGTTGGTTTCAGAACCTGGCAGGACAGTCCGAGCAGGATGATGCCCAAGTTTTTGCACGTAGAGGTCAGCTCCATCGTTGGGTCGATCTGAGATTCGTCAACGAACATGATCACCGGCGTTGCGATGTGACACTGTTCGAGGTACTTCTGAAGAACCTTCTTGAGGTACGCAATCAGAATCTTTGGCGTGACGGTGCCGTGCTGCTGCGGTACGATAGCGCAGTTTCTCGGAGCAGCTTTCACGATCTGGTCCGGGATTTCACCCTTGTACGGGTAGACGATCAACGGCTGCAGCACATCCCCCGCAGCGGTCACCGTGTACAGCATATTGGCGTCCGTCAGCGCGTCCTTAATACTGCTTGGAATGTCCATCCGCTCCTTAAACTTGAACTCGTCGCACAGAAACACCCGACTCGAGTCGTTCATAATCTCCAGCGAGTGCGTCTCCGCCAGATAATCCTCGATGTGCGCGAACCAATCCGGAACGGCTCCGACAAACTTGCGCTCCTTCTCCGCGTCCACCGCCAACCACCGTTTCAGAAACGCCTCGTACTGACCAGCATCGCCAAACGGCTGCTTCCGCACCCCTCCACCGCCCTTTTTCATGAGCAGTTCGGCGGCCGCTTCGACGCAGCGCTTCCGCACCGTGAAGCCCCGCTTGCAGCAGTCGGTCATCCAGTCGTGCAGCGTTTGCTCCTCGTGCGGTTGCATCGTCCCAGCGACGACCAACTTTTGCAGCCGGCTCAAGTACGTGGTCAGCGTCGTACGCGGGATGTTGTAGGCTTGGGCCGCCTGCCGGATCGAGCACTGGCGCCGGCGGATTAGCGCGATCGCGTTCCGGATGTCCTGGTTCGAGTAGTTGTGGTTGCGGCGGTGTCGTCTTCGTCGCAGGACTGGAATGGGAAGGGCTATTAGGTTGGTTGTTTTGGGGTGCGTTGATGGTCAACTTACTGGATCTACTGTTCATGGTGTTCCATCGGGCTGATTGTTGTTGTGTTCATTCACAAACTTTTCATTGATTGACAGAGCGACGCTCTGACGTTGGTTTGTAAAGGGCGTATTCTTTGTTTTGATGCTAGGCATGCGTGGGCTAGACAATTTGTCGCGTTTTCATGATAACCGCGAAGTTGAAGCACAGACAAACAGACGGGACACTCGAGTGCGGAACCATCGTCCTCCAAAAACGGCTACACTGAAAAAATCTGACATAGCAAACTCAAGTGTTTTTTCACGTGAGCTGCTCCAAAAATCATCACGATAATTTCACATGCTTATCCAATGACTTCGATAGTTTTTTCTGGTTCCATTGATGTGAAAATCATTTGAAATCAGCTGATCCCAACCGAAAACCGCTTCACTCTTTTATCACATGGTGTTCACTGCGGATTCAAGTGAATTCCACTTCGATTTGCCCCATTTGACTTTTCCTTTGATAGTGAAGGGAAATTCACGTTAAAACCAGATGTTTTGAATTTGAATGTCGAGTGTTGCAAATTAGTTCAGCAAATCAATAAGCAAGATGGCGAGAAGGAAAAATTCACGATTTGAGCTCGTCTTTTGAACTCGTTTTTTATTTCAATTATTCAAGGTATTCGTCTGAATTTTCACAAAGAATCGTTATTTTGACGATGGTAAGTAATGATGCAATTATAAAGTAATGCTTTGCTAAGAAGTTTCATAATACTTTTTGTTTCCAGGAAACCAAGTTCGTGAGTCTTTTTTCAAGTGCAAAACATCCTGCGGATTACTGTGAACCGGATTGGGATGCAGCTTTAGGAGCATTCAGTGCTGGTGTTCGAGGACTCCGAAAGTGCAAAATTGTCCACGAAAGAGTATTTGCGGACAGTACGATGTGTACTTAAGTGACCAGTGAATGAGGATGACCAAGAGTTATGTGTTGTTGATAATTAAATATATGCGTGAAATAAAATGTGAAAAATAAAAAAAACAATTTTTGGATTTTTTTACCGATATTTAACAGCAACAAAAGAAAAAAAAAGTACGTGATTCCCATTTCACATTCACAAGGATTTCACGTGACAATCATGTGCGATGACACTTGAAGGTAACGTGTTTTTCATTTAATTATGATGAAAATTTCACTTGAATTTACCGCATCGCATTTTGAACCATTTTGATATGATTTTCACATGACATTCACATGCTTAGTGGTATGGGGCAGATTCATGTGTAAAACATGTGACATTACTATGTGCCTTTCTTTCAGTGTATTTCAAATGCATTTTTGTTTCGGCATCCACTCACCCGGCGCTGATGGCGCTGCTGTCGTGACAGTTCGCCCGTCTTTTCTTAGTATGTGTGATGTGTGTGTTTTTGTTTTTCTAAGTTGAGCGTGAGCACGTGTGAGACAGCGAATGAAAACAAATAAAAATATGATGGAATTCCGGAATTCTAACGGTGATCCATAGTCCATGCTTTGCGGGACAAGATTTTGGCAGTCTGGGCCAAGGTTAGATGAGCGGCAGACTAGCGAGGACATACCTTTTGCCCCACTATTAACCCGGTAGGCCTACTCAACTGCCTGCCGATGTCGAGGCTGCTGCTGAGGCGCCCGCTACTGTGGAGGATGCCGGATCCTTCGGAGCAACCTGCTTATCCTTCGTAAACTGCTGCTCAGATTGCTGCTGCTGGTCGTCCTTTTGGCTTTTTGGTGATGTTCCGTCGATCTATTTTGCAGCAGCGTTTTTTGGAATCTTTGCATTTTTTTTTCGTCTCATTCGCCATTTTTTTGCTTTTGTTTTTGGCGTAACTTAACTGCGCCGTGGACACGTTCCCCGCGGATGTTTCCAAACCCCCCCGGGGAGGGGGATTCTTCGACCGAACTTGGAAGCTACGGGGAGGACCAGTGGTTTGGTCTCTGTCGTTGCGGTTGTGGTGCATCGTTGCTGGTGCTGCGCATGATTTGTCTCATGAGGTTCTGCCAATGGAAACGGAAGCAACCGTGGAACCGACCCACCGTCATCTTCGGATGTCGGTGTTGATTTTTTTAATCGGGTACTGACGATCAGCAACAGACTAATTTTGAAGCAGCTGTTGTTGTTTACAATCGTTAAGGCTTGATTATCTCACGCATACACTGACATGACACGTAACAGTAATGAGTTTGTATTGGTATGTTTTGGGCTGCGCTTCGGCATCAGCTCACCAGACAGCGCTGGCGTCGCCGTGATTAGGTGGTTTGATGAAGGACGATGGATTTCAAAAATAATTTGTATGGAGAGTCACGTCTGTTTGTCTGTGGTTGAAGATTGCCGTGAAATGCTCTGAATTGCTGCCGTGATTTTCGCAGTTTGCGCTTAGAAGTGTCATTTCAGTAGTTCCATGTGCAATATCGAAAAAATAACATAAATAATAAATCGTCGTCTGCTAAAAAAGTTCTAAATTCAGGTCACAATTTTCAGTTTTATAAAGCAAAATGTTACGAACTATCCTCAAGCTCGCGGACACTAAGCAGAAGGTGCTGTTGGCACGGAACTATGTCCGGCGGGCCCGCAACCCTGGCGTGGATCGTCAGATGGGCCTGCTGAACGATGACCAGCTGAAGACCGACCTCGAAGAGTTGGAACAGATCGATGAGGTGGACTTTAGTGGGGTGGCAAAGTCGCATCGGCAGTACGAGAAGGAAACCCAGCAGTACCGGGAGCGCCTGCAGAGCTGGATCGTCGGGAACAAGTACTTCAAGACAAAGCAGCTCAACTTTCTGACCTGGTCCGAGAAGGAACAGATCCGCTACCTGCACAACTTTGACCCGGAAGATTGGACCATCGACAAGCTGGTGGAGAGCTTCCCCGCGGATCGGTACACCGTGGCGAAGATCGTCAAGGCCAAGTGGACGCCGCGGGATGCGGGCCGAGTTCAGCGGCACGACGAAACCGTCCGCGAAAACTGGGAAATGCTGAAATCCGGGAGGATTAAGAACATTGACGACGGATTCGCCGAACACCTGAACAAGTTCGTTCATAGAAACTTCCAGGAAGTCCAGAAACCTAAGTTGGAAACCAAGCGCCTGTACGAGATTCAGCAGCTTCCGGAAGGCGGCGAATTTTCCCAAATCATAACCAGCTGCAAGAAGTACGCTGACACTCCTGTCGAGGAACAGAAACTTCTAGGTGAAGAGCAACGCTCCGCTTCAACCCCGGATATCCCGTTCAGAGCTCCCAACGATGATATGTTCCTGATGGGTGAGGTGTCGGATCGTCGTCACAAAACGCTGCGGCAGATGAAACATGAGCAAGGTACTCCTCCAGCAGTAGAAGCGACACAATCGCAAATGGTCAACACCGATCTTGTGGAGCGAATCGAGGAGTTGAAGGTGCAAAAGCACGAAACGGGAGCGGTTCCCCTGCCAGAGATTAGAGGTGCTGCGCGGTCAGAAATTCGGGAGTTCGTCAAAATCCCCAAGAAACTGTACCGCAAAGGCGCCACGTATCAGCTGGACGATTGCTTCTACGACGACGACGGAGAGTTCCTATACAGAGTGCCTGGCATGGCGGGACGAAGCGGTCGCTGAGGTCACGCGTTACTTGATACTGTTATTGTGATTCCGTAGCATAAGGTTAGGATCTCGAGTAAAGTTGCACAGTTGAAAGAAAAGCGTGATTAATTTCCAGGAAAGAAACTGTCCTTTATTCATAACTCAACATCCTACGACGCTCTCAATCAGATCGCATCCCGAAAGAACCGTATCCGACGCGAGGATGATCTTTCCGCCGGTCCACTTCTCTACCACGTGGCAGGCTGCCACTTCCGCATAACTAACACCCCCGACCACAAACACGAAAATCGTCTTCGCCTTGAGCGGCAGCAGCAGGTTGACTTCCGCTTTGGCGCTCGTGATGGACAGCTCGCGAATCGTTTTCGGGACAAAGTTCTTGGCGCCGAGCTTGAGTCGTTCCAGATGGCCGAAGCGGTTGTTCAGCTCGTCGAAGCTGGTCGCGCTCAGAATCATCTGACTCAGTTGGGCCACCAGTGGAATGTAGTTGCCGTTGAAGACGTAGCTCGGGCATTGCTGCTTCTTGCCCGGTCCGGTTGGGCTGGTGGGAGAGCTGACCGGGGTGTTCGAGTCGTTGGAATCGGTGGGGAGAAGCTTCAGCTTGTTGGCTTCGATTTGAAAGGGAGATTTGAGGATCGGTATCGAAATCTGCGAGAGGATTTTCGCCTTGGTCAGGTTGGTCGTGTCGGGGAATAGTCGAGCGGTCGTCAAGCTGTTGAACACAGTCAGGTGGTGATATCCGAACGCGTTCAGATAGGCGGTCATCAGTTTGGTCATGTCTTCGCTCGTCAGTCCCAACGTCACGTGGTACAGACAAATCAACCTTAAGGTGTTGTACTTGTGGGCATCGGCCGCCATCAGTTCGTCAATGTAGGACATAATTTGCTTGCGGTTCGTGTTGGTCAAAATACTTTCCTCAATCAGTTGATGCTTCTCAAAGTTGCCACCGATTTCATCGACGATGGTTTCGCAAAGCAGCAGATGCTTGAACAATTCCTTCTTCTGAGCGGCCACCTTTGGCAACTTGTTCGTTACGTAGTCCTTCATTTCGGACAGCTTCATGTCCTTGGAGTACATCTTTCCCTCCAGCCCGAGTGCCTTCGCCTGCGAACTCAGCAATCCGATCACCTCCGAAAAGTGTCGATACCTGTTCTCCTGGTAGATCACGTCCTGCGTGGCATTCATCCGAAGGTTCGTGCTTTCCTGTTTCGACTTCTGCGGCTCATCCTTCTGCAGAATCGTTAGCTTCCCACTCTTAATCTTATTCCCAGACGACTCAATCGTCAACGACCCAGACACAAACTTGTGAATTTCCAGCAGCAACCCCGAGTAAACCACCGGAGTCAGCAAACACGACGGATAATCCCGATCCCTGTCCACAATCAGCATCGTGCTAAAATCAGGCACCTCCTTCCCAGCTCCACTCTTCACCTTCTTCCCCGCGTCAATCCGCTGCATCATCTGAAACACCTTCTCCGAGTTCTCCCCCAAGGTAAAAACCATATTCGGCCTCCCCGCCACCATATTGAACACCCTCAAACTCTGCGCGATCGAGCCCAACATCGACCGATCCTCCCGCACAAACACATCCCCAAACACATTCGGCAACTCCAAACTCAGCAGTCCCTGGTCCAGCGCAATAAAGTCCCACTGGAAGCTGTACAGCTGAACCGACCCGTACAAGCCTTCCTCCTCCAGCAGCTGCTCAAAGCTGGCCAACACCAGTGGAAACACCACCACGTGGTACTGCCCGTGGCCGGTACGATCCGCTTCCGCCACCATCAAACTGCTCGACGTTTGACTCTGGAAGCTGCTGATCTGGTCCAGCGCACTCTTGAACTGCAACAGATTCGCGCTCAGAAAGTACAGAAACTGCTTCCGCTTGGGCGGTGGGTTCTTCGGGTCAAACTTGTAGATCTTGTCGATGCCATTCTTCCTGGAAATTCATCATCCATCAATCACAGAAAAAACTCTTGTAAAAATTTAGTATAGCTATTCTGTACCTCAGCCACGAAGCACCCACCACATGTTCCAGGGGTTTGATGAGGGCCGGTTCGATCACCAGGTCCTTTTCCAGCGGGATCGAGTACAGGATGTTGCGAAGCTTTTCCTGCGCGATCTGGCGAAAGCCGAGCAGCTTCTTGTCCAGCGTTGAGTCCATCTTTCGCTATGAACCCAGGGATCTCATTGCTCCGGCAGAAGTCTCAGCGGTTAGTCGTGTTTTTTCGCGGTGTGTTTGGTGCGTTTTTCACGGCGATTCCGAGGCGTGTGCGAGCGGACAAGCCCGTTCCGGTGGTCAGAGAGGCCACAATCTGGTCGTCGTGGACACGGCGGCGGTGCAGCAGCGGAAGAGGAACGAGTTCCTGCATCCGAGCAGCAGCAGCAGGAGGAGTGAGCAGCAGCGGCCGCGGAGGCAGCTGAGGCGAGAGACGGTCGTTGGTCGGTGGAATCGGCCCCGGAGAGTCGACTGCGGTCGGCGGACCAGTTTTCGTCCAGGCCAGGTCGGAGACAACCCCGTTGTTTACGTGGCTGGCAGCAGGCAGCACAACAACAACAACAACAAGCGCGCGCAAACGAGCTTCCCGCGCATCCCGCTGCGGGCGGCAGCCAGTGCGGCCAGTTCGGCGGTGAGTGCGAAAGGCGAGTTTTTTGTTTGCTTTTAGTTTTTTTTTTTTTCTCATAGTTTTTTTTTTCCTGTTAGATTTTTTTTTTCTCATTTCTTCTGCGTTATTTTAGTCTTATTTTTGGTTTTGATTAGTTTTCTTCCGTTTTTTTCCTCAATCATGGATCCGACCGAGTCGGAACACGAGGAATCTGATTTCGATTCAACCATTGATGGTGACGAGGACGTGGAAATGGAGGACTCTGTCTCGGGAGTTCCTTCAAACACCACCAACAGGGACCACTTCCTGAAGGATAAGGATGCTGACGGTAAAGGGGGATCCACGGACGGGTCTAAGAGGAAGAAGCGAAAGCGTCCTAAATCAGATCCGAATCCGGTTCCCCCTCAACCACCGATTCCTCCCTTGACTCCAGACCCGATTCCTCCCTTGACTCCAGAACCGATTCCTCCCAATCCAGATCCAATTCCTCCTAAAACACCGGTGCCGAATCCAGATCCAAATCCCCCCCCGCCCCTGAATCCTCATTCCCAAAAACCGATTCCTCGTCCTCGTCAGTATCAAGAGGGATCGCAAACGGAATGGGTGGTCTTCTTCCGGCCCAAACAGAAGCCGTTAAACTTTGTACAGATCACCAAGGATTTGCAGAAGCACTATCCTGGGGTGGTCGAATGTACCAAGCTGAACAAGAGCAAGCTCCGCGTGATCGTGAACTCCGCGGTGCAAGCTAATCAGATCGTTACTGATCTGCGGTTCAGCATTGAGTACCGTGTTTGGATTCCGGCCCACAAAGTCGAAATCGATGGCGTGGTGACCGATGACAGTCTGTCGCTTGTCGACCTCTCAAGGGCGGTGGGACGCTTCAAGAACCCTAAACTTCCAGCTGTGGAGGTACTCGAGTGCCGGCAACTGGGCAACGTCACCTCCGAGGGTGGCCAGAAGAAGTTCATTCCTTCTGCCTCGTTCCGGGTGACTTTTGCAGGGTCAGCTCTGCCGGACTACATTGAGCTGTACAAGCTTCGGCTTCCAGTTCGATTGTACGTTCCGCGAGTGATGAGCTGCGAAAACTGCCAGCAGTTGGGACACACCAAGACCTACTGCAGCAACAAGAGCAAGTGCTCAAAGTGCGCCGGCCCCCACAAGGACGTGGATTGCCAAAAGCAGGCTGAAAAATGCCTGCTTTGTGGCGGGGAACCGCACAAAACTCGGCAGTGCCCAAAGTACAAGGAGCGCGAGGACAAGATGAAGCGATCCTTGAGGGAACGCTCCAAGAAGTCCTTCGCGGAAATCCTTAGTCAGGTGACCCATCCCAATCGCTTCGCTCCTTTGGCGGACGAAGATTCGGGGGACGAAGAATCCGATGTGGAGGTCCTCTTCCAGAGAGACGAGGAAAGTGACTCTTCCGGGCCAAACCCGAAGCGCAACAAGGCTTCCAAGTCCAGGAAAGCCGCTGGCGGCAAGGGTAAGGAAAGTGACTCGTTGAACTTCGAGGAGGATTTTCCTTTCGGTCCGTCGGGTAAGCCCGCTCCGAAGCCCGCTCCGAAGCCGACACCGAAGCCGGCACCGATTCCTCTCAAACCGCTGAAGCCCGTTCCCAAGCTGCCAAAGATCCCCCTAAAAACGGTTCCTCAACCGAATCCGATCACCGATGCCTTCAAAGGAGTCCTTCCTTTTTCCACAATCGTGGAATGGCTGTGCTCTTTTGTGAGTGAACCGACGCGTTTAATCATAAAGCGGTTTGAGCCTCTCGCTAGACACATCGGGAAACAGCTTGCTAGCACGATGCCCCTCTTGTCGTTCATTTCCTTTGATGGGTAATACACCAAAAACGAAAAACGGCATCTCCTTTCTACAATGGAATTGTAGAAGTTTAACCCCCAAGTTAAACGATTTTCAACAATTCGCATTCGAACGGGACTGTGATGTGTTTGCGCTGAGCGAAACGTTTCTTATCGGAGATGAGACGCCAGCTTTCCGGGGGTACAACATCATCACAGAGAGCAGGACAGGGCCAAATAGAGGTGGAGGCGTACTGATTGGGGTCAGGAAATGCCACACTTTTAGAAAGGTCACGCTCCCGAAGCTAGGAGGAATCGAAGCAGTCGCAGTACAGGCCAGGATCAGAGGACTGGACATTTGCATTGTGTCCGTCTATGTTCCCCCACAGGTGTCGTTAACTCGACAAAAGTTGTGGGGTATGCTTGAGCTGTTGCAGGCACCGCGACTGGTTCTGGGTGACTTTAATCTTCACAGCACCGAGTGGGGAAGCCACAAGACAGACCCTCAAGCATATCTGATTCATGAACTGTGCGACGACTTCCAGATGACCCTCCTAAACAGGGACAAGCAAGTTACGCGGATTGCAACACCACCAACGCCAACTTCGTCCGGTACGAAGGCGAGTGCCATCGACTTGTCGCTCTGTTCCAACAGTTTGGCAGTTCTCTGTGACTGGAACGTGCTCCAAGATCCTCGTGGCAGTGATCATTTGCCGATCGCTATTCTGGTTAGCCATGGCCCACAGCAATCGACAACGGTGGAGATGCCTTACGATCTGACGCGAAATATCGACTGGAAACAGTACGCGGAGGCAGTCTCCATTGGAGTTGAGTTGCGAGATGGGTTGGCACCGCTTGAAGAATATGCGTATCTGGCTAATTTGATCTATGACAGTGCGTTACAAGCTCAGACGAAACCCGTCCCGGGACCGTACATCCGAACGCGCCCTCCACTTCCCTGGTGGGACAAGGAGTGTACGGATCTCTCGGCGGCCAGGTCAGAAGCTTATGTGGACTTCTGCAAGTGTGGAATCCGAGCGAACTTCCAAAAGTACAGAGCTCTTGATCGCAGGTACAGTAATACTCTGAAGCGGAAGAAGCGAATGTACTGGCGGGAGTTCGTTGAAGGACTACCAGCAGATACGTCCATGAGCACTCTGTGGCGCGTTGCGAGGGCCATGCGTAGAGGTTCCGTTCCGAACGAGAGTGTGGAAAAATCGGACAAGTGGATATTGGATTTCGCCAAGAAGGTGTGCCCGGACTCGGTGCCGACACAACCATCATTCGACGTTGTTGATGGGAGCGATTCTAATCCTCCCTTCTCGATGGTAGAGCTCTCCATAGCACTATTGACGGGCAACAACACTGCTCCTGGTCCGGACAAGATCAAGTTCAGCTTGCTGAAAAATCTTCCGGACGTCGCCAAGCAGCGTCTGTTGAATCTGTTCAACACGTTCGTGGAGCAGAACATAATTCCACACGAATGGCGACAGGTCCGGGTGGTTGCCATTCAAAAGCCCGGTAAGCCGGCATCCGACCACAACTCGTATCGTCCAATCAGCTTGCTGTCGTGTCTACGCAAGTTGCTGGAGAAGATGATCCTCGACCGCCTCGAACCATGGATGGAACGAGAGCACTTGCTGTCAGACACGCAGTATGGCTTCCGGAGAGGCAAGGGAACAAGCGACTGTCTAGCCTTGCTGGCCACAGGGATCGACATAGCCCGTGGTAAGAAACAGCAAATGGCTTCTGTCTTTCTAGACATCAAGGGTGCATTCGATTCAGTCTCCATCGATGTGTTGGGAGTAAAGCTGCGGCGGAGCGGTCTCAATCCGACGATGTGCAACTTCCTCATCAACCTGTTGTCAGAAAAACACATGCACTTTGTGCAAGGTGATCTGGCAATCACCCGGATAAGTTACATGGGTTTGGCACAAGGCTCACGCCTTAGCCCATCCATGTATAACTTCTACGTCAGCGACATCGATGATTGCTTGACCGGAGACTGCACCCTTATACAGTACGCAGATGACGCAGTGGTTTCAATCGCTGCCAAGAAGGAAGTCGATCTGCTAGAACCCTTGCAAGATACCCTGAACAACTTGGCCCATTGGGCAGTTGGAAAGGGTATTGAATTCTCTCCGGAGAAGACGGAACTGGTCGTTTTTACGGGGAAGCATGAACCGCCGCAGCTCAATCTTTCTCTCTCGGGAAAGACTATCGAGCAGTCGGACCACTTCATGTACATGGGTACCATCTTCGATCAAAAGGGAACATGGGGGAAGCACATTAACTACCTGAAGCAAAAGTGCCTGCAAAGAACTAATTTTCTGCGCAGCGTCTCTGGCAACCGGTGGGGTGCTCATCCTTCTGACCTGCTTCGACTGTACAAGACAACGATACTCTCGGTGCTGGAATATGGCAGTTTCTGCTTCCAGTCAGCTGCGAAATCACGCTTGTTGGTTCTCCAGCGGATACAGTACCGATGCCTTCGCATTGTCTTGGGATGCATGCACTCAACTCACAACATGACCCTCGAGGTCTTGGCGGGAGTATTGCCTCTGCGAACTCGTTACTACGAACTGTCTTACCGGTTCCTGATCCGGTGTGATTACAGGAATAAACTGGTAATTGACAACTTTGAAACGTTGCTGAACCTTCACGTTGAGTCTCGGCGCATGCTTCTATATTATGACTTTATGTCATCGTGGGAGTGGAGCCCGAGCACAACGGTACAGCGCACGCCTCCGTTAACCAGCAGCACCCTGATTGGCTTCGACACGTCCATGAAAGCCGATACTCGCGGCATCCCAAACCATCTTCTGCGGGGAGTTGTACCGTCGATCTTCGCATCTAAGTACAACCATGTTCCTCCAAACAACAGATTCTTCACCGATGGCTCCAAGCTCGACGGCTGTACGGGCTTCGGTGTTCATCATGAATCTCATCAGCTGTTCTTTAAGCTGAAGGACCCGAGTTCGGTTTACGTCGCAGAGTTAGCCGCGGTTTACTGCGCACTGCGAATCATCGAGACCATGCCACCTGACCACTACTTCATCTTCACCGATAGCTTTAGCTCTGTTGAGGCTATCCGGTCTCTGAAGCCGACCAGGGAGTCTACGTTTTTCCTCACGGAAATACGTAAGACTTTAAACAACCTGGCGGCTCAGTCATTCAGCATCACGGTGGTATGGGTCCGCGCTCATTGCTCGATTCCGGGTAATGAGAAAGCGGACTTGCTCGCCAAGAAGGGTGCTGAGAGTGGAGACATTTTTGAAAGGCCAATTAGCCTACAAGAATGCTACGGTTTTCCGAGGCAGCGTGCGCTCCTGGATTGGCAAACACAATGGGACGGCGACACCAAAGGACGTTGGATGTATTCCATACGACCTAAGGTGCAAAGAAAAGCCTGGTTCAAGGGAATGGACTTGACGCGTGGATTCATCAGAACGATGTCCCGCCTTATGTCGAACCATTACTCGTCCAAGGCTCATCTTTACCGTATCAACATGAGTGATACGAACTTATGCGACTGTGGGCATGGTTATCAGGACATCGACCATCTCGTATGGGCGTGTCCAGATCACCAGGCTCACAGAATTAAGTTGAAAGATACCCTCAGGGCCCGAGGAAGACCACCAGAAATCCCGATGCGAGACGCGTTATCTCAACTTGACCTTGATGTTCTCTATCCGATCTATCAGTTCCTCTCAGATTCCAAAATATCCATTTAGTTTTCTTCCAGTTTGTTTTTCTTCAGTTAGTTTTCCTTCTGTTAGTATAACTCGCCTTCGTACAAAGCCGTCGTTTCTGGTTGCACCGGAAGCAAAGCAAGAACGCCCCAGCAGCTGGACACCGAGTTGCGGCTGAGGACAAAACGCAAAGGCCAGCAGAGCCAACCAAGACCCCTACACAATCCCCCTTCCCTTCCCACGCCTCGTCTTTAACATCAATCCCTTCCCTACTAACCCCGAGTAGGCCGCGGGTAATCGGCTCCCCTCCCACTAACATTTACACACAAGATCCTCTGTAATTATTAAGCCAAATGTAATTACAAAAGCCGACTCGGTCCTAACCAGGTCCCAGTACCGAAAAGGACCTAATAAAAATAATTTTATGAAAAAAAAAAAAAAAAACCCAGGGATCTGACACGCATGCAGTTTCCTGAAGTCCCCGCCAGAGGCGCTGTCACTATTGTTTACGTGTGGTTTTTGAAAAGGTCGTATGAAATAAATTTATAAATGTTGCTCCCAAATTATTTTTTTTTGTAGGTTTTTACTAAACGAAACGAAGTTGACTTTAGAGCTGTCGGCCACTATTGCTAGTACCAACCACTACTGTCTTCCTTTTTTTTAACTACAAGGACTTCGCCGCCCTGGGCTCCTAAGTGTTTGAGTACGGCACGGAGCGACGGCGCCGGATACCCATATTTACACAAAGAATTTTAGTGCGCGGTCCGATTGATCCACACGGGCGGGACAGCCAAGTTTTTTCTATCTTTTGCATATATTTGCGAGATAATTACAATTATTACGTACATTTTTCCACATTTTAAAATTATTAGATCAATAAAAAAAAGTCCTACTTGACGATTCAAGTAATACAATACAACACACATCTTAGCTTAAAAACTGAATAGCTTCAGTTTCCTTAAAATAAAATGAAATTATTTTTATTTTTCCTGACCGTTGGTTTAAAATGAATTGCGCTTTTAGTAAACTTACTAAATTTAAGTCGAAAATGATTTAAACTAGCTGTCACTGAACACCACAGTGCTGGTATGCCAACATTATGTGCTTGAAGGAATTAAATGCTGTTCCCCTAGTTGTCCCCTGAGATTAAATGTAAAAAAGAAAACAAAACTAAAAATGTATTTTTATTTTTTTAGCTCATGTCCGATGCGCATACGACATTTCCAAAAGCCACGCGGCAAAAACTTGGTTCGATCTTGGTTCGATTTTGACTTCACTCGCTTTATATGTGGATGACAGTCGTGACGTAGCCGTGTATGAACCTAGGTCGTGAATCATAACATTAAATTTTACAGAATCCTATCGGGCTCAAAATAAACATTACACAACTAATTTGAATCAATCGGATGCAGGTGCAATTTTACTCGTTTTTTGAAATTTGGGGCAGGAAGAAAAAGCGGAAAAAGCAGTGCAGTAGATTATGTTAAAATCATTTATTTATTTATAGGACACAAACAGGCTTGGGCCCCAATGGTGGTTTATCTTAGGGTTTGTTCAAATATTACGTCCAGAGATTTTCGGGATTTCAGACCCCCCCCCCTCCCCCCTGTCACGCACTTTTCCTATACCTTTAACATGGGCTGTCACAAAACCCTAGACCCCCCCCCCCTCCCCCTTTTCCTGGACGTAATTTTTGAACGAACCCTTACAAACTAGATATTCTAAACAAATAAGAATACAAAAAATTAAATTCTAAAATAAATACATAAATTCTTAGGAATCAGAAATATTTGCTTAAAAATGGCCATAAACTTTGGCAACTATTTGCAACGGCCTTAATATGTACAAAAAAAAACTGAAAAATAACAAAAAACAATACAAACCAAATTATAGGAACAAAAATTAATATTATAAAATTAGAAATAAAATGGTGTGGTGGGGTAAAATATTGGAAAAAAATGGATTTGATAACTTTAATAGCAATCAACCATTCAAATTTGACTAAAATGGGGTCGGAGAATTCTATGTATTTTGATGTCGAAAGTAAGAAAATAAAAAAAAACGAGAAACATTTTTTTGTTTGTGATTTCTTTATTCGAAGTCCCATAGAAACCGTCCGCATCAATAAATTGTAATTTAATTTTGAAAATAATATTTATTAATTATTATAACATATAAACTCAGATCTCCAAAAAATCAAAAACGTTACCAATTTAAAATACAGTTAGAGAACATCCATACACCAAGAGAAAACTGTTTTTAACCTCTGGCATTTACCCATATAAATTTTTAAATCCCTTTCTTAATCTAATTTTTTATGACTAAATCTTTAATTTTAGATTTTTCCATATTTTAAGAGGACTGAAAAAGACATCTTAAACCTAGTCTTAAAATAAAAGACCATCTGAGTCATTGTGATCAAAATATGGTGTAGCCTAGGGTGTAGCAGATATGAATCGTGTTTTGAGGAAAATACCGAAAATATGAAAGAAACAATGTTTAAAAATCTTTTTTTAATGCAAAATCGAATTTGCTATTGAATAGTATCAACCATGTTTTTTGCCTTCCTCACCTTACTGAGGAAAGGCTATAAAATCACTCGAAAAATTAACTTTTTAATTAGACCTCCTAGACCTACCTAGTTTGCGCAAAAGAGGTTTTGGGTGACTCACCACACATAACCTTCGGACGCCTAGAAATGAGCAGAAACTTGCAACAGAGACCACAAAAGACCCGGGGGTCGTTAAAGTGGATTGCTTTGCTTTGCTTTTCCTAGACCTACCTTCATTTGTACATATGGACTCAGAATCACCTGCTGAGCAAATGTCTGTGTGTTTTGCTGTATGTAGCTCGGTATGTAGACATGTGTACCGAATCAATGTCACTGGAATATCTCGTCACTGGCTGAACCGATTTTGACCGTATTGGCCTCATTCGATTCGTCTTGAGGTCCCATAAGTCCCTATTGAAATTCATGAGATTTAGTAAAGCACATCAAAAGTTATTCTTAACAAACTGCTGCATATAAATTTCACAATTTGCAAAAAAGGGAGGTTTTTGCATGGAAACCTGCCATATCATATATTTTTAGAAAGTTCTGAAATGACCTTTCTTATGGATTAATAATTTTCAAGATCTGACTTACCTATCTAAAATTACAAGCAGTTTAGAAAATGCTCTGAAATTACATAACCTCAATCTATTTCCCCACTGTGGTGTAAGTACTATGTTGACAAAAAGTCTGAAGGCAGTCTGTTTTTTTTTTAATCATCACTTATTTTTGTTAGGACCTATTTGGTGCTGCGATCACGTTAGGGGCAATCCATAAACCATATGGACACTTTAGGGGGGTTGGAATCATTCTATAAATGAGAGGAAGGCACCAACCACCTAAAGGTGGATTAAGTAACGTTTTTATAGAGTATAGCGTTTTTAAGTCATAACTACTTTTAGGTATAAACAATTGGTTCAATTTTCAATGTTAAAAATTGAAACTTGGCGAAATTTTCTGATCTTTTTAAAAAAAGTTTAAAAGTATAAGGATTTACTTTTGAACAGGTCTTAAATTTAAAAAATATTCCTTATTTTATATTTTAGACCAAATTATTAAAAAAAAACCTCACTTTGCCGGAGACACCAAAACGATCTGAAAATCCCTTCTTAAGATACATAATTTCATACATTAAACTAACCCATTTTGTCCCCAAAATTGTATAAAGACATGTATGAAATAATTAATGATGAAAAAAGACAGAGTGAATGCAAGGACAAAGTTTCATCCAAAGCAATAAATCAAGAGTTTTTTTTTATAGGTCCTATACTGCCGTTCTACGCATAATTGTCCCATGTCAGTTTTGGACGATTTTGACTTTATGACATTTTAAAGTTTAGTTTGATGTGTACTTTATGAAAAGCACATACAATCTGGTACTTTGTTCGGAAACTCATTAAGAGACAGTATTTGTAAATATTGCTCGGTTTGTTCTAGAGGTCGTATCGAGGTGCTCCGATTTGGATGAAACTTTCAGCGTTTGTTTGTCTATGCATGAGATGAACTCATGCCAAATATGAGCCCTCTACGACAAAGGGAAGTGGGGTAAAACGGGCTTTGAAGTTTGAGGTCGAAAAAACATAAAAAATCTTAAAATTGCTCGCATTTCCGTAAAACTTCTTCAATTCCAACTCTCTTAGATGCATTCGAAAGGTCTTTTGAAGCACTTCAAAATGTGCCATAGACATCCAAGATTGGTTCAACTTTTTCTCTTAGCTTTTGCAAATTACTGTCAAAAATGTATTTTTTTTAAAACCTTCATATCTTTTTGCAACAGCCTCCAACACCCATACTCTCATAGGTCAAAAGATAGGTAATTTCATGGACTATAAGCCTACGGTATTAACTTTTTGGCCAATCGCAGTTTTTCTCATAGTTTTTCGATTTTTCTATAACAAACATTTTACAACGTTAGTTTTTGCCCTGTAGGCCGCCAAAGCGCCACTTTTTGGTCTCAATTTTGTCATATTCGGAATCCTCGGACAATTTCACGTAAGTTAGAAGTATTGGAGTTGTAAATTTGATTTTAAAAAATAATTAAATAAAGCATTTTTGAAAAAAAGTTAGATTTGGTTTATTCTGTGATCAATACGTCAAATGCTGTATCAAGTAGGCGAATATCTGTTTTACCCCTAATCTGACAAAATGTAAAAAAATATTTTTATTTATTCCAAATGGCATTTTTTTCAATCAAATTTACAACTCCAATACTTCTAACTTACGTGAAATTGTCCGAGGATTCCGAATATGACAAAATTGAGACCAAAAAGTGCCGTCTTCTTGGCCTACAGGGCAAAAACTAACGTTGTAAAATGTTTGTTCTAGAAAAATCGTAAAACTATGAGAAAAACTGCGATTGGCCAAAAAGTTAATACCGTAGGCTTATAGTCCATGAAATTCCCTAACTTTTGACCTATGGGAGTATGGGTGTTGGAGGCTGTTGCCAAAAGTTATTAAGGTTTTAAAAAAATCCATTTTTAACAGTAATTTGCAAAAGCTATAAGAAAAAGTCAAACCAATCCTGGATGTCTATAGCACATTTTGAAGGGCTTCAAAATACCTTTCGAATGCATCTAAGAGAGTTGGAATTGATGAAGTTTTACGGAAATGCGAGCAATTTTAAGATTTTTTATGTTTTTTCGACCTCAAACTTCAATGCCTGTTTTACCCCACTTCCCTTTGTCGTAGAGGGCTCATGAGTTCATCTCATGTATAGACAAACAAACCCTGAAAGTTTCATCCAAATCGGAGCACCTCGATACGACCTGTTTCACATCGGTTAAAAACTCGCTCTTAAAAACAACACCAAGTCTGTTTGTCCCATCGTTAAACTTCTACGCATAATTGTCCCACCAAGTATTTTCTTACACGGAATCATTAGTTTTACTGACTTGTTTACCTGTTGTATAGCAAGAGAATCACAAATAAGGGCCATAAACTGCTAACTGGGGCGATTAGGGACACATAGGGCGAATAGGAACCCACGGGACAATTATGCGTAGAAACACAGAAATCGGTCGAAAAATTTCAATCGCGTTTTTCTCTGTTTGTTGCACTTTTTTGAACATGGGACAATTATGCGTAGAACGGCAGTATAAACATATGAAACACAAAAGTTTATAGTTCGGGTGAGGTTTCAAAAAGCCGTAACAGCCACCGTGACCTCCGACACTAATATTGGTTTTTCTCCAAATTGTAACAAAATTTCAATTATTTTTAGTTTGAGGCACTTGAAAGACGTGTATGTTACGTTTTTCGTGAGTAGGTTGAATACCGATGCAAAAAAGGCTTTGTTTACCATTGGCTCTTAGGTCTTTTTGAAAACTAATCTGAACTACTCAAAAACCATACAAAGAAAGCTAACCCGAATAAAATTATATGATGATTTGTATTGTCAAAACCATGAAGTTACAATAGATATTATAATATTTATGGTAAGTTTATGGTTGATTTTTTTTTACTTCATTGGAATGACGATAAAGTTATCGTAGATTTCATAGTTACAGCAAATTTCATGGTTTTGTTATTGGCAATGTAATAAATTGAAACAATAAAACTACTGTACATTTCATGAATACAGCAAATATTATGGTTTTGTTATTGGAAATCTCATAACGCATTTTTTCCAATTTTTTGTTACAGTAAGTTTCATTGTAATGTTATAGTTGCATAGTGTGAACTTTTTTTGAACGATTTTTTTAAATAATGCGAATCATGTAATAAAAGTATTGAAAATATAAAAATATAAAAATATTAAAATATTAAAATATTAAAATATTAAAATATTTAAATATTTAAATATTTAAATATTTAAATATTTAAATATTAAAAAATTAAAATATTAAAACATTAAAAAATTAAAATATTAAAATATTAAAATATTAAAATATTAAAATATTAAAATATTAAAATATTACAATATTAAAATATTAAAATATTAAAATATTAAAATATTAAAATATAAAAATATTAAAATATAAAAATATTAAAATATTAAAATATTAAAATATAAAAATATTAAAATATTAAAATATTAAAACATTAAAATATTAAAATATTAAAATATTAAAATATTAAAATATTAAAATATTAAAAAATTAAAATATTAAAATATTAAAATATTAAAAAATTAAAATATTAAAATATTAAAATATTAAAATATTAAAATATTAAAATATTAAAATATTAAAATATTAAAATATTAAAATATTAAAATATTAAAATATTAAAATATTAAAATATTAAAATATTAAAATATTAAAATATTTAAATATTTAAATATTAAAATATTAAAATATTAAAATATTAAAATATTAAAACATTAAAATATTAAAATATTAAAATATTAAAATATTAAAAAATAAAAATATTAAAATATTAAAATATTCAAACATTTAAACATTTAAACATTTAAACATTTAAACATTTAAACATTTAAACATTTAAACATTTAAACATTTAAACATTTAAACATTTAAACATTTAAACATTTAAACATTTAAACATTTAAACATTTAAACATTTAAACATTTAAACATTTAAACATTTAAACATTTAAACATTTAAACATTTAAACATTTAAACATTTAAACATTTAAACATTTAAACATTTAAACATTTAAACATTTAAACATTTAAACATTTAAACATTTAAACATTTAAACATTTAAACATTTAAACATTTAAACATTTAAACATTTAAACATTTAAACATTTAAACATTTAAACATTTAAACATTTAAACATTTAAACATTTAATCATTTAAACATTTAAACATTTAAACATTTAAACATTTAAACATTTAAACATTTAAACATTTAAACATTTAAACATTTAAACATTTAAACATTTAAACATTTAAACATTTAAACATTTAAACATTTAAACATTTAAACATTTAAACATTTAAACATTTAAACATTTAAACATTTAAACATTTAAACATTTAAACATTTAAACATTTAAACATTTAAACATTTAAACATTTAAACATTTAAACATTTTTATTCAATAATTGAAACGGCAAAAAATATTAAAGATCACAAAACGAACACACCATGACACCTAAATTGGGCGACGCTCCCCTAACGAACGCACCATGACACCTAAACTGGGCGACGCTCCCCTAATGAACGTACCATGGCGAGCTCTCATTTGTTTTCAATCGCGCGCGTGTTCGATCATGTTTGTGTCGATCGTGTTTGGCCGCTGTTTAATCGAAAAAGTGTTAGTGAAATCGCGTGTGTTCGTGAAAAAGGCAACATCCGGCGTTTGTCCAACACGGTCTTGGACAAATTTGCCGGGTGATCGAACCGGAACGGCTCTGGGATGGCGGAACTTTTTCATATTTGGGTGAGTATAAGGAGTTTTGTTGAACTTGGAGAGGGCGGAATCGCCCCGCAACAGCAGCAGGCAAATTTCCCAAGCTATTGGTTGATGCACAAAGTGATTTGTTTACCTTTTTTTGGTACTCTCCGCAAACTTCAAGCCATACAAAATTGTTGCCGAATCTTTTACGGGAGAGATCCGGAGAAAGATCCGGCAGCAATTTGTTTTGATTTGACGTTTGCTGAGGGTGCGGACAAGTTTGGTTATCTTCAAAAGAGAATGTTCAAGGTCAGCAAGAGAGCAATGGTCTGAACAAACTGTGTGTGTTCCTCTTTTTTTACAGGGACTTCTTCTACCAGGTCCGGCGCCTGCTGCGGACACTTCCGGCCGGATTTGTTCAGGATGGTCGTTTCGTCTGGAGGCGAAAATCGTTAGGTAAGTTGTGTGTTGATGCTCAACGGTGAACGTCCAAACAACGGTCAAGGAAAAGGTCACGAAAAGAATTTTGTTGAGTGGTACGCAACTGAAAAATAATAGAAACAGAAAGTAGCGTTTGACGTTTATTGGCACGGTGCCTGTGTGTGTGTGTGTGTTTTTTTTTAAATAGAATTTGCAAATTTGAATGCTACTGATTATTACAAATGTTCATATAATTTTGTTTGGAAATTCGGAAATTCGGAAATTAGGAAATTCGGAAATTCGGAAATTAGGAAATTAGGAAATTAGGAAATTAGGAAATTAAGAAATTAGGAAATTAGGGAATTAGGAAATTAGGAAATTAGGAAATTAGGAAATTCGGAAATCAGGAAATTAGTAAATTTGGAAATTAGGCAATTAGGAAATTAAGAAATTAGGAAATAAGGAAATTAGGAAATTAGGCAATTAGGAAATTAGGAAATTAGGAAATAAGGCAATTAGGAAATTAGAAAATTAGGAAATTAGGAAATAAGGAAATTAAGAAATTAGGAAATAAGGAAATTAGGAAATTAGGCAATTAGGAAATTAGGAAATTAGGAGATTAGGAAATTAGGAAATTAGGAGATTAGGAAATTAGGAAATTAGGAAATAAGGAAATAAGGCAATTAGGAAATAAGGAAATTGGGCAATTAGGAAATTAGGAAATTAGGAAATTGGGCAATTAGGAAATTAGGAAATTAGGAAATTAGGAAATTAGGAAATAAGGAAATTAAGAAATTAGGAAATAAGGAAATTAGGAAATTAGGCAATTAGGAAATTAGGAAATTAGGAGATTAGGAAATTAGGAAATTAGGAGATTAGGAAATTAGGAAATTAGGAAATAAGGAAATAAGGCAATTAGGAAATAAGGAAATTGGGCAATTAGGAAATTAGGAAATTAGGAAATTGGGCAATTAGGAAATTAGGAAATTAGGAAATTAGGAAATTAGGAAATTGGGAAATTGGGAAATTAGGAAATTAGGAAATTAGGAAATTAGGAAAACAGGAATTTAGGAAATTAGGATATTAGGAAATTCGGAAATTCGGAAATTAGAAAAATTCGGAAATTCGGAAATAAGGAAATTTAGAAATTAGAAAATTAGGAAATTAGGAAATTGGGCAATTAGAAAAATTAGGAAATAAGGAAATTAGGAAATAAGGAAATTGGGCAATTAGGAAATTAGGAAATAAGAAAATTAGGAAATTAGGAAATTAGGAAATTAGGAAATTAGGAAATGAGGAAATCAGGAAATTAGGAAATTTGGAAATTAGGCAATTAGGAAATTCGGAAATTAGGAAATTTAGAAATTAGAAAATTAGAAAATTAGGAAATTAGGAAATTATGAAATTAGGAAATTAGGAAATTAGGAGATTAGGAAATTAGGATATTAGGAAATTGGGCAATTAGGAAATTAGGAAATAAGGAAATTAGGAAATTGGGCAATTAGGAAATTAGGAAATAAGGAAATTAGAAAATTAGGAAATTAGGAAATTGGGCTATTAGGAAATAAGGAAATAAGGAAATAAGGAAATTAGGAAATTAGGAAATTAGGAAATTGGGCAATTAGGAAATTAGGAAATAAGGAAATAAGGAAATTAGGAAATTAGGAAATTAGGAAATTAGGATATTAGGAAATTCGGAAATAAGAAAAATTCGGAAATTCGGAAATTAGGAAATTTAGAAATTAGAAAATAGGAAATTAGAAAATTAGGAAATTAGGAAATTTGGAAATTGGGAAATTAAGAAATTAAAAAATTTAACATTTAAAAAATTACAAAATTAGGAAATTCGGATATTCGGAAATTCGGAAATTAGGAAATTAATAAATTAAGAAATTTAGAAATTTATAAATTTAGAAATTAAGAAATTAAGAAATTTAGAAATTAAGAAATAACAAAATTAGAAAATTAGGGAATAAGGAAATTAGGAAATTAGGAAATCAGGAAATTAGGAAATCAGGAAATCAGGAAATTAGTAAATTAGGAAATTAGGAAGTTAGGAATTCAGCCAATTAGGAAATTAGGAAATTAGAAAATTAGAAAATTAGAAAATTAAAAAATTAGAACATTAGAAAATAAGAAAATTAGAAAATTAGAAAATTAGAAAATTAGAAAATTAGAAAATTAGAAAATTAGAAAATTATAAATTTAGAAAATTAGAAAATTAGGAAATTAGAAAATTAGGAAATCAGGATATTAAGAAATTAGGAAATAAAGAAATTAGGAAATTGAGTTATTAAGAATTTAGTAATTTTAGAATTTTAGAATTTTAGAATTTTAGAATTTTAGAATTTTAGAATTTTAGAATTTTAGAATTTTAGAATTTTAGAATTTTAGAATTTTAGAATTTTAGAATTTTAGAATTTTAGAATTTTAGAATTTTAGAATTTTAGAATTTTAGAATTTTAGAATTTTAGAATTTTAGAATTTTAGAATTTTAGAATTTTAGAATTTTAGAATTTTAGAATTTTAGAATTTTAGAATTTTAGAATTTTAGAATTTTAGAATTTTAGAATTTTAGAATTTTAGAATTTTAGAATTTTAGAATTTTAGAATTTTAGAATTTTAGAATTTTAGAATTTTAGAATTTTAGAATTTTAGAATTTTAGAATTTTAGAATTTTAGAATTTTAGAATTTTAGAATTTTAGAATTTTAGAATTTTAGAATTTTAGAATTTTAGAATTTTAGAATTTTAGAATTTTAGAATTTTAGAATTTTAGAATTTTAGAATTTTAGAATTTTAGAATTTTAGAATTTTAGAATTTTAGAATTTTAGAATTTTAGAATTTTAGAATTTTAGAATTTTAGAATTTTAGAATTTTAGAATTTTAGAATTTTAGAATTTTAGAATTTTAGAATTTTAGAATTTTAGAATTTTAGAATTTTAGAATTTTAGAATTTTAGAATTTTAGAATTTTAGAATTTTAGAATTTTAGAATTTTAGAATTTTAGAATTTTAGAATTTTAGAATTTTAGAATTTTAGAATTTTAGAATTTTAGAATTTTAGTTACAGCTAATTTAATAGCATTTGTACCGAAACAAACATATGAAAATATTCCCTGTGTCTAATTTAGTGTGTTTCTCTTTTACAGGGGCCTATTCCACTGAGGATTGTGCTTCATAAATACGCGAGAGTTCATCCCAAGTACGAAGCAGTAGTTCCGGCACCGGCTACAAATATTTCGAATAACGTCAGAAAGTTCGGATTGAAGCAGAATATTAAAAGAAAACGACGCGGAAAAAAGGACTATTTTTTTAAATCAACGAAAAAAACTATAAAAATACAATAAAACTTACCGTATTGACCATTAATTTCAATGTATAAATCTATGTTTAACAGCACAATTTAGTGGAGAGAAAAAAATAAATACAATGAAAATACTATGAATCATACTGTAGTTATTATTTATTTCAATGTACGAATATAGTTTAAACCGTACTATTTAGTATGGAAAAATCCATGAAGAACTGTGAATTTACTGTGCAAACCATTGTAATGATTACTGTTTTTATTATAAAGGTATGATGTTTTCTATGGTCAGGGTAATTTTTTGGACGGAAAAGGCATCAATGAAAATACGGTAGAATATATAGTTTTTGGTTTTTTTTTGTATGGGGAAAAGTCGAAATTTTTATGGTGACTGTGCCTAACAATACCCCTTTTTTATAGTAATTTCCCAAAATAAGATATATTCTATGGTGAAAAAACATAAAGGCTACTGTAGAATCATGGTAAAAATAACCATAGAATTTATCGTGTGATAACCATAAAATCGACTGTTAGTTTATAGTAAAACTTTATGCGGGAAGAAAGGAACAACAAATTTGAAAAAAAAAAAAAACATAGAAAGCTTATAATACTAAAACTTGAAAAATACAAAAATCACAATAAAAAAATGATACAAGAATGAAGCTCCTATTTTGAAAAACCCGCATAAAATTATATGATGATTTGCACTGTTAAAACCATGCAGTTACAATAGATATCATAATATCTATGGTAAGTTTATTGTTGACTTTTTCGAACTTTATTGGAATGAAGATAGAGCTACCTTAAAATTCATGATTACAGCAAATATTATGGTTCTGTTATTGGAAATCTCATAATGCATTTTTTTCAATTATTTTTTACAGTAAGTTTCATTGTTATATTTTAAATACAAAACATCACAATCTACGTTGACAAGCTCAAATCAAATAAAATCAAATTATTAAAATATTAAAGTACTTAAATATTAAAATATTAAACTATTTTCATTTAAAAAGTATTGAAATACTAAAATATTAAACTATTTTTATAAAAAATATTTTGAAAAATTAAGATGTTAAAAAATTGAAACATTGAAATATTAAAAAATAAATAAATTTTAAAATATTAAATATCAAAAGAGTCGAAAATAGAAATATTTCAGTAATAAAATATTCGTAAAATAATTATATGGCAACACAAAAAATATTAGATTTTTTCGAAATTTTAACATTTTAGAATTAAATGTTGTTTGATTGCTTCTACACATTGTGAAGTTTTGATACTCTGACACTTTATATTTTTTGATTTTATTACACTCAAACTCCGATGGTTTGACACCAACTGTTGTCAAACCAACGGGGTCACTTTTTAGTTTGACACCCCTTTTACATGGAGTTCACATACACTACCAAACGTTCGTTTTGATAGTGTGCGTGAGCGCCGTGTAAAAAGAGACAGTTTATCGCTTTTCAGTTTGTTTTTTTTTTTAAACGAAATAGTGACCAACCACCGGGAGTTGAGTGTATTGAAACATTTAAACATTTAAACATTTAAACATTTAAACATTTAAACATTTAAACATTTAAACATTTAAACATTTAAACATTTAAACATTTAAACATTTAAACATTTAAACATTTAAACATTTAAACAATTAAATATATAAATTTTTTTTCGAAAAATAAATATTACTGCGGGCGTTAATAATTAGAGTTCATTGCTCCGGCAGAAGTCTCAGCGGTTAGTCGTGTTTTTTCGCGGTGTGTTTGGTGCGTTTTTCACGGCGATTCCGAGGCGTGTGCGAGCGGACAAGCCCGTTCCGGTGGTCAGAGAGGCCACAATCTGGTCGTCGTGGACACGGCGGCGGTGCAGCAGCGGAAGAGGAACGAGTTCCTGCATCCGAGCAGCAGCAGCAGGAGGAGTCAGCAGCAGCGGCCGCGGAGGCAGCTGAGGCGAGAGACGGTCGTTGGTCGGTGGAAACGGCCCCGGAGAGTCGACTGCGGTCGGCGGACCAGTTTTCGGCCAGGCCAGGTCGGAGACAACCCCGTTGTTTACGTGGCTGGCAGCAGGCAGCACAACAACAACAACAACAAGCGCGCGCAAACGAGCTTCCCGCGCATCCCGCTGCGGGCGGCAGCCAGTGCGGCCAGTTCGGCGGTGAGTGCGAAAGGCGAGTTTTTTGTTTGCTTTTAGTTTTTTTTTTTTCTCATAGTTTTTTTTTTCCTGTTAGATTTTTTTCTCATTTCTTCTGCGTTATTTTAGTCTTATTTTTGGTTTGATTAGTTTTCTTCCGTTTTTTCCTCAATCATGGATCCGACCGAGTCGGAACACGAGGAATCTGATTTCGATTCATCCATTGATGGTGACGAGGACGTGGAAATGAAGGACTCTGTCTCGGGAGTTCCTTCAAACACCACCAACAGGGACCACTTCCTGAAGGATAAGGATGCTGACGGTAAAGGGGGATCCACGGACGGGTCTAAGAGGAAGAAGCGAAAGCGTCCTAAATCAGATCCGAATCCGGTTCCCCCTCAACCACCGATTCCTCCCTTGACTCCAGACCCGATTCCCCCCTTGACTCCAAACCCAATTCCTTCTCCCAATCCAGATCCAATTCCTCCTAAAACACCGGTGCCGAATCCGGATCCAAATCCCCCACCGCTCCTGAATCCTCATTCCCAAAAACCGATTCCTCGTCCTCGTCAGTATCAAGAGGGATCGCAAACGGAATGGGTGGTCTTCTTCCGGCCCAAACAGAAGCCGTTAAACTTTGTACAGATCACCAAGGATTTGCAGAAGCACTATCCTGGGGTGGTCGAATGTACCAAGCTGAACAAGAGCAAGCTCCGCGTGATCGTGAACTCCGCGGTGCAAGCTAATCAGATCGTAACTGATCTGCGGTTCAGCATTGAGTACCGTGTTTGGATTCCGGCCCACAAAGTCGAAATCGACGGCGTGGTGACCGATGACAGTCTGTCGCTTGTCGACCTCTCAAGGGCGGTGGGACGCTTCAAGAACCCTAAACTTCCAGCTGTGGAGGTACTCGAGTGCCGGCAACTGGGCAACGTCACCACCGAGGGTGGCCAGAAGAAGTTCATTCCTTCTGCCTCGTTCCGGGTGACTTTTGCAGGGTCAGCTCTGCCGGACTACATTGAGCTGTACAAGCTTCGGCTTCCAGTTCGATTGTACGTTCCGCGAGTGATGAGCTGCGAAAACTGCCAGCAGTTGGGACACACCAAGACCTACTGCAGCAACAAGAGCAAGTGCTCAAAGTGCGCCGGCCCCCACAAGGACGTGGATTGCCAAAAGCAGGCTGAAAAATGCCTGCTTTGTGGCGGGGAACCGCACAAAACTCGACAGTGCCCAAAGTACAAGGAGCGCGAGGACAAGATGAAGCGATCCTTGAGGGAACGCTCCAAGAAGTCCTTCGCGGAAATCCTTAGTCAGGTGACCCACCCCAATCGCTTCGCTCCTTTGGCGGACGAAGATTCGGGGGACGAAGATTCCGATGTGGAGGTCCTCTTCCAGAGAGACGAGGAAAGTGACTCTTCCGGACCAAACCCGAAGCGCAACAAGGCTTCCAAGTCCAGGAAAGCCGCTGGCGGCAAGGGTAAGGAAAGTGACTCGTTGAACTTCGAGGAGGATTTTCCTTTCGGTCCGTCGGGTAAGCCCGCTCCGAAGCCGGCACCGAAGCCGACACCGAAGCCGGCACCGATTCCTCTCAAGCCGCTGAAGCCCGTTCCCAAGCTGCCAAAGATCCCCCTAAAAACGGTTCCTCAACCGAATCCGATCACCGATGCCTTCAAAGGAGTCCTTCCTTTTTCCACAATCGTGGAATGGCTGTGCTCTTTTGTGAGTGAACCGACGCGTTTAATCATAAAGCGGTTTGAGCCTCTCGCTAGACACATCGGGAAACAGCTTGCTAGCACGACGCCCCTCTTGTCGTTCATTTCCTTTGATGGGTAATACACCAAAAACGAAAAACGGCATCTCCTTTCTACAATGGAATTGCAGAAGTTTAACCCCCAAGTTAAACGATTTTCAACAATTCGCATTCGAACGAGACTGTGATGTCTTTGCGCTGAGCGAAACGTTTCTTATCGGAGATGAGACGCCAGCTTTCCGGGGGTACAACATCATCACAGAGAGCAGGGCAGGGCCAAATAGAGGTGGAGGCGTACTGATTGGGGTCAGGAAATGCCACACTTTTAGAAAGGTCACGCTCCCGAATCTAGGAGGAATCGAAGCAGTCGCAGTACAGGCCAGGATCAGAGGACTGGACATTTGCATTGTGTCCGTCTATGTTCCCCCACAGGTGTCGTTAACTCGACAAAAGTTGTGGGGTATGCTTGAGCTGTTGCAGGCACCGCGACTGGTTCTGGGTGACTTTAATCTTCACAGCACCGAGTGGGGAAGTCACAAGACAGACCCTCAAGCATATCTGATTCATGAACTGTGCGACGACTTCCAGATGACCCTCCTAAATAGGGACAAGCAAGTTACGCGGATTGCAACACCACCAACGCCAACCACGTCCGGCACGAAGGCGAGTGCCATCGACTTGTCGCTCTGTTCCAACAGTCTGGCAGTTCTTTGTGACTGGAACGTGCTTCAAGATCCTCGTGGCAGTGATCATTTGCCGATCGCTATTCTGGTTAGCCATGGCTCACAGCAATCGACAACGGTGGAGATGCCTTACGATCTGACGCGAAATATCGACTGGAAACAGTACGCGGAGGCAGTCTCCATTGGAGTTGAGTTGCGAGCTGGGTTGGCACCGCTTGAAGAATATGCGTTTCTGGCTAATTTGATCTATGACAGTGCGTTACAAGCTCAGACAAAACCCGTCCCGGGACCGTACATCCGAACGCGCCCGCCACTTCCCTGGTGGGACAAGGAGTGTACGGATCTCTCGGCGGCCAGGTCTGAAGCTTATGTGGACTTCTGCAAGTGTGGAATCCGAGCGAACTTCCAAAAGTACAGAGCTCTTGATCGCAGGTACAGTAATACTCTGAAGCGGAAGAAGCGAATGTACTGGCGGGAGTTCGTTGAAGGACTACCAGCAGATACGTCCATGAGCACTCTGTGGCGCGTTGCGAGGGCCATGCGTAGAGGTTCCGTTCCGAACGAGAGTGTGGAAAAATCGGACAAGTGGATATTGGATTTCGCCAAGAAGGTGTGCCCGGACTCGGTGCCGACACAACCATCATTCGACGTTGTTGATGGGAGCGATTCTAATCCTCCCTTCTCGATGGTAGAGCTCTCCATAGCACTATTGACGGGCAACAACACTGCTCCTGGTCCGGACAAGATCAAGTTCAGCTTGCTGAAAAATCTTCCGGACGTCGCCAAGCAGCGTCTGTTGAATCTGTTCAACAAGTTCGTGGAGCAGAACATAATTCCACACGAATGGCGACAGGTCCGGGTGGTTGCCATTCAAAAGCCCGGTAAGCCGGCATCCGACCACAACTCGTATCGTCCAATCAGCTTGCTGTCGTGTCTACGCAAGTTGCTGGAGAAGATGATCCTCGACCGCCTCGAACCATGGATGGAACGAGAGCACTTGCTGTCTGACACGCAGTATGGCTTCCGGAGAGGCAAGGGAACAAGCGACTGTCTAGCCTTGCTGGCCACAGGGATCGACATAGCCCGTGGTAAAAAACAGCAAATGGCTTCTGTCTTCCTAGACATCAAGGGTGCATTCGATTCAGTCTCCATCGATGTGTTGGGAGTAAAGCTGCGGCGGAGCGGTCTCAATCCGACGATGTGCAACTTCCTCATCAACCTGTTGTCAGAAAAACACATGCACTTTGTGCAAGGTGATCTGGCAATCACCCGGATAAGTTACATGGGTTTGGCACAAGGCTCACGCCTTAGTCCATCCATGTATAACTTCTACGTCAGCGATATCGATGATTGCTTGACCGGAGACTGCACCCTTATACAGTACGCAGATGACGCAGTGGTTTCAATCGCTGCCAAGAAGGAAGTCGATCTGCTAGAACCCTTGCAAGATACCCTGAACAACTTGGCCCATTGGGCAGTTGGAAAGGGTATTGAATTCTCTCCGGAGAAGACGGAACTGGTCGTTTTTACGGGGAAGCATGAACCGCCGCAGCTCAATCTTTCTCTCTCGGGAAAGACTATCGAGCAGTCGGACCACTTCATGTACATGGGAACCATCTTTGATCAGAAGGGAACATGGGGGAAGCACATTAACTACCTGAAGCAAAAGTGCCTGCAAAGAACTAATTTTCTGCGCAGCGTCTCTGGCAACCGGTGGGGTGCTCATCCTTCTGACCTGCTTCGACTGTACAAGACAACGATACTCTCGGTGCTGGAATATGGCAGTTTCTGCTTCCAGTCAGCTGCGAAATCACGCTTGTTGGTTCTCCAGCGGATACAGTACCGAAGTCTTCGCATTGTCTTGGGATGCATGCACTCAACTCACAACATGACCCTCGAGGTCTTGGCGGGAGTGTTGCCTCTGCGAACTCGTTACTACGAACTGTCTTACCGGTTCCTGATCCGGTGTGATTACAGGAATAAACTGGTAATTGACAACTTTGAAACGTTGCTGAACCTTCACGTTGAGTCTCGGCGCATGCTTCTATATTATGACTTTATGTCATCGTGGGAGTGGAGCCCGAGCACAACGGTACAGCGCACGCCTCCGTTAACCAGCAGCACCCTGATTGGCTTCGACACGTCCATGAAAGCCGATACTCGCGGTATCCCAAACCATCTTCTGCGGGGAGTTGTACCGTCGATCTTCGCATCAAAGTACAACCATGTTCCTCCAAACAACAGATTCTTCACCGATGGCTCCAAGCTCGACGGCTGTACGGGCTTCGGTGTTTATCATGAATCTTATCAGCTGTTCTTTAAGCTGAAGGACCCGAGTTCGGTTTACGTCGCAGAGTTAGCCGCGGTTTACTGCGCACTGCGAATCATCGAGACCATGCCACCTGACCACTACTTCATCTTCACCGATAGCTTTAGCTCTGTTGAGGCTATCCGGACTCTGAAGCCGACCAGGGAGTCTACGTTTTTCCTCACGGAAATACGCAAGACTTTAAACAACCTGGCGGCTCAGTCCTTCAGCATCACGGTGGTATGGGTCCGCGCTCATTGCTCGATTCCGGGTAATGAGAAAGCGGACTTGCTCGCCAAGAAGGGTGCTGAGAGTGGAAACATTTTTGAAAGGCCAATTAGCCTACAAGAATGCTACGGTTTTCCGAGGCAGCGTGCGCTTCTGGATTGGCAAAATCAATGGGACGACGACACCAAAGGACGTTGGATGTATTCCATACGACCTAAGGTGCAAAGAAAAGCCTGGTTCAAGGGAATGGACTTGACGCGTGGATTCATCAGAACGATGTCCCGCCTTATGTCGAACCATTACTCGTCCAAGGCTCATCTTTACCGTATCAACATGAGTGATACGAACATATGCGACTGTGGGCAGGGTTATCAGGACATCGACCATCTCGTATGGGCGTGTCCAGATCACCAGGCTCACAGAATTAAGTTGAAAGATACCCTCAGGGCCCGAGGAAGACCACCAGAAATCCCGATGCGAGACGCGCTTTCTCAGCTAGACCTTGATGTTCTCTATCCTATCTATCAGTTCCTCTCAGATTCCAAAATATCTATTTAGTTTTCTTCCAGTTAGTTTCTCTTCAGTTAGTTTTCCTTTATTTAGTATAACTCGCCTTCACACAAAGCCGTCGTTTCTGGTTTGCACCGGAAGCAAAGCAAGATCGCCCCAGCAGCTGGACACCGAGTTGCGGCTGAGGACAAAACGCAAAGGCCAGAAGAGCCAACCAAGACCCCTACACAATCCCCCTTCCCTTCCCACGCCTTGTCTTTAACATCAATCCCTTCCCTACTAACCCCGAGTAGGCCGCGGGTAATCGGCTCCCCTCCCACTAACATTTACACACAAGATCCTCTGTAATTATTAAGTTTTTTGTAATTACAAAAGCCGACTCGGTCCTAACCAGGTCCCAGTACCGAAAAGGACCTAATAAAAATAATTTTATGAAAAAAAAAAAAAAAAATAATTAGAGTTCACGCGCGGCGATACGACCGCAAGATAATGGTCGCATGACAGCCGCATGACAACCGCAGAACAATTTTTTGTCTGTTGTCAAAGGTTGCCTTGAGTTTTCAGCTGACTTTTTGGAAAATATTCAAAACAAACCAAGTTGACAGCCAAATCAATGCATAATTTCAGTTCAACTTGCTGATTTTTACCCTGCGGAAGTTAGGCGGCAATAATCTCCTGTAACTCACAGCGATGGAGAAACGTGATTTTATCTCGCAATAAGCAATAATAAGTATCAACAAACGAACCTACCCTGTCACGGCGTTCTAGCAGGATTCTAGCAGAGTTCTTACAGAGCTGGATATTCTTACAGAATTCTAGCAGAAATGTTCGACCGTTCTAGCAGGATTCTGACAGAACCAGCTTTGCTAGAGTATTTCGTGACTGGGTAACATGACACTTAATATGTGCAGCCGTCGCTCTTGCAACGGACACACCATTACACTGAACCCGTGCGACGCTCCTGAAACGAACGCACCATAGTTGAGCGAGCTGTCAAAGTTTTTCACTCGCGCGTGCTCGATCCTGTCTGTGTCTGTATTCGGTCGCAGTGTTAACCGAAATTTTCAACGGTAAATCGCGTGTGCTCGTGAAAAAGTAACATCCAGCGGTTGGCCTCAGGATTCTGAATGCGTTCCTGGTGTTGGACACATCCGCCGGGTGTTCGAACTGTTCCGACGATGGCGAAGAGTTTTGCTTTAAAACAACGAATGTTTCAGGTGGGTTATATTTGCGGAGGGCGGAATCCCGTCCCACGGCATACATTTTCTTTTGCCTGCTTGAGCTGCTTGGATATTGGCTGATGCATGAAGTGATTTGTTCATCTTTTTTCGGCACACTCAACAAACGTCAAACCAAACAAAATTGCTGCCGGATCTTTTCCGGGAGAGATCCGGAAAAAGATCCGGCAGCAATTTTTACTGATTTGACATTTGCTGAGGATGCCGAAAAGTTTTTTTTTGTGTTACTCTCGCAAAAGACAATTAGGTTTTACAGCGTGACGTCACGAGCGCACACGCACACACATTTTTACTTAGACACACGTGCAAAAAAAGTAATCAGTGCAGCCGAACTGTCAAATTTCTAACCTAAAAATCGAGTCGGCGTAAAACCTAATTAGGTTTTACGCCGACTCGATTTGGAGGATAGAAAAGAGTGCACAGTTCGATGCGGTCGTCGATTTTGTTCGGTGAAATTCGTCGACAATCGACGAAGACCATGTAAACAGTGCACACGAGCTGTCAAATGACGTCACGGCGTAAAACCTAATTAGGTTTCACAGCTTGACATCATGAGCGCACACGCACACACATTTTTACTGACACACGTGTAAAAAATGTAAACAGTAAAGGCAAGCTGTCAAATTTCTAACCTTAAACTCGAGTCGGCGTAAAACCTGATTGGCTGATGCAAGAAGTGATTTGTCTTCATTTTTCGACTCTCCCAACCAACGTCAAACCACTCAAAATTGCTGTCGGATCTTTTCCGGAAGAGATCCGGCAGCAAGTTTGTACTGATTTACGTTTGCTGCGGGTGCCGAAAAGTTTGGTTATGTTGCTGCATGTAAAAACAATACGATCATTTAGTGTTTTTATTCAACAGGGAACATTTCGCCTACGGGGTGAACTTCGCGCTCGATTTGGACGAGGAAAGCCGCAACAGAATCACTCGACAAGATCGCCAAGAAGTTGGCTTTTCTACAAGGACGATCGTGGATGGCGTGTGGCCCAATTTGTGCTGCCGGGGAGTACCAGTCCGGTCGCAATCATCAGACGATAGAGGAACATCATTGCACATGGGTCAAATGATCACCAAGGGAACATTCCCAACACAACCGGGTAAGCAGGAACGAAAAAGAACAGATCGTGAAGTTCAAACAAAATCGTGAAGAACCTATTTATCATTTTTTTTTTGTTGAATAAATTTAATAATTTGGATACGAAAATTTGAATGCAATTTAAAATAACAAACGTTTCAGTAATGTTTAATTAATGTTGTGTTTCATTTGTTTTATTTTTTTGCATAATGTTTTATTGAATTTAAGAAATTAAGAATTTAAGAAATTAAGATTTTAGGATTTAAGAATTATAGTATTCAAAAATTAATGAATCTTAGAAAAATAAATTGGAAATTCCGATTTTTTTTAAATGCTGAGATTAATTATAATTTTTAATAATAATAATATTAGCATCTAATAACTTAATTATTTTTAGAATTTAAGAATCAAATAACACCGAACTACGAATTTTTTGTGTAGGTTCAACTCGAGCGGGAGCATAAAACTTGCGCAACTTTTTTTTTACCGCGTTCGTTCTGAGCTTTGTACCCAGCGTTATGAAAAATGTTTGATTTTATCCTTTACTTAATTGTCTTCTCATTTTAAGCACTAACGAAACCAGCAAATCAATCCGGAGTCTCCAGTCGACAAAAAGGAGCCGGTGGTCAGTTTAAACGCACCATGACATCACCCATCCGAGGAGAAACAAGAATCGGTCGCGATCGAGATCGAAAGCGAAAGAAAGCGGCTTCGTTTTGGTGTTTGCAAAACTCTAGAGAAGACATTATCAATTAACAATTGAAAAAAAAACAAAGTTATTCAATGTTGAATGTAAATAAATTACAATGAATAATATAAAAGTACTGTAAAACATACTGTATTTACTATTTATTTTAATGTCCGAATATTGTTGTCACAGTACAATTTAGTAGGGAACAAACCATGAAAACAATAATTTTACTGTGTAATTCATTGTAATGCTTATTAGTTTTATTGTCCGCATATAGTTTTTACCGCATCATTCAGTAGATAAGAAACCATGAAGAACTGTAAATTGACTGTGCATTGCATTGTAATGCTTGCTGTATTTATTATTAATGCATGATGTTTTCTATAGTCAGGACGAGTTTTTGGATGAAAAATGCAACATTAGATTAACAGTAAAATGCGTCGTATTTGGAAAAAAATTGCATGGAAAAATTTCGAAATTTTTATGGTACCGGTGCATAACAACCCCCCTTTTTTATGGTAAAGTCCCAAAATACGACGCAAATTATCTTAAAAAACGATGCTGTCTACTGTTAAAACACTGTCAAAATGACAATATATTTTATCGTTTTGTAACGTTAAAATTTACTGTAAGTTCATCGGAAATCTTTATGCGGGAAGTTCAAAAACTTACAGAAATATCATAAAAAGAATATGCTTGAAATAAAAAAAAAAAACTATTGAAAAAAGTATTTGTTACCAAGAATGGAATAAAAACTGGCAATAAAAATTACATATACAAGATTGAATTATGTTTTTTTTATGTATATTTATATCACAAATAAAGAAAATGCTGTTGTTATTTTTTCTAAGAACTTTTTAAAGAACTGAACTGTTTATGTTTGAAATAATGGAAAAGCTAACCACAATATAGCAGAACTAGAATAAATTATTTGAAGGAACACACTATTTTTGCAAAAAAAAAAATATTTCAGTCTTCTTCTCATACAGTCCCGGGTCTCCTAAGTGTGAAGGTATGGCACGGGGAGAAGCACCGGATACCTATATTTACGCTTAGATTTTTTTGCGTCCATCTCCGGATTCGAACCGACGAATTCTGGATTGTGAATCCAGTGCGCGGTCCGATTGATCTAAATAATTTTAAAATGATGTTATATAATGTTCACGGGGTGAGGGGTTAAAACGATGAGACATGTATTTACAAATTTATTTGGACTTCGGATATCTCATTCGAAAATAAAACACTTTGGCACGTACTGTTTTATACAGCAATAGAATATATTATTTTAATGCTATTGTATAATAGTGTGTGGGGTGTACATCTATCTGCCTGTCTTGTTGTAACAATCAGTGTAACCATACATTCTTCATCATTTATCAAATTTTGCTTCTCTGTCTTCTGCGTTGTATCGGACATAAATTTGCTTAACCTGGACAAGGACAAGGGAGAAATCATCAATTTTAATAGGAATCGATCTGCTACCGCAAGAGAGAGGGTGTTGTTGGATGGTGCCTAATGTGTGCACTTGTTTTATCGACTAACAAAAAAGTTAACTTACATTAGTTACTCTCATCTTCGTCATTATTAGATTGAAACTTTATAGTTTAGAGATATAGCTTTAAATTTGATTTCCCGTGCGTTTTTTTTTTATTCTTGTCTTAACAGTGTGTGATGATACTAAAGTAATGGGTGATTTTAGGTGATCAAGAAAATGTGTTCTAACCTTAGCACAAGAAGCAGTTTAGAGTTTGCTTTTAACAGTTTACAGTTGGAGTGGTGGGAGGAAGGAGAAACATAAAATTGCACAAAATTGATTACTTTTTTAAACTTAAAAAGAAGGGGGGTGGGAAACAAGCAACAATAAAGTATAACAGATATAATTTTTATATTTTGTGTTCATTCTAAAGATATTAACTAGAGATGGAAATTTCCAATTTCATACCAGTACGTCTCAATACTAAATGTGGCTGTTTCTTCGCTTGCAATGTAAAGTTTGGACGATACACGTGTCAACAGTTTTATTTTAAAAAAATGCATCAATTTTATAATTGGATACACCACATGCAGAACTTAAGAAATAAATTTGATTTCTTAATTTTTTGTTTTTCCCTACAACTACTCTTATGGAAATGAAGTTTTATGTACACATAGAATCAACAGCCCAAGGTTTGAAAATAAACATGCATGCAAATAATTTAAAGCAGCAGCTTTCGTTTGTTGTTTTGTTGCTGGATTTGTTGGGAGGCGTTCAGCTTCTGGTTTGCTTCCTCAACGTCCGATGAAAGTTGGCCTCCGGAGGTCCCCAGCAGGTCAATGTTGTGGCCATCCTTGGCGAAAACCGTCGACGAGTAGATTTCGGGCGATTTTTTCACCGACTCCAGCAGATCACGATCGACGATCACTTCGGATTTTATGTTGAACCCGGAGCTGTGCTCGCTGTTGGCAACGATTTGCTCGAACTCGCGCTGGAACTGGGCCGCCTTCTGGTTGAACAGCGTTTCTTCGGCTTCCAGCTTGATGCGCATCTTGCTGCTGCCGTTCCAGACGTCGTCGTCCACGTCGTACTCAACGAGGGAGTGCGTCTTGGCCTTTTTGGCCTTGGGCGGTTCCTCCTCGGACGTGTAATCGTGCTCGTTGGCGATCAGCGAGTTGACGTTGAAGGCCATGATTTCATCGAAGTTGATCTCTTCGTCGACCAGTGCGTCACCGAGCTGTTCCTTGGTGTCGAACAGAAGCGAGCGCCGGCTTTGGGCCTGGGGCGTCTGAACCTGGGTCTTCTCGGTGGCGGCATCCTGCAGCAGTTCGGCCATCTCGATCGAGTCCTGGATGTTCTGCTGTTGCTGGGTTCCGCCAAGTTTCAGGTTCGGGACGGCAACGAGGGCCATGCTCAGCAGTAGCACCATTAGACAGGTGGCCGGTTGTGTCGTCTTGCCGGTACCCTTGGTCAGCAGTGACTGGATCTTCTTCATCTGGCTCATGAGATCGTGGTTCTGGCTTTGCAGGATCTTGATGCGCTTCAGCAGCGTCTGGTTCTCCTCGGTGCACTGTTTGACCCTGCAGAAACGAAAAAAAATCTAATTTTAGTTAACATTCTCAAACTCACTCCCTCTCAAAAAACATCTCACCTCTCTTCCAGCCCGTCAACGTACTCCTTCTTGCGCTTGCGCGAGTCCTGGGCGGAAATCTTGTTGCGGATCTTCCGCCGGATTCGCTTCAGCTCGCGTTCCTCGTGCTTGGTCAGCGGGTAGCTCGTCGGCAGCGAAATTCCTTCCTTCGAAAGCAGGCGCTTCTCTTCCGCGGTGAGAACCAACTTTTGGTAGGCTCCGGAAGCGGTCTTTCCGCCGTTTAGGCTCATCCCGTCGTCCCCATCCAGGTCGTCGTCCAGATCTTCGGCGTCGGAATCGCTCACCAGAGAGTGGTGATTATGGTGCTGTTGCTTCTGGACCTGCTCGATAACGGAATTGCTTTGCTGCATAATGTCCTCGAAGACGAAGCTTTCGTTGTCCGAGTTGGGCGCGGTGTCGCTGCCGCCATCGTCCATCACAAGCTGCTCCTTGCTGAGGACGACGTTCTTCTGGATGAGTCCTTGCTTGGACTGCTGCAGCAGATTCGCCGCGGCCAGCTTAATGTTGGCGGACTTGGCATTCAAGTTCGCTGGGTTGACAATCTTGATAGTTCGCAAGTCCTGAATCGAAACGGGCACCAAAATGGAACGACCGTTCTGCTGCTGTTGCTGCTGAACACGAATGATTTTACGCACTCCGTTGGCAGCGCCACCAGACGTCAACACGACGTTCTTGTTGTTCAGGAAAACGGTTCCACCGGACTTTCCCGTCGTCATCGAACCGTTCTTCAACTGAAGGGTAACTTTTTTATTCATATTGTTCGCGACCGTTTGGCCGGCCTTGGCCGTTGCAACGCGGTATATTTTGACCTCCTTGCCGTTGACTAGCTGGGTCGTCTGCAGCTGATCCTTGCTCAAAACCAACCCTCCACCGGCGGTGACATTTGTGGCCACCGTTGGCTCAAAGTCCGGCTGAGCCTTCTCGACAATCACCTTGGCTGTCGTCGGAGCTGCCTTCTTGAGCTGCTGGGCACCGTTGCTGATAACCGTCTTGACCGTCTGGTAGACCTTGCTGCCCGCCTTGGACATGACGGCGGTCACCGTTTGCGGCTGCTGAACGATGATCTGCTGGTTCTGGATCGGTTCTTGCTTCATGTACCGCGGCGGGGAGTTTTGACCGCCACGTTCGCTGATCGATGGCCCCGGCGACGACACAGCCGGGCTGAGGGCTTCGTAGTCCGTGCCACTGCAAAGTAAAGAGAAAGGGTTGATTAGCTGATTGAAGTTCTATTTAAAGTAGTGACGATGCATTGCTGCAGCGAGATTCATATCGAGCACTCACTTAAGCGTCGTCGTTCCTGACCCAGATATTAGGCCTGAACCATCGTCACGTTCGCGCTTTGTGCGGGAAGTTTAAAAACAGACGCGCAGCGTCGAAATGATTCGCCGGTTTTGTTTCTCGTGCCAGCTTCAATTTGGAGGACTACTAGCGTTGTGTGTAAAATACAGTACTCAACCGTACATACTAGTATCGTGATCGTGGTATATCATTAAGCTTCTTTCAACTGCGTACGCTATCCGTTGAGCTGCGCTCTACTTGTGGTTTCTTATACTTTCGCCACCACTGTGATGGCGGCTCATGCAGTCGCCGCCACCGGGTCTGATGACGAGATCATCAGATGTCTAGAAGATCACCACACCAGCAATGCAACAAACTGCATTTTGAAAATAGCAATGCCACGGGTCCCCCACAGACCGTTATTATGAGAAAAAAATTTCCACCCAAACCAATGATTGGACATGATTCCTAGAACCATTCTGCACCTCTGAAATTAAGGGGAAATCGCATGTAAAATGCGTAGGAAAAGATCAAAGTTTCAATGTTTTAACTCGGAAACATTACTGGTCATGGTTTTAAATTGTACTAACATGTAGCAGAATTATATAAAAACGATTTACAGCACTGACCTAGCCGGATTAAGCCTAAGTCAAGTGACTTAAGTATATTATTTACAAGTTTATACCTTAATATTAAAAAAAAACTCCTACATCAAGGAATTTTCAGTCAAAGAAAACTAGATTGCACAAAAATTACTTAAAATGGGGTGACTTTGAGCCAAGGCATAAAGATTGCTTTGTAAGCTTGAGTATTATGTTAATTTATTTATTTGTAGACGGATTAATTTGGTCTATTTATGCTCCCACAAAGCACTTTGCTGATATTGCTACGCAAATCTGCTTAATCTGTTTAAATAAAGCCTGCTGATTTAAAATTAAATAAATTAAAATAAATTTACAATCTCCTGGAATCCTCCAAATTTGAAAATGATGCTCACATTTTACAGTCTTGAATCAATTCCTACTGAAATCAAATAAAACACAATCAAAATATTAGGGCAACAAATTTTTGTACGTGGCAAGTTTTTGACATTGCAATTAGAACAAAATTGTTCTTTTTTGTTTTTAACCGTTTACAAATTTCAACCTTACGAATGAAATCCTGAGAGTACTTCAGCTATCATTTAGCTCATATATTTTTGTTGTCCTGTGTAATGATAATAATTAGCAAAAAGTTAAATGACACAACTTCTCACAAGATTCATATTTCAAAACAATTAATTATTTTCCAACATTGCAGTTATCGTCATGAAATAAAAAATAACATTTTATAATTGACTAAAGTAACTCATAATTAGAATTCAATAGAACATATTATTGTTCATCAAGAACGTTCACTAATAATGTATTCATCAAAACAAAACCTACTTCTACTCAATGTGAAAACACAATCAATCTTATAACAAGCTTGGCATATCTTATGAATACATGGAAATAGTACAGTTAAATATCAAATCAAATCAAATTGTTCGCTCTACAAACAATACCAGCCCAACAAGGGTGAGAGGCAACCACGTTTAACACTCCACCACCGAACCCAGTAGAGTCAAATACGTACAGGCGATGTAAGTTTTCAATGTGACTTGTGTCCTAAACTCTAGTTGGGGTCAAGCGGTAAGGCTTATGGAACTAAAGCTTTATATATTGTTTTTTTTAGTTTTTCGTTCTTATTGAACTTTTTATGGCAGAGGACAACAAAATCTAAGAACAATATTTGCTACGATTATACTTTACAATTCAAGCTTATCGAGCTTGTTGGTAAGCTATCTGGCTATTATAAAATCGTAAAATTTGGTACAATGTCACCCCTTGGCTCAAAGTCACCCCATTTTAAGTTATTTTTGGGCAATCTAGTTTTCTTTAACTGAAAATTCCTTGATGTAGGAGTTTTTTTGTAAATAATAACTTAAGTCACTTGACTTAGGCTTAATCCGGCTAAGTCAGTGCTGTAAATCGTTTTTATATCATTCTGCTACATGTTAGTACAATTTAAAACCATGACCAGTAATGTTTCCGAGTTAAAACATTGAAACTTTGATCTTTTCCTACGCATTTTACATGCGATTTCCCCTTAATTTCTACTCAAAACACTAAAACTGACCGTATTCGAAATTTCTGCCGGCAAATATTTTGAAACTCGGCCTAGAGGTGCAGAATGGTCCCAGGAACCATGTCCAATCATTGGTTTGGGTGGAATTTTTTTTCTCATAATAACGGTCTGTGGGGGACCCGTGAATGCAAAAATGAATTCCTGTATGTTTTCCATAGTGCATGTTAAAGTTGATCATACAAAATAAGAGCGAGCGAACTACTTATAAAAGTTAATACCTTTTTAAAATAATTTTGTTAAATTTTGGTTATATTTCTTATCAAAAAATATTGAAAAGATGAATTCAAATTAAATATTTTTACAGATATCAACTCTTTCAATCCCGAAACATTCATATAAGACAATTTAGACTGAAAAAAAACGTGTTCTAACATTTGCATATTCCATTTTGGCACGCACCTTTATCCATTTTCTTAGGGACAATCGTCTCTGTGTGCCAAATTTTGGCCAACTCGGTTGAAGTTTAGATGTCGCTGTTCTGCCTTGAAACTATTGAAAATATGTTCGAACTCGTTTTTATTGAATCGTTCAAAACTTATCAGGGACAACTCGTTTTGTTGTACGGTCTTTTTTAATTTTTTTAATCGCTTTTTTCAATTAACTTTTCAAAAGGGCCAAACATTCAATATTTAAATTTTAGTCTTGATGAAAAATATAGTATTGTTTTAGAAAAGATCGAACAGTTTCACAAATGTTTCATTTTTTAACATTGAAAATCAAACCATTAGGCTGGTACAAATTTTATTTAAAGTTTTTGTGAGGGGGACACAAAATTCAAAGAATATCAGGGGGCAAATGTTTTTTTTTTTCACAAAATTTCAATGGAAACTTGAGTGCAATCAGCTGAAATCAATATATATTATTTTTGGGTTGATTTAAAAACCTTCAGAATTTTCAAAAATTTGCGATGTTTAGTACCGCTAAAAGTTTTTTTGACTAAAACTTTTTTTTTCGTCAAATCTTACATTTTTTGAAAACTAATGATTGAAAAACAACTGAACTAGTGTAAAATGCATTTTAGAACACTTTTTGCATCCAAATGCAGAGACTATGGCTTGTTATTTAAATTTTATTTTATTCAATTTTATTTTTGCTGTTTCTCAGCAACCAGAGGTCCAAACTTCAATGTCTTTTAGACTAATTTATAGCAAATTTTCTGAATTAAAAAAATATTTTCAGAAATGGTCACTCACGCATGGTCACTTTTTTGAAAAGTCGAAAAACTTCTAATATCTTGAAAACGGGGCGCTTTGTCATAAAAAATTAAGTACCTAATTTTCGCTTGAATATTAAATTTTACATTTAAAAAATTGTATAAAATTCCGATTTTTTTTCCAAAAATCACTATTTTTCAAAAAATTATAGCTCGGCGGCAGAATTTTTGACCATATTTCTGTATGGCTCAAAATTTACGAGTTGTTTTTGAGTTTTTGACATATAAAAAAAATCTCAAAAATAAAAAAAACGGGTTTTGGAAAACTTAGTTTTTGAATTTAAATATCCGCAAAACGAATTCCGTGTGCATATTTTTCCAAAAAAAGTTCTCATCAATACCTACAACTTTGCCGAAGACACAAAATTTTCAGAAAACTCCTTCAAAAGTTACAGATTTTCGAGTGTTTATATTACAGGGTAGTTAGGGACCATCCATAAACCACGTGGACACTTTAGGGGGGGGGGGGGGGGGTATGGCGATTGTCCACGCTCAATACAAAAAAAGTTTTTTTTGTATGGATAATTGTCCAAGAGGGGGGGGGGGGGGGGGTTGCGATTTCCAAAAAAGTGTCCACGTGGTTTGTGGATGGTCCCTTACGGAGAAGTCGAAAAAAATCCGCGCCGTCCCAAAACCCAATCTTAGAACGCAGAATGTTGAAGCGCCGGTAATTAGGATTTTTAGGATAAAGTAAACCAGCGAGAAAAGCCATCACAATAAATGTGACTAAAAAAAATCAAATATTTTGAAATTTAAATACACAAATAAATAAAATTTTAAAAGAAAATTTAAAAAATCATTAATTTTCTAAAAATAAAACTTTTCATAATTCTAAATCTGAGGATTTTATAATTAGCATGCAGTTCTTACTCGATGATCCTCGCTTAAGTGTCATTCAGAAAAATCGAAATACGAAATTTGTATTATTTTTTTCTCAAAATTTCTCTAACCTAAAATATGACTTCAAAAAAGCTCCAAAGTTATCAGATTTTCTGTAATCTATGATGGTGACAAAAATTGCAGCATTTAAGAATTGATGAGTTCTGCAGTTTTAATTTTTTTTAAAGGTCCAGAATATAAGAATTCGGATATTCCTTTTTTTAAAGGTCCAAGGTTTGAGAATTTACGAATTTTTATGGTTTTGTTCTATTGATTGTTTTTATATTCAATTTTTATATTTTTTAAGCTCTTAGATTTTTTTTTTGAATTTGGATTTTTTGGAATTCTTGATTTTTTTGGAGTTTTAATTTAATCATAAAAAAGTGGCTTAAACGCACATTAAATTATTTCGGATTTTAATTATATTTCAAATCTTGTGACCAACTTTTCAACATTTAACTTCATGGTCTCTCAAAAACTGAGAGGTGATAAAACTAATCTATGGAACTAATTTCCCAAGCAATCCAGTAAAGAAATCAAATAGCTACTCACAAGTCCAAGTTATCGCTCGACAGCCCACTGTCGGACGCGGCCGACGAAAGCGCGCCTTGCTGCTGCTGTTGCTGCTCGGCAACGCACCTCTCAAACTCGTTAAACTCGGCCATCCCATCGTCTTCCAGTAGATCCATCTTGATGGTCGTCAGTTCCGGCTGTTCTACCGCGACCGTCGGCACAACGGCAGCGGCCATCTCCGGCGATGCGTCGCCCATAAACTCGTCCTCGCCGTCGTCCTCCAGCGATCCGGCCGAGCTACCCGGGAAGCCGTGGAACTCCTGGTCCGAGCTGAGCGACGAAAGCGGCGACATGGCCTGCTCGGGCAGACCCAGGTTGGCCATCATGCCGAGTTCGCCTGTTGCGTACGAGCTGCTGCTGCTGCTGAATCCGTTCTGCAGGTTGCTGATCAAGCTGGACGAAATGTCGTTCATGCCGGCGTCCGGCGAGCCACCGTTGCTGGACTCGCTGAACAGCAGGTTCGTGTCCAGCTGGAACAGGTCCATGAAGTCGTCCGGGTTGGCGGGCCACTCCTCCGGCTGGAGAAAAGAAAGAGACGAGAATTGAGGTGAGTGAAAGCAATAACTAGATATTGGTTGGGCCAGTTGGGTGAAAGTGAATTGCATAATTGAATTAAAGGATTTTTTTTTCGGGGACAGGAAAACGTACGACTGCCGGCCGGCTCCGTGTGGCTAAGGATTTGCGGTTGACGTAATACGCGTGGTCGAACCTTGAATCATGCTCACAGGTCGCGCTGTGATGCAATAACTAAGGTGAGTACAATAACATAGGTTATTATTAGTGAATAGTGAGCAAAACAGCATAAAGTTGATATTCCTGAAATAGTTTCCCTTCGCAAAACGAGTGTATCATAAAAGCAGCGTTTATTTATAGCACGTCCCAGGCCACATAATGCGCTTACTTCTGGTACCAAGACCCGCAAGATGGTTTCTCCCATTAGACTACAAGAGCTCACACATAAATCGGGGCTTGTTTTGCGAATAGTGGTAGTGCACGTCACCTTTTTTTCATATGCCGCGACTGCGGCATAATTTGCGACGCGAATTGCAGCCATACAATCGAACAAGAAAAAAAAAGCAAACGAGAAGTAAAAGTTGCGGTGAACCGAATGTAATTTGAAGAGCTTCATCAAAGACGTTGCAAATTTTAGGAGTTATGCAATTTAGCGTGGTGGGCACGAAATGGATCGGTTTCAATGAATTAGTTACTAAAGTAAAAAAAAACGCTTTGGTAAAGGCAAAAAAATTAAATATTGCATTAAGTGGTATGTTTTATACAATTTTCAGGATAAATTTGACGGAAACTTTTAGGGTACTTTCTTTATGACCAAAGAAGTCATTTGGCATCATAAGTTCATCCATACAATTTTGGCAGTTATCCATACAAAAGGCAATGAAAATAAAAAAAAAATCTGAATTTTCAAAACGGATTTGTTGTTTTCGGAAACATTGAATTGCGCAACAAAAAACATTTTTAAAATTTATTATGGGGTTAGTGAATTTTTACGATTTCGCGGACATTGTGAAATTCGTGAAATTTTTAAGATTTTCGTGAAATCCCGTGAAATTTATCAATTTTCTCAAATCAATTCTTTGAAATAACAATATAATAAATATGTTATCAGTAAAGACTTTTTTTAAGTAAATTTTATTAGTTTTCAATTGAAAAGCGTGATATGAACCATTTCAAGAATTGTTAGCAAACGAACATTATTGTTACAAGATTTACTGAGAAATGAATGCTGCGAATACTTAAATGATGTTTGCAAAAATCAGTCAAAGTAAAAAACATATTCTCATAATCATCAAGTTATCCCAAGGATGATATCATCAATCATTTGAAAAAAATTTCCTTTTTCAACCAAACTTTGTTACAATTGACTGAAAAATGATATTGTGATAAGTTTTTGAAGAATGCACAGATCATTTTTATTGATTTGATTTATGTTTAGAAATCAATTATAAGCAAACGTTCATGTAAAAGTAACACTCAGTAAAAACAGTCGTCTTTCCCTTAGTCAATATATAATTGACCAGAGGAGCAAGCAATAAGAATATAGAACGACAAATTTAAATCCATTAGAGTAGAGAAAAAAAATAAGAAAAATATTGCTATTTAGATCAGTTTATCATTTTTCCTTAGGAAACTAGGTAATAAATTTTAACAATATTTGCATTCGCTGTAATAACAATTTGACTTTTATTTTAATTGAAAGGTATAATTTTAAAATAAAAAAAGTAAAGCTTGGTTTATTAAGATTAAATGAATACTATATATGATCTTATAAAAATCAGTTTTTTCTGAGTCCTGATCAATTTTTACGATATGCGACTATTTTGGAAGTTAAAAAATATGATTTTTTTGTTTTCTGATTTTAAATAAAATTTAGAGGATTTTGTTACAAATCAAATTATGTGTGCCTATTGATTTTTAATTTAATTTTTGAAAGTGAGATGAAAACTTTAAAAAATATTTTTACTAGGCAAAATGTCGCAGAAAATTCAAGTCACTATTTTAAATATTTTTGCTAGACAAGATTGTCAAATCTAGCTTTGACATTAAATTCAATTAAATTTAAAAAGAGAATTTAAAACCAAATCAACGAAAACTGTTTAGCTATACATATTGCACGAATATAAAAAAGCAGTTCAATAAATGAGAATACGCATGCTCTACATTTTGTTTCAAAATATATTTATAGACGGGGACACTTTTTTGAAAATAAGGTAAGTTTTTTTTTGTGTTTCGTTCAAATTTTGTGAAGATTTTTTTTGGCTATTGAAAAATAATATACAATGAAGCATAAAAAGTAGTTTCTGTATTTTTAGCATAAGATTATAGACTTATGTTCACATTTTTCCCGTTCCGTGAAATTTTGTGTTTTGAAATTAAGGTCCCCGTGAAATTTGCGATTTTGGAGCGTGAAAAATCACTAAGCATAATTATTAAGCTTATTTAAAAAAAAAAATCGTAGGCGTTGACAAAAATGCGTCAAACAAAATTATTTATAAATGTAAAAAAAAAAACTTGAAATCAAAATGCACTTACAAATAAAATATGATGTGCACCGTTGTCAAGGTTTTACTACTTGATTTTATTTTCAAATCGTGACTTTTTACCTGAACAGGTATTATTTTTTCAAGGAGATCAGAAAATTGCTTATAGGACATTGAAGATTGGTCCAATGGAGCCTCCAAGAGAAAAACAAGCAGGAAAAAATATGTTTTCTGAAGAAGGTATTAGACTATATAACTAACAAACAAACCCGCAACTTTTTAGTGTTTGATGGTTTGCCTTGCTCACAAACAAGGCAGACTGTATGCCGGCTGACGTTTCTACAATCAAATGCAGGCAGACAAACAAAGCAAGCAAACTGTCAAAAAGTTTGAGTAACTGTTTGTTTGTTTGTCAAAGTCTAATACCTACTTTAGGCTGTTGCAAATATTTTCCAAAGCATTGAAATGTTGAAATTTTGGCTTGTTATTTCAATTTTTATATTTTTTTGCCGAGCCTAGGTACAAAATCTTTGTAAAATATTTGCCTTATCAGAAAAAATAGTTACTTCAATAATAATTCCTCATTTTTTTTTAAATTGACCTGCACAAAACATTAAATTGCGCAAAAATATAAAACAAATTTTCAAGCAAATTTTAAAGCAAAACAATGTAAATGGGCCAAAGCCGAAGTGTAAACGAACAATCTGTCTTGCTTATGTCAGTGGATGTTTACGTTAGAAGCGAGCAGAACAGACTCTTTGTTTACACTTCGGCTTTGGTCCATTTACATTGTTTTGCTTGTCTTTTAGGTATAGAGCGTGGACAATCGCTGAAACTTGAAAATATTTTGTGTAATATTTTGTACAATTTTAAAATAAATTCACTCACTTCTTTAATAACTTACAAGTAACTAACTTTAAATTTAAGGTTCCTTTCACTATTTCAGTCTATTTGAAAATGAAAAGACTATTTCTGGGGCAACATTTGAAAGGAGACATTCAGAATCCTAATAAATATTGGACGCAGATCTTAATTTTTTTATGAATCAAAAGACTTTTATTAGTTTTTTGTTTATTTAACAAGAGGTGACAATGTTGATGAAAAACATATATGTATAAAAATAGAGCCTCATATTTTCGATTATGGCAATCGTATGATTCTACCTCATTTTGTCACATTGCATTGATTGAATATTTTATAAAAGATTCCAACTTAAATTTGGCAATGGTCTTTTTCGAGGTAAATATTCTTAATTTGTTTAACTAAATTCATTAATTCATTAAATACTATATATTTTTACCGAATGACTAACACAATTCAGAGACTTTATTCGAGTTATTTATAAGCAACAAGTTATACAGTAAACTTTATTCTGAGAAATTATGACCTCCCGGGAGGCGCAGCAACGCCCTAACCCGTTCCTTCGAATCAGACTACAAACCTTTAAATTCACTACCAACCAGTTCCAGCTTAAAAATCATCAAAATGTCAAGACCGTGTGTACCGTAAAACAGACCACATGGCATGGCAACAAAATTCGTAGAGCTCCCCCGCGGGCTAAATCGAAACTGCTGAAACAAAATTGCATGCACCAAATATTCAACCCAAAAAACGCGACTATAGTAAATCGACTGGACCGGCGAAGGTTTGCACAAAATCTGCATGTGGACGACGCGACGCCAACCAACATTTGGAGGCCGTTCACTTTGAAGAACACCACGTTGCCGTTGGAACGACTTTGGGACCGATTTGAAAGAAACTTGTAGAACAACTTTCTCCGACGCCGTTCTCTTCCTTTAAAATAAACGGAACAAACAAAGTTATGCAAGTGGCAACTAACTGTGATTACAATCAGGTTCAAGTTCTTGTTTGGAGAGATTGAAGAACTCTTCACCAAAAGTCTATCAACAAAGCAGTGTGTAAGAGGAGAAGTAAATAAATGTTTATCGAAGAATGTCAGGTCCCGTTACAAGCTATTACTGTTTTCGTTTTCGAATGCCTGTCTCGTCATGACCGCAACTCCGCGGTATTGGCTTGAACAACGATGACGAATTCCACAATGACCTAAATTTCGTCGTCCCCACTTTGAGGGTACTCCACAGGTCGGTCAAAATGACTTTCATATCGAACGTGAGCTTGTCTACGACGACCTGTGTCTCCTGTTTCTCCTTCTCCTCCTTCGAGAGCAACCTTTGATTGAATTGTTTTACTTGTCAAGACTTGCGCTCGATGTGCCGACACGACTGTAAAATTGCGTCACTTTGCGTAGAGACCCGGTTAAAAAAAACAGGTTCCCTTTCGAATTCGCTCCAAGCTAGCCCCCCAAAAAAAAGAGAGCGGTATTGCATACGTCGACAGTTTTGGTTCTCGGAACACGTGCTCGAAGCCGTTCTCTGGGCGAGCCGAGCCTGAGTAGCTTAGCATTCGCGAGCATGTGAGAGAGGGAGAGACAGTGGGCAGAGCTCATTAACCTGGGTGAAGGTATGCGAAAATGAGTCGAGTGTGTGAGAGTGTTGAAAAGCCGGCGTCGCGTTCGTGGCAGTCGTTTATTTGCCGGGGGTTTTTTTTTGTTTGTCGATGATCACGCAGTTTGAGCTCAAGTGGCTAGCAAATCAACGCTGTAAGTTTTAAAATTTATAATATGATTGGTTTGAGTTAAATATGCATTAAATATTAATAATTATTTAATTGCAAAACTAAATGTCTGTAACTTTAATAAACTTAAACAATTTATTTATAATTTCAATATTATTTTGAGTAAGGTTCTCTAGAAAAAAAAATTCACTGAACAATCGTTACGAGAGAAATTTAAAAGAGACTGAAAGCACGAAGAATGATTTTCAAGATTTTTGGAAGGAATTTGTTCTAACTAGTACATGCATTTGCAAGGAAATATTCCTTTTTTGTATATATTTTTTAGTCTGTAACAACTTCAAATAGACGACTCCTACACCTGGAATGACCTAACGACCCAACCCCGCTTCTAGACGGGCTTCGAAACTAAAAATTTCAATTTAAAAAAAGCATTGGAAATGAAATCTCGTATTTAAAAAAATCTTAGGTCAACTTTGGTCGTGATTTTAATCAATATTGCAAATTATGTGCAGTATTTTTTGTTAAAAAAGAGCGGAGAGAAAGAGGGGAGAAAGGGGTCATACATTTTTTTTTCGTGTCCGTCGCGGCGTGCAACAACAACAAAACCCTATCATACCATTTCATCTCGATAAACATCGTAACTCGTCGTTCGTAAAGTTAATCAGTACCTCACTAAACATCAATCATTTAAAACTCGTGAAATCATCTCAAGTTTAAAATTACACTGTTAAACCCTTCAGTTTTAATTACAAATGATTTTGGTTCTATATTTCCACAGCCGGCTGTCTAAGACTAAACCATTTAATTTAAAATTGAACAACCGATAAACGGGAAATGTCTCATCCGCAGCATCCGATTGGTTGCCTTGAGAATAATATATACACTCAACCCCCGGTGGTTGGTCACTTTTTTTTTTGACACTTTTTAGTTTGTACCCCGTTGGTTGGTCAAAGTCAAACTAAAAAGTGACGAACTGTCACTTTGTACACGGCGCTCACACACACTATTAAAACAAACGTTTGGTAGTGTGTGTGAACTCCGTGTAAAAGGGGTGTCAAACTAAAAAGTGACCCCGTTCGTTTGACAACAGTTGGTGTAAAACCATCGGGGTTTGAGTGTAACACCTTTCAACAAACACTATGATTTTGGGTTGCATCATCATCTTCTATGATGAATCCTGACCAAACACCCTATCCTACTAACAAGTTTTCAGGTTCCTGGCGCTCGTGGGGTGTAAGCACAGAGTAAATCAGCTGCCCTAGTAGCAACCTGCGCTAACTAACATTCCCGTCCCTTAAAATCGAGGTCTACAAACTGACATGGCGGGCGCCGTTGGTGGCCAATGACTGTTACCTATTCGCAATTGATCTAGCTTTAGCAATCATGGTGTTTTATCTTTTCGGCGCATTCATACATGCTGTTGATAAGGGAAACACTACTAGATCGTCAAAGCCTATGATCAGTAGTGCTGAAAGGATATTACGGTTCTGTTCAGCAACGGAGGGGCAACCATGGGTGATCTCTCATGCTCATGCTCATGCTCAAAAAAAATCAATATAAAAATAGGTATTTTTCCGTGTACCTATTTTTTACATAAAATCTAAATCATAACCTAAAACTTTGGCGAAGACGCCAAATCGTACAGAAAATCCCTTTTTAGAATACCGATTTTCGAATATTTGCATTCTGCCGAACTGTTCTTCTTTGCAAATCTTTTCAAAAATATAAAAAAGATCAAACAGACAAAACATATTTGATCAATTCTCTACCAAAACCGGAAATGGATTTTATTTGTATTTTTTGATTTGGGTCAAACTTTGTGGGGGCCTTCCCTATGACCTAATAAGCTATTTTGTGTCATTGGTTCACCCATACAAGTCTCCATACAATTTTGGCTGCTGTCCATACAAAAATGGTAGATAAATATTCAAACAGCTGTAACTTTGAGTGAATTTTCTGATCAATCTTCGTGTCTTCGGCAAAGTTGTAGGTATTTTTGAGGACTATTGAGAAAAAATAGGTACACGGAAAAAAAAATTTGCCGATTTTTTTAATAACTTTTTTTTCACAAAAACTCAATTTCCCAAAATATGTATTTTTTGATTTTCGAGATTTTTTGAAAATAATAATATTCAATGTTTGGCCCTTTTAAAATGTTAGTCTTGATTTAAAATTTTTAAAGATATTTTTTTCGAAAAGATCGGAAAATTTCACGAATGTTTCATGTTTTAACATTGAAAATCGGACCATTAGTTGCTGAGATATCGACATTAGAAAATGGTGCGTTGTTTTGGTGAGACTTATAAAACTTCATTTTCGTGTTTTTTTTTCTTAAAGCGGCTGTATCTCAGCAACCCGAGGTCCAATCTTCAATGTCTCTTAGACAATTTTATAGCAAATTTTCTGAACTTTTCAAAAAAAATATTTTTAGAAATGGTCACTCATGGTCACTTTTTTTTTTTAAATCGAAAAACTGCAAATATTTCGCTAAAATTGAACTTTCGGTGGCTATATCTTGAAAACAGAGCTCTTTATCAAAAAATCTGTAAAGTAGTTTTCGATTGCAAATTCAATTTTGCATTAAAAAACAACGTCAAATTTGTTTTTGCATGAAATTTCGATTTTTTCCAAAAATCACTATTTTTTCAAAAATTCATAACTCGGCGGCAGATTGTGGCAAATGGGCAGTATTCATGATTGCTGAGAGTCGCAGGACTCTCGCCCTTTGCTATTAGTAAGTATCCAGCAAAGCAAAGGGTATAGCATGCATTTGATACTGTCAACTCCCATTCGGCTGTGTTCTCGTCGCTGTCATGTTGTAAACTGGAGTCGAGGGAGGTCCTGTTGTGAATTCTAGTTGGAGGTGGTCCGAAGATCATTGAAGAAGGTAGAATTCGCCATCACCCAAGACACGAAGGCACGAAGGATAGACCATGTCTTGGGGGGTGAAAGGATGATAGGATTTAGTGATAATACCACAATTTTAATATTTGTCTTTCTCTCTTATTTCAGACAAAATGTCTGGTCCGAGTCCAAGGTGTTGCAGAAATCTTCCACCATACAGAATGGGGTCTTCCTTCTATCATTTCCTATATTCTGAAAAAGGTGGTGCCCCGAATGTGGACATATAGTTTATCACATTTACTCCATATGGTGTGAACGTGACATGCTGTATGTTTGCTCTTGGTGCATTGGCTATTTTCAAAACAAGCTAGATTTTTCCTATTATTTTAAGATAAAATTTAGTAAAATCTACCTATCTATTTTTTGTTATTGCTATAACTTGTCCCTTACTTCACAAACTTTAAGTACTCTATTCTTCAATCTTGGAATCGCAATACATTATTGTAGAAATGTAACTACTGAAAAAATTGGTAAGAAATTTGGGCATAACTGTTATTAATATGATTAAAGGTACGTTCAATATGTTTTATTATATATGTTAACTATTCAAGTTGTTTGTCTTGTCCCATATGTCACAACTTCAGTTGTTTTCTCGAAAACTTCTCGTTACAAGTTAGTAGTTCTGTCTAGTTGCAAAATAAGGTTTCTTTATTCTTTCTTTCTGTGTTAGTATGTTATTCAATGTTCGATTTTATTTTACATTGTACTTATCCCATTTTTTCTCTTTTTCTCTTTCATGTACCTTGCGAGCATACGATGACCGAAAAAGTCATTGTATAAGCCAACACACGTGTATTTTTCACAAAGCCGCGAAACAGAACAAGTATTTTTATAAGTGCGTGAATAACAATCGGTCGTTGAAGCTCAAAAAATGTGAGAACAATATCGCGTCGTGGTTAAGTGATAATAAGGCGAAGAAAGTAGACGACGATTCCGCATGAAGAATATAGCGGAAATTAGGTGTTAATTGCACAATGGATGAAGGTTTGAAGTTGACACTGTCAAAAGGGAATGGTAAGATGCAATAGTAATATTGCTAGGTTTGATAGTGTCAAAAGGTAAGATCAAGGAACAAGGATTATATGAACCTATATTGTCATAATTATTGTATTCACTGAAAATTCTATCCACTTTCTACCCCCAATGTGTCCTGCACTGGGGGTGCCTGGGGTAACTTCGAGTTGACCTGGGCCGCCCGAGGAATTATGTCGTAGGTGGTTCGTGTACTTCTCACTCACCTCTCCTCGCGGCAAGGTTTTCCGTAGGTCTACACTCGTACATGCAACATGGGACAGCATGAATCTTCAGCTGAAGCCGGACGAATGTATTCCGAAATTACAGAAATTACAGAATTACAGAAAAATTCATAACTCGGCGGCAGATTTTTTGACCATGTTTCTCTATGGCTCAAAAAATGCGGATTTTTGTCCCCTAAAACATGTAAAAAAATCTCGAAAAATCAAAAAATACGTATTTTGGGAAATTGAGTTTTTGTGAAAAAAAAGTTTATAAAAAAATCAGCAAATTTTTTTTCCGTATACCTATTTTTTTCTCAATAGTCCTCAAAAATACCTACAACTTTGCCGAAGACAGAAAATCAGTGATCAGAAAATTCACTCAAAAGTTACGGCTGTTTGAATATTTACATACCATTTTTGTATGGACAGCAGCCAAAATTGTATGGAGACTTGTATGGGTGAACCAATGACACAAAATAGCTTATTTGGTCATAGGGAAGGCCCCCACAAAGTTTGACCCAAATAAAAAAATACAAAAAATAAAAATGGTCGAAATCGGCCGATTTCGTAGAGAGTTGCTCATTTGTAGAAAACAGAAACGTGAACTATACAATAATGTTTCCTCAATAAGTTTCCAAATAACCCCGCAAATCTTGACTTGAACAGATGATAACGGCTTATTTTCAAAACAAGCCCAACATAATATTATGGGCTAATGCGGTTTTAAATAGTGCTCCATTCTAAAGTTCGAAATCCCAAATGATACCCCCCAACACGTATACTTGGGTTATCTGCGAAATGTGGTGATAGCTAGTCTTTCCAAGGTTTTGATAACGCTTATCCAAAGGCAAATGTTTCCCAAAAACAAAAGTTCTACACACTTTGTACATCGAATTCCGAAGTATATTTTTATTATTGCTATTAAAATCACTGCAAAAACATTCCAGACTTGGAATAACGCACGGGGTTTCGCGGGAAACCCCGTACAATTGCCGGTCGATTAATTTGAATTTCCCATAAATGTGTGCAAGGCTCGGTGCCGCCATCATCACCAGCACCACCACCGTCACGCTTTCATTCTCCGGCAATCAAATATGACTCTGTGTGCTGGTGGTGATGAATAATATGCGGGATCTTATCAACGACTCCGCTGATTGTTGCTCGCTCTGTTCCCAAGAGGTTGTGTGAGGATGTATTTGTTCGTAGTAAGTGCTTCGCATGAATCAAACATATAAGCCAGGAGGTCAACCGGTACAGTGTTGCCAGTTAAAGTTAAGGATGCACTCCAAATAGTTATAACCGTGCAAATTTGAACGGAACAAAGTAGGGTCGCGTACCTTAATACGACGAACCCGTAATCGTAACATGCTATCAGTAATGGTCACTCTCTACCACTGAGGGGGGCTGTATGAACTGTGGAGTATTACGTAACTGATAGTTGCTCCACCGTAACGTGTAGCAATCACATCGCGGAGGGCACTTACGAAGAAAATAAAATGGCTCGCGCGACATGACCACCATAAAGGTGAACCCTAGAGAGCGACGCCAAGACCCTGGGACCTGGAGGGCGCCCCCTATTTATAGCACTATAAGGCCAACGAGGTGATGCATCACATACACAAATTAATGCATTTTTACGAAGAAACTGCCAAGACCAAGTGAACCCAAAGGGTCGGGAGTCGGGCTTATTCTGCAGAAGCCAGCCGTAATTACTGGTTGATGAACTGACTTGTTTTTTTTTTCGCCATGCAGAGTGTGGCTGAGCGGTCGTGGTGCCGGGGTTGACCTTGGACGGGGCACATTCGTGTGCTTCTGAGTAGATTTGCTAGTGCTGACGTCGAATGTGACGGGTAGAGAAGTCACATTATCAGGTAATGTTTGCTCCAGGTAATGGTTTCATTGATGATTTGTCAATATTTACGTACATTGATTGACCACGGAATGTCTCCATGACTCTGGACTTATTTTGTCAGGGAGCATGGATTGATCCGACTTAACATTCAACTCCCTGAAAAGGCAACCAGGTTGATGGAGTTCAAATTTGCACTTTTTAAAGCACACTTTGGTCCAAACTGGTATATCAAGTGCACATTTTTCAACGGATGTTTTTTTTTAAAGGAAAGTGAGGATTAATTGAAAAGATAAGCAAAAATAAGTTATATTTGTCTAAGAATTAATATTCAATTTATGACATGCGCTCGCTTTGGCCATCCCGGAACGGATTTTTGAATTCCGGGGTTTTATTTTAAATTTTTCGACCGTCTTTATTTAACATTTTACTGTGAAAGAAATCAAATTTGAAAATATTTTTTTTTTCAAAAATGGAAACAATCATCATTTTGATAAAGAGAGGAAACTTGAACAATTTTTGAAAATACATATTCTTAAAACATTTTTATGACAGCATGAATGAAAATTTGTATAATTCGTTTTGTCCATTTTACAGTTTTAATATTTTGTTTGATGTTAATTTTGTATGTTTTCGATATTTATTTTTTCTGGAAATCAATCATTTTCCTATATGTAAACGTCAACAAAAATTCCTAAGAGCTATCAGGATTTTTATGGCTTAAATTCTTCCATTCTCAAAAAGATTAAAATAGTGAAACGAACCTCCGAATATTGATTAAGTGCTCAAGACGAATTGAGTGCAATTGTTTTAAAAAGTATACAAAATATTATAAAATTATTCAAGAGCTAGAACTTTTTCCAGAGAGGTATGCCGACTTTTTGAAAAAATATTACAAATTCCTTTTTCGATTTTTTTGCGGATCATGACGAATTCCAGACTGATTCCCGATTTTCCGATTTTCCAATATGATTGGCAACCCTGCGTAAAATACGATTTTAAACAAGCTTCCCTGCACCGTGCGGTACACGCGGTTCACTTGTATCTCGGGTTTGCTTTGCGCCTGCTTTGTTCGGTTTACACCCGTACCCGACTCACACGAACCGAGGGTATTTTGGTTCATCGTACCAGCGCACCACGACACTCTCGGTTTGCCGCGTCGGTTTTGTGTCTGGCACTCACCCATGGCATGAACCCGGTATATGAGCCAAGGTGCTTCACTCGTCACGAGCCGAGGTACGTGCCGTGGTACGCGCTGGTGGTACAAAACGGGTTCAATACCACGACACGTACCACGGCACGCTGTGTTCATGCCATGGGTGAGTGCCAGACACAAAACCGATGGGGCGAGCCGAGAGTGTCGTGGTGCGCTGGTACGATGTACCAAGATACCAATACAAAAATGGGTTCAGGCACGTACCGAAGCTAGAAAACCAAACCCGCGGTGTGCGTTGGCACTGGCGCATGGGAAGCTTGATTTTAAATGAATATTTAAGCCAAAAATGTTTCTGCCGTGATTTTTTATCAATTATTTGCACAGAAAAAAGCGATGGTAATATTCATCAGGTTCACATTTTTACACATTTTTAGGTAAAATTACTCAAAAAAGAGGTGATATTCAACCAACCAAATTTTCAACCTTCCAAAATCTAACCTTTTGTTTGCTAGTGGAGATGGGAGCGGCTGACAATGGATGGCTTTCATGGTGCTGCCTGTCCTGTTCTGATAGAAGTGGTTTTAATTCTCTTTAATCAATGTCTAAGCAACCTGGATTCGACAATCACCACATATACATGACGAAATCCAGTCTGCAACCCGCTAAGGTTACCATCTCCATGCGAATGAGACTTTTGCAAAAACAATAAAAAAAATATTCAAAATTGGTTTTACTTTTAAAAATACATGAAATAAATTTCCCACACCTTACGTAAACATTCTTTGAAGTTAGGATATCACGAAATGTGGAATAGTAATTGACTAAAAACGCCGACACCCGCAATTGATTAACCACATGTGCTTTATCACTTAAAACAAGAGACCCAAGATGAACCCAGAAATTGCTCTAAAAAAGCTCAAAATACATACATTTAGGAGCAAGTCGCTCATTACGCTATCCATGGTTGCGTATTTTGGACAATCTAGTTTTTTCTTTTAATTTGTCGACGACGATGACCATTAGCTCCACTAGCTACTCGCTACTTTCTTCCTCAGATGCTGTTGTTTTATGAATCAGCAGGCACCGTTTATTCGTTACGACCAGTTGTGTAAAGCCCGCTCAAGCAGCCAAGATCCGATCTCCGAAGGGGTGGATCGCACCAAGCTCTGCTGCGGTTTTTCTTCTTTTTTCCTCTTTTGGAAAACTCCCCAAACTCAAGGGTCCAACCACCGAAAATTGCAATTTGATCAACGTTTGAAGTTTATTTTTTATTTAATGGTTGGTAACTATTCCACCGCCACCACAACAGTTGGCCAATATCAGCTGCTGCTGGTCGATTCCATTGGACACGCTTGGGGGGCACATTTTCACTATGGCCCAAAAATCGGTGGTTACACCGAAACAAATCAACACTTTTACTCTACGCGCTTAAAACACTCGCGAGGCGCTAAACTTCTTCTTTTTATGCTTCTGCCACGGCTTCAACTATGGCTCGCGGAAAATTATTTAACGTGGCAATTATTACTTCTTTTTTTTGCCTTCATTCCGTTCACTTCTGTGCACTTTCTGTGACGGTTTTATGGTTGTGTGGTGGTTTTTGTTATATGAGCTTTTCATCTGAACAACAGTCGCACTTGATCACACAACTTCCTTTCGAAATGCTTAAAACTGCAACTGCATTCCAACTCTTGAACACAGGCTTAGGAAATGACGACCAAAACACTTCAAGGACTCTCGTATCGAACACGTGTATAGAGAGAGAGAGAGAGCACCCAATTGACACAGGTGTGGAACACCGATTAATCGCAAAATTTTCACAAGCAAAATCGCGCACGCACGCCGCTCCGAGTCAACTGGGCAGCTCGGCGGTCGCTTGGAAACTAAGTCACCTTTTTCCGCTGTGAGTCTCGAGTCAGTCGACGGAGCGGAGAAAGAGTGAGAGAGAAACCGGTGGAGAATGGTCTCGATCATGGTGGTATTGGGAAACTCTCTCTCTCTTACACTTGCTTTTCTTCGTATGTTCGTGAGCTCAATGGCTGTAGCTTGAATTTTATCAATGCTACGGAAGTTAACAATAAATTGGTATGGCGGTGGTGATGCCAAGAAAAGCGTTTGTTGGTTGTGTTTTCTGGAAGTTTGTAAACCATGGTCATTTAGAACTGGGAACTTTGAAGTTTGTTTGTTACAATGGGTAGGAAAATATAGTGCAGATGTTACAAAAGTTAACAAAATGTTAACAACACATATATTTTTGTTTTTTTTTGTCACAAAATCTTTCACAAAGCCATCGTTTTTTTTTATGTTTTCCTTTTTTTATTATTTTACAGATATATAAACGTTTATTTTTCAAATTAACTGCTTTAAATATTGCATAAGACTATTGCCCTATTGCACAATTTTGATTAAGTCTAAAATTACACATTTTTCTGATATGAAAGATGCACCCATTCCAGATGTATTATGACCATGATTTTTTAACTGTATGTTATACTGAACATCATTTATTTCTACATTTTTTATCGAATAAAGCATTTGATGTTTCAAAACAATTTTGAATTTCTGGACCACGCATCGAAAAAGACGTGAAACATTAGGGTGTAATAGAGCAATTCCAGCTCAAATCAGGATTTTTTCTGGTACTTTTTTTCCCGACCCTCTCCGATTTCAATGAAACTTTTTAGACATGTTATCCTAGGCCTATATAAGCCATTTTTGTGTATATGGAGCCAATTGTACTCGAAAATAACATTTGAGAAGGGCGTAAGTTATTTAAATTTTTTTTTTATTTTGTAATTAAAAAATTACTGTATCTCGAAGCCGTTGCATAGTATCAAAAAGTGGTCAAAGACAAACTTGTAGAAAATTCGACGGGCTTTCTGAAAAAAATACACTGGAAGAAAAATACACGCCAATTCTATGAGATTTTTCAATTTTTAAGCTCAAAAGTTAAATTTAAAGGTCACGATTTTATTTTCGTTCAAAATGTTTCAGTAAATAGCCTAAGATGTTGCAAAAAGACTCACGAAAAATGCAAGATGGTATGTCTTTCCTTAAAACAAATACAAAAATCATTTACTAAAACTGTTTTTTTGAAAGGTGGTCTAAACGTCAAAATTTTCAAAATCCGATAGTGGGAATCGATTTCCCAGACAATTTTACATAAAAGTCTCCATATTGACCATTGTACTATGTCCAATACTTGTAAAGATACAGCGGTTTTAAAAATACAAATGTTGAAAAAAATGTTTTTTTATGGTTTTTGGCAATTTCTATATGACAGACTTGATTTTTCCGTCTCGAAAATATTTTTAACCAGAAAGTTCGTCCAATTTCTCATAAGTTTGCCTCTGACAACTTTTAAATTTGACTCGTTTAAATATTTAAGTAAGCTTATTTACTATCCTGGTTTCTACCACACTGGAAAAAATATACTATTTTCAATTATGAGCAATGTAATTTAGCTTATATCTGTGAGCTCTTACATCCAATTCAATGGCTGTTTAAGGCAAACTTAAAGGAAATTGAAAAAAAAATCAATCAATCAATCAATCAATTTTTCCGGTAAAAATATTTACGAGACGGAAAAATCAAGTCTGTCATATAGAAATTGCAAAAAACCACCACATAACCTATTTTTTCAAAATTTTTGTTTTTAAAACTACTGTACCTTCACAAGGATGGTCAATATGGATACTTTAATGTAAAATTGTCTGGGAAATCAATTCCCAATATCGGTTTTTGAAAATTTTGACGTTTAGACCACTTTTCACAAAAACAGTTTTAGTAAATGATTTTTGTATTTGTTTTTAGGAAAGACATACCATCTTGCATTTTTCGTGAGTCTTTTTGTAACATCTTAGGCTATTAACTCAAAAATTTTGAAGAATTTTTTGAAGAAAGCCCGTTTAATTTCCTATAAGTTTGTCTTTGACCACTTTTTGCTAAGATGCAACGGCTTCGAGATACAGTTATTTTTAAATTATACAAAATAAAAAAAAATATTTAAATAACTTACGCCCTTCTCAAATGTTATTTTCGAGTACAATTGGCTCCATATACACAAAAATGGCTTATATAGGCCTAGGATAACATGTCTAAAACGTTTCATTGAAATCGGAGAGGGTCGGGTACAATAGTACCAGAAAAATTCCTGATTTGAGCTCAATATCGAAAGCGATTTTCCAGCACAACAATTTTCAGTTCCTTTTGGGGTTCTTATCAACTTCCCGAAGTATATAAAAGTCATGCCACAATAAATACTTTTCAAAATATAAAACCATACAAATATTGTTTTGCAATTTCGTCATGAAATTTATAACTTTTCCTGGCAGTCTCGATCGACGAAACGGCCTTTTTTTCTTTACCAAAAATAACAGACTGGAAAATTATTAACACAAGTGCTGAAAAGTTGAAATCGAAAATGAACATTTTTAGATACATTTTTTATTTGAACGATGATGTTAGGTCGTTGCAAATATTTTTCAAAGTTTATATTATTCTGTTCGCCTCTCGATTTATAACGAAAATAGCTATTTCTCAACAGAAAAAAAAATAATTTTGGAAGGTTGAAAATTTGGTTGGTTGAATATAACCTCTTTTTATAATTCATTTTACTTAAACAATTTAAAAAAAGTGACCATTTTGAAAATTTATTAGAAACTGATGAAGAATATTCCCATTTTTTTCTGTGTATATAAAAACAGAAATTAAATATTAACAGTTTGAAATATTTTCGCAATTGCTAAGCTTGCTGCATCTTAAGAAAGTGAAAACAAACAGTTGGCCGCCAGACTCCAGTCGTTCCCACGGAATAACTTAGTTTGACTTTATGAACCCCTTGCGAAACCATTTAGCCGGTCTAGACAATCAGGCCAAAAACAAAAATGAGAAAGCCAAAAACTATCATCTCGATGCTGTGGGAGTTTCAACTCGACAGACAACAACTCGGGTAACAACTTTACGAAATTAACTTGAATTGCAACAGGTAGCGCTCAGATACCGCAAAGGACACACATAATTTGTCCGCCCGAGAGGCGTTTAACCTTTTTCCCGTCGTCGTCGTCTTTGTCCCCGTGTCGCGACATTAAAACTGGTTCAGCAAGGATTCCTTTCACCCCGCAGATTGAGAGAAATGTCAGCGGGTGAGGTAACCGTTTTTCGGCGAAAGGATTTCCAAAGTTGCAGCAGCGAAACACGAGGCGGTTTGCGGAGACAACAAAACCATAAAACTTGGTAATCCCATTCGTGCCACATGTCGGCACTTGGTGGTACTGGAATAACGTACTCAAATAGGATAATCAGCCAAGTCCGTTCTGTTCTCATTTGTTTTTTTTTTTCAAGCGTCAGCGTGCGTTATCAATGACTCGTTTCATGAAGGAGGAGGGCGTTGTTGCTTATCTCAAGCGACACATTGTTTTATCAGCATCAGTTGGAGATAGGAGCGGGAAGTGTGGAGTGACAAACGTTACAAGGTACAGCAGCCTTGCGTGGAACATGTTCGTTTCAGTTTTTGACGAAAAATAAGAAAATTGTTTTTCAAACTCGATTTCGACAGCCTTCGAAGCGGGAATAAAGCAACTGTTTATACTGTGTCTGTTTAATGAAACAAGCAACTTTGTTGAAATTGACGGATTCTATTTGCTCATTATTTGTATTGCATTACTCAACAATTTAGAATTGAGAATAACAAAAAGAGAAGAAAACATTAAAATTTGAAGAACCGACTGCATTCGCCAATGCAGTTTAGTTTTTATATAATTTATTGATATGGGACCATCCATGCACACGGGATATATTGTGAGACTCTTCACCCCAAATTTCAGCCAATTTGGTCCATTTTGGCCAAATTTTGAGCTAAAATCGTTAAATTCTTCAGTTTAATCACGACATATCTTCATTAAACTTCCAGGAGGGATTGAAAATCATCTTTTTAACACTCCTCCGTCCAAGGCATCCCGTACTTACACGAACGACCAAGGCGGAAAAAAAGTCGGAACGGTAACTTCAACTCGCTGGTTCTCAGCCAAAATTTAACCAATCTGGATGATAATTTTTCCAGAGATTTGTACGGATCCAGATGAGTTTAGAACTTTGCAGATCTCGATTTGATCAATCCTCTAATCACTACGACTAAATCAGTTGGAGCAACTTTTTTTCCGCGTGTATTTCTGGAAAGTGACTCTAGCGGGAACATTTTTGCTACGCTGCAAATACTCAATAACTTTGCTAGAATTTCATGTCAAAACTTTCGTTATGATCTTAGAATTTTGATGAGCTTCTCAAATTTCAATTGTTTTTTTTTTTCAAATAAATTCTGAAAACTACGTAAAAACTACAGAAACATTAAAAATGCATCATTTCATGACTAGAGCTTCAAATTTGTCGCGATAACCTCTGTATTTAATTGTTGGAAAAGTTACAACCATATGTTTTTTAACATTTCACTACATGTTTACGTCCTAAATACTACAATTTCTTCACAAAACTACGTAAATTTCAGAGTTCCTAATATTTTCTCAGAACTGGGAATGTTTTTATTCGTAAACAACCTACTTTTTCTACATGAAAATTTTCAAAACTTCTTGTTTCAACAATACTTTTCACAATTTTGCTATCAAAAACTACAAAATTTTACCAAAGCTACGTAAAATACAAAATATTTAATACTTCCCTTAAGAACTTCATCTGCTTTATGGTAAAATTATTGATTTCTTTTATGAAAATGTTGAAAAAAATGAATAAAACTGTTGATCCTCTAAATTATATGTTTCAGAGACATTCTGAGTGTGTTTTCATCCTAAATACTACAAAATTTTACCATAACTACGTAAAATACAGAAAACTTTAATCGATGCAATAAACTTGCTGTACAGTCCAGACTCGATTATCCGAAGTCTCGATTATCCAAAGTTCGATTATTCGAAGGTTTGTGTGGGACTTCGGATAATCGAATCACGAACAACTTTTTTTTTCTTAATATCAAATTCGAGTTCTGCAAATTTGAATAGTTAATAGCCAATTAAATAATAAAATGCATTTTTTTTTCAATATTTCGTCACCGCCATCTTGGAATTGAAAATTCTAAATCACTTTAGCGTAGTTTAAAGATTGACAATAAAAAATTAGGCAACGAAATATATTTTTTTGGTGATTCGATTATCCAAAGTTTCGATTATCCGAAGTCAAATTTCTCCGAACCTTCGGATAATCAAGTCTGGACTGTAATAAAAAAATTTGTGATTTTTTTGCATGTACCTTTAAACTAATGTTTTAGGTACCTTTTTTGAGTGTAATTTAAATTCATTTAAAAAACAATATACATTTCGGAATTAATTGCACCAAAATTTGGGAAAAAGTCAAAATGTAGGACATAGAAATTGAGTGGCCACCCCGATTTTTGAAAACATTTTATAAGGCATTCTTCAATGGGTCTTGCTGCCCCCAAATTGAAAGTGGTTATAACTGTCGTTCTACGCATAATTGTCCCGGGGGTTCTATTCGCATCATATGTCCCTAATCACCCCAGTTAGCAGTTTATCACCCTCATCAACAGGTAAACAAGGCATAATGCTTCGTAAAACTACTGATTTCGTGATAGAAAATACTTGGTGGGACAATTATGCGTAGAAATGCAACGATGGGACAAACAGACTTGGTTTTGTTTTTGTAAAGTTTCCGAACAAAGTACTAAATTTTATTTGTTTTTCTAAAAGTATACTTTAAACTAAATTGAAAAATGTCAAAATCGTCAAAAAATTACATGGGACAATTATGCGTAGAACGGCAGTACAGTTCGTCCAAACAAAGTATACTTTTTGAGAAAGTTATTTGAAAATATACTCCAAACAGGACTATTTGACGATCTAAAGCCAACATCGTCAACAAATGATATACGACACTTATGCGTAGAACAGTAAAGGTGCACGAAAGTTTCATATTTTCAAGGGGTAAACACTGTTTAACTTTATATTTTAAACAAAATAAAACTATCTGTGAGATCTAAACAAAACCCAACTCTTAGAAACTTAATACATGCTTTTCGCTCAACCCAGATACTTACATACTCCATTTTGAACTCCAGTTCTAGCCTTCCTGCCTCGTGTGCTATCTTCCCATATCGTTGTTACAATCAACTGAACTGAGCCCACTACCCTACAGCTTGATTTCAGCCTCGACACCGTTTCCGAAAACAACAATCAAACCTTCACAAAACTAACATGGTTCATTTGTTTCCACCTTCACTTTAGTGATAACGAGCGATAACACAATTTTTACGTTGTCATTACACGGTTGGCCCAATTTACGTCAATTTGCTGGTCTCGAAGCCCAAAACCTGTTGCGTCACTCAGGTAGCACACCACGCTTGAAACTGAAATCCAACCGCCGAAGCGTCCGGGGTTGAAGCACCTACCCAGCAGTGGGTTCGTTCTTGTGGTGGGTTCACGCATTCTTTCCACGCCCGGTTGGCTTGGATGGTCCCGTCGGGGCTCTCCCTACATGGGCGGAAGAAGCCCCGCCGCGGTTGGCCATTACAACACGGTGTGGCAAAAAAAAAGTGGGTTTTGTTTATTTGATAATTAACTTTAAAAATCTGAGAGATTTTTTGTTGAGGATAATTAAAATCCTATAGGATGTTATCAGCTAAATAATTTGTTTAGTCAAATATAAAATTAATTAAAATTGTGTCGTCCAGTGTAATAGACCCGCGAAGAGTTACGAAAACCCACAGAGAAGAAGAAGAAATTCTTTCTCTCCTCCAAAACGGTCGACGGGCATGCGTTGAATGATCAACCGGCACATGACTTCTACAATATTAGTCAAAGTCAAGCCCGTCTCATCTTCTTCTATACTCTCTTCATACAACTTCACAGTCTGTAACTTTCGTCTTTCTCTCTTGTCCCTCTTTCCTTACTATATCGCTTCATACATATTCTTCATCCAATTTGAGCCTATTTCTTTCTTTCCTTTTCTCTACTCGCTCCCTCGCTCTCTTTTCGTTCGCCGCGAGCTGCTTTCTTGCGTAAGGCGATCGGCGAGGTGAGATTAAAGTTTTTTTTCTTCAATATTATTTTTCGTTTCAGTTTTTTGTTTTCAGCTATGATTGTAAAGTTTCGCTCTCTCTCTCTCCCTCGCACATAACTGTGAATTGTTGCTGAAGCTAGGAATGGAGTGTAGGTTATGTATCAGCTTGTATGTTTTGCGAGGGAGCTTCTGAATCTTTTTTTGGCATAATACAAGAAAAACTTGTAAAAATAACGCTTAGGCCGTTGCAAGTTTATGCCCATCCTCTCTGGCAAAAGTAAAAGGGAGGGGACAAAAAAATGTAAAAATTGTAATAACAAGCCATGGTATTAACATTTTGATGAAAAAAGAGTTTTAAAATGCATTCTACACCTGCCCAGTTGTATCGCAATCATTAGTTTTCAAAATATCTAAGTATTGACGAACTTTTTTTTCAGCCGAAAAAAAACTTTTCGCATTACTGTGCAACGGAAATTCACAAAAATTCTAAACATTTTTGGTCGATCCCAGACATGCTAAATATGATTTTGAACGAAGGAAAATTTGTTTCGATCTTTTTGAAAAAATATAAAAAATTAAATTACGAGTCATGGCTTTAAATTTTATTGAAAAATTGTATTAAAATATGCACTATAAACAAAAGCAATTTGCTTTCAATAATTAGGTAAATAAAATCAAAGTGGCCGGGACCGTGGTGTAGGGGTAAGCGTGATTGCCTCTCACCCAGTCGGCCTGGGTTCGATCCCAGACGGTCCCGGTGGCATTTTTCGAGACGAGATTTGTCTGATCACGCCTTCCGTCGGAAAGGGAAGTAAATGTTGGCCCCGGACTAACCTAAAAAAGGTTCGGTCTCCCTGGGTCCTGTCTCGGTGGAGTCGCTGGTAGGCAGTTGGACTAACAATCCAAAGGTCGTCAGTTCGAATCCCGGGGTGGATGGAAGCTAAGGTGTAAAAAGAGGTTTGCAATTGCCTCAACAATCAAGCCTTCGAACACCTATTTTCGAGTAGGAATCTCGCAATCGAGAACGCCAAGGCAATGCTGTAGAGCGAATAATTTGATTTGATTTTTTGAAAATCAAAGTGGATAGTAAATCAAAGACCTTCTCAATGAGTATAAAAGATTGTAGATCTGGCAACCCTGCCTCAAGTGATGACCTAACTGATAATTATACACTTTTTTGCAGCAGTATCTCACTTATCTCAATCTGCATGCAAATTATATCCAGATCTCTAATCCAATCCTTGAATAGATAATCGAAAAACCAAAGGAATCTGAACATATACAAACTAGCAACCTTGTCTCAAGTAAGGACCACTTAAGTGATATTTGTATTCATTTTTTGAATTTGAAGCTTAATAATCAATGTTTTTAAGCAAAAAGAATCAGAAATTGGTCTAGAAATACATTAGGGCTAATGTCTAAATGTTGCTCATAACATAAGTTTTATTTTTGTTTTTAATTTTAAATACGGATCTCGGAAGGAACGCGGCCAATCAAAATGGCGCATTCTTTCTGGGACTTCTCAATTTTTTTGGAGTTAGGTAGAGTAATTATGTGAAAATTTTAGACTTCGAATAATTTGGTTATCTGGAGTGACATTTTTGCGAGGACTTTGAATATTTGAGTTTCGATTTTCTTATTTTTATAAATTTAGAGTTTCAAATTTTTGAGTTTTTAAATTAAAAGTAATAGTTTTCTTTATTTTGAATTTTTGAATTTTCTATTTCAGAATTTTTGATTTTTGAATAATTGTTTCTGATTTTTTTTAATTTCTCAATTTCTGAATACCAGACCAGATCAGTCCAGACTCGATTATCCGAAGGCCTTGACAAAATTTCACTTCCGATAATCGAAACTTCGGATAATTGTCAGAAATTCTTTGTTGTCTTATTTTTGATTTTTTAGCTTAAGTATGACCCTAAAGTGATTTAAGAGCGAGTCCACGAGCAAAGCATACCCATCTCGCATCTACCTCAGCAATCTGCCTGAAATTTTTGGGGTTGTTCTAGGTTAACGGGAAGTGGGGCAAATCGGAAAACAAAGTTTAAATGTTCAAAAGCGTCAAAAATCTTAAAAAGGCTATAAATAAGGCAAAATTCAATTTAATTTCAAAATTCAAAATGTATCTGAAAGGGCTTAAAAAATGCAACAAAATGCAGGGAGAAGCATCCCAATTGGTTAAATCTAAAGGGAGTTATTGGCATTTTAGTGAAAAAATAGCATGATTTTAAAACTCGAATAAAAAAGTGTTCCATCCAGATATCAACTCGGTTCGACCTGCAGCTTGAATGGGACATCTGGGACTACCATCTGAGACTGAGAACGCTTTGGGTATGCATTTTAAAATATTAAATAGACACTTTTACTGTTAGTGAATTTTTTGGTTGTAAATTTTTGCTAGGGGGGCCCCTTAGATCACATTTTATGTTGATAATTTTATCATATTCGTGTTCCTGAGACAATTTCACAATAGAAACATGCATGAAAATGTTTTTTTCATCAATTTTAACCCTTTAAAAAATTAAAGTTAAAAAAAATCTTCGATTCACATTTATTGAAAATCAAGTTCGTTTCCAAGGATACTAGATGACACCAGAAAAAAGCTTTTTAATTTTTTTAACTTTCATTTTTCAAAGGGTTAAAATGGATGAAAATAAACATTTTTATGCATGTTTCTATTATGACATTGTCGAATCGAATGAGCGTCTTGGAGTCCCATAAGTCCCTATTGAAATTTATACGATTTAGTAAAGCACATCAAAAGTTATGCTTAAAAACTGCTGCATATAAAATTCGAAGTTTGCAAAAAAGGGTGCTTTATGTATGGAAACCTGCCATATTAAATATTTTTTGAAAGGTTCTGAAATGACCTTTCTTGTGGATTAAGAATTTTCAAGACCTGACTTATCTATCTAAAATTACAAGCAATTTAAAAAAAAAGCTCTGAATTTACATAACCTCAATCTATTTCGCCACGGCGGTGTATGTACACAGCTAAAAAAGTAGTAATCCAGCTGCGTGTAAAAGGCCTGGGTGTAAAATAAATATTGCATTATTTTATGCAAATTTATGTGATTTTACACCCTGAAATATGTAGCCCATCAGTATGGGAAACCTACTTGACCTTAATGTCAAGCCTATATATGCGTTTATCCATTACATTCTTCATCGGTCTGATGGCCGAGCGGGCTAAGGCGCCAGTCCTTGACGATGGTGCTGGGTTTGAATTCCGTCGGTTGCAACTTTTTTTTTGTATTTGCAAAAATTGTACATGCAGTGTGTAATATTAAGTGTTTATTTTGACGAAGGTGATGTGCATGCTTTCGCATGCGATTTTACCATCGGATTTTTTGCTGAGTACAATCTTGAAAAAAAGTTTGTAGGAGGTCTGTTTTTGTTTTACTCATCACATTTTTATTAGGACCTCTTTGGTGCTGCGATCACGTCACCTAAAGGTGGATTAAGTAACGTTTTAATTTTAAATTTGTCTTCTAGAAAATTACATGATTATTGTTATGGCTTTTCCCTCTGGTTTACTTTATCCTGAGTAAAAAACAAAAACGGCATTATAAACATTTTTTTTTATTTCCAATATCATTAAATAGAATACAAATTATTTAAGTTGAAACGAAAAGGCACCGCCACACGGAGAAAAAAGAGTTCCAAATATCGTGAACAAGCGTTCATGAAAATGGGAACCACGAATAAAGTGTTCAAATTCCATGGTACGTTTTTCAAAATCGTACCATGGGATTTGAACACTTTGTTCGTGGTTCCCATTTTCATGCACGCTTGTTCACGATATTGGGAACTCTTTTTTCTCCGTGCATATTGATACCACGACTCGAGTTTTTAAAAGCATTTTTACTGAAAATGCCGCAATTTAAACAAGTTTCGTGTGCAACCGATAAGTATAACGATAGCAAGCAGTCTGTCGAGTTCAGAAATTAATTTAAGTTGACCAGATTTTGTCTAAAAACTGTCGTCCCGTTTCACCTTAAACGTTAACATTAACTTTGAAAAAGATTTGCAGTGGCCTTATAAGATTTCAATATCTGAACATGAGATTTCTCAGTGTCCACACAGAAAATTGTAGACTTGAATTTATGTTTAGTTTGATATTGTGTTAGTCTAACCTTTTTTTACAAAAAAAAAGTCTAGAGATATTTTACAATTCTGCATAAAGAACAAGAATTTAAGCATAAATTACTTCAACTCAAACTATCGCGAACGGGATTTCTTTTGCCGACGTCAAACATTTGCCTGTCCGCACCGTAGACAGAATCTTAAAGTCATCCTCCCTAATAGCATTCAGATTCGATCAACCTCAATTCTTATCCCGTACAGAACCAGAAAATCAGGTTCCCGAAAAAAAAAATTGGGAGAATACCGATTACACAACAGATTCAAATGACCGGACTGAGGAGAGCGTGGCAACGAAACCTGTTTCTGGCTAGACTCTTCATAGCTCGGAGACTAGACAATTATAGTCATAAACGCTTTTATGGTGCTTGGTGCGTCCTTTTTTACTATTCTTTATGCATCCTTTCCTCCCTCATATAGGTTGCTTCCTGCGTCCTAATTGATTTTGAGTTCGATCGAATCCTAGCCCGACGTGGGAGGAGGACCTTTCGAAAATGGGGTTACAAAAGTGTCGTCAGTCGCGCAAATACCAAATAGTTCATTGACTCATTGGTGGCGCAAAACATTTGCCACTTCCAGAGACTTGTTGTTTACCTGTTCGATTAGCACCAATCTGAGGAAGAAATTTTGCTGCGCAGTTTAGAGAAGGAACAGTTATCTGCCGGTGAGCTTCTTTTTGGTGGAATAAATTGGAAATAAATTGCGTCCAAAATTTCAGAAGTCCTCGCCCGTAGTCAAATGCATCAGATGATTGCACGCTGCATAGGTTCAAGGACACTTTGCTCCTCCTAGAGTTCACAAAAGTGCACACACACACCTTGAGGCTTGAGTGCAGAAGCAGCAGTGTACTGATAACAGCGCGCGCAGAGCGATAACAGATGAAAAGTACTGTGCGCAGCAAAATTAGAGCACCTAACAACGCGTTGCAACGGATGTGCGAAGCACGGTGCAGAGAGTGCAGAGAGTGCTATCTGTGGGTAATTTCGAGTGTTAATCAACTTTACTTTAAACATATTGAGCTATACGTTAGTTAATTGATAATAACAGTCTTTGAAATTTTATTATGAATTTTGAAACAAAACAAAACGCAAATGATGTTTGAGCTCATACCAAGGTCATTGCAAATTTAATTTTTAAAATTTGTCCATTGAGTTTTTATTAAAGTTAAAAATGATTTTTTTTTCAAATTACATTCTAGAAATAAAACTAATTACTGCCGAAAAAGAGAATCTTCAGTTCACAGAACGATTCCAAATGTAAACTCGATTGAAAATATATGCTTTATTTGTGCCTTGCTACACGAAAAAAAAAAATCAATTCCCGAAATCGTGAATAGTGTTCATGAATTTGAGATCCACGAACTAATAGGGGAAATATACCCTTTCTAATCAAACACCTATCATCGTCATATGAAGAGTTTGATGCTCGATTAAAGCTCCAAAAATACTATTTAGGCTATAAACTTACCAGCAACAGCACCGCCTCAAGTAAGCACGCAAATTTATGCCATTTACTGGCCAAAAAGATCAAATTTAATGCACTTTTGATCATAATTTCTATTTTGCGAGACCATTTCTCATTATTTTGGTGGCACACACATCCACACCCAAGATGGGAGGTTAATTGCTTAACGAATGTCGCCATTAATATCTTTTCGCTTGCGCTAACGTTTTCAAAGCGCTTAAGATATAAAATTGATTCCAACTACCGGCAACATGTTCTTTTGCACAATAGTTAGTCACTGACTCGAAAAATAATCCCGAAACATGTAAATAATTAGCAAGCGCCATCAAAAAAAACAAACGCGCCAAGTCTTTTGACGTTTGAATTTTGACGACCCATTCCAATCGAAGGCTGAAGAAAACCGAGCGAGAAGCAAAGGCAAATAAAGAACAAAGGGTGGCCACCAACACCACCAGCAGCGCCTGTTGGAGTGAGCAAGTGCTGCCAGGAAACTTTCGCTATGAATGCTACCTTTCGTGAGTGTTCGCTTAAAATTTCATCATTTGGCAGCACTAAGCAGACCCAAAAAAGCGCTGGAAGAAAAAAGAACTAAGCTGAAAATAGGAAAATGGGCGTGGCCCAATGCACTCGACTGAATAGAATGCAATTGCGATTTTTTTGTTTTAAATGCTTGTAAAAGGAATAGCATAACTTTTAATAAAAGTGAAAATAAACAGAAATGTTCACAATTAGTTGCTCACTCGTTAGTGTACTTGGTTTTAGAAAATTTCAAGGAACACTCCAGATTATCCAGCATCATTCAAACTTGACCGCTTATTAGGCTTAAAATGGGTATATTTCCCCTATATTCACTTTTATAATGCAAATGCACCATACTCATGAATAAATTCCTTCGTGGTTCACATTTTTAATCGTAAAAAAAATATTTGCAACCATATTTATTTTCAATATAATTGTTTGCTTATTTTGCTTATAAACTGTTATTCAGAAAAAAAATAGTTACAGCAACCTTGCTTATTCATTTATCGCAAAAATATCAATTTTATTCGAGTTCCTTAACAAAAGATTAACATGAATTTGAATTAAACGCAGTAAAAACTGTTAAAAATTTGAATTTAGTTTTCTTCTGTACATTTTTAGATGACAATCTAAGTTTTTTCAAACAAATAATTTTTTTACGAATTGGAAAATATGGTTTTCTGCTGTAGTATTTTTCACTTTAAAAATAGATTCTGAAAAACATAAATTTAAAATTTAAATGAATCAAATTTAAAGAAAAATAATGTTTTTAATTATCGAGGAAAAAAAATATTATTATTAATAAAATGCATAAGCAAAATACTATAACACGTTGAATTAGCAACATCCAAATTCTGTTCTAAAATGTGAAAGTTTGATATCAAAAGCATGTTTTTTTTTTAATTTAGGCATTCAACTTATTTGTTCAATATTTCAAGAACGGCCTAAAGACCCAGTCATTGAACAATTTTCAAGGGTAGTCGCAGGCCGGATCTGGCTATGAAATGTTATCACATGTTTTGTTTTGGCAGGTCTTTATATTTTTTTTTTTCAAATAAGGCTGTTGCACTTGAGACTTCGAAGGCAAATTTGATAAAAGTCGAGTTTTTTTAAGTGTTGCTTTACAGTTATCAAAAGCAATTTCAATTATTAAAAAAAATACTATACTTCTAGGATTATTTTTCAAAACCTAAGAGCCATAGGTAAACACAGCCCTTTTTGCATCGGTATTCGACCTACTTACGAAACAATTTCAAAAATACTTGAATTTGTTCATCTACACGTCCTTCAAGTGCCCTAAACTAACGATCAATGAAATTTTGTTTCAATTTGGAGAAAAACGAAAATGAGTGTCGGAGGGCACGGTGGCGCTTACGGCTTTTTGAAAACTCACCCGAGACTTGGTCATAAACTTGAAATTGATTATGGATTTGTTTTATGTTTCCTTTCGACCTGTTAAAAAATATTTAAAACAAATAAAAATAAGTCCCATTTTTATTTAAAATGGGAAAAAAACATATAAGAAAATAATCTGTTTGTTCAAAAGAAATAAAACACTGAATTCCAAGCCCAACTCTCAAAATTTAAAAGCAAAAAGTATCACAAATGCTTTATACATTTTAGCCCCTCTACAACCCAACCCCGCCTCTAGGCCGGTTTCGATCTAAAAATTCGCCAGAAATCAATTTTTCGATCTATAAAATGCATTAGAAAGAAGAACTCTTAAAATTAGAGCGTCCAATTTCCCGGGGTTACAAATTCCCGGGAAACGGGAGATTTTCAACCAATTTCCCGGGAAATTCCGGGAATTCCCGGGAAATTTTAAATATATTGAAAATTGTTTCTGAACTTGGTTCTGATTAATGTTATGCAAAACATTGTTTAGGACAGTGACTTTAATGGTTAAAATAAGTATGAAAATCAATTAACAGCTTGACTGCATGTAAAAAATCATACAGCTACAAGAAAATGAAAATATTTTTTCAAATTACAATAAATCAAGTACAATGAATAAAAAAAATATATCTCAGGTATTTTTAATGGGAAGTATTTTTTATCAATTTGTTTAGACAGTGAGTTAAAATGAATCCATACTGCAAAATCACAATTCTTTTAAGGCTCTGGAAGGCATCATTCCCGATCGGCCATTTGGCGGCCATGTTTGTTTTAGAAAAACATTCAAATCTTGATTCAGAATGTTTCAATCAAAAAATGGTTTTCTTTGTATTGTTTGTAGAAGCATTATTCATATAGTGATTATTTTTTCATTTGAATTTACTATTTTTGGACCCTTCATTCAGAACCATCATTGACAGATGAAGATGATTTTTTGAACCACATGATTTTCAGGTTTATAATTTGATAATTGATATCGAAAATTCTGATAATCTGATACATATATGAATTTAACAATGAATATAATTGAACAAAATAATGTAGAGTTTTCTCATTTAATATTTTTTCAGAGCATTTTCAAAATGTTGGTCCAAAAAAGTTAAGAAAATGTATGTTTTCGCTTGAATTTCGGGAATTCCCGGGAAATTTACAAATTTCCCGGGAAACGGGAAATATTTTTTTCCGGGAAATCCCGGGAATTCTCGGGACGGGAAATTGGACGCTCTACATAAAATTTAAGAAAATTCTAAGGAAGTGTGACTTTTTTTTATGTTTTTTTATGTTTTAAAAAATGTCCTTTTTTCTGGGGTCAACTTTGGCTGTGTTTCTTACTAACATTTCCTCTATATTATGTGAAAATAAGTATGTAGTAGTTTTTGTAGTGTACCAGACGATGCCACTTATTTTTTTACAATAAAATGGCATCATTCACGGAGAAAAAAGAGTTCTCAAAATCGTGAACAAGCGTTCATGAAAATGGGAACCTCGAACAAAGTGTTCAAATCCCATGGTACGATTTTAAAAAACGTACCATGAAATTTGAACACTTTGTTCGTGGTTTCCATTTTCATGAACGCTTGTTCACGATTTTGAGAACTCTTTTTTCTCCGTGTTGTGAAAAATAAACAAAAAATTTAAAAAGTGGCTGTAAAAACATGAAAAAACTGAAGGCAAAATTCAAAGATAGTAGGTGGTAGAGTAAGCCGAATACTATCAGAAACAAATACAGACTAAACATGATAAATGCAAATTAAAATATTAAAAATGAAACAAGAAAACTATAAAACAAGAGAAGTTAAGTTTTTCGTAGAGCAAAAGTTTGCTCAAAATAACCTCCTGAACACGGGAAAAATACAAATTTTTGAAAAAAAAAATGGGCTGTAGAGGGTTAATATTCAGGCTACCAACTGTACGGAATTTTTACTTACAGTTAGAATTTTCGACGCTCTCCGCGGATTTTTAACAGGCCGGAATTTGTGTACGGAATTTTTCGCATTATACGCGTTTTTTTTTTGCGGAATTTCGACTTCTTTTTTAAATTGAATTGCTTTTCTGATCTGGTTATTTTATTTAACTGTCAATTTGCTTTAAATAGATAATTTGGATAGTTTTCCGAGTTTTCCTCAGTTCAAAGTTGATTATCAATTATTGTTCTTTTCAAATTCCTTACAAAACATATTTATCCGATAAAAGATCCAAATACTTTCTAAAGCTTGTGAAAACCTGTAAACATTTTAATTACAAATATAAGTTTTCTTAGAAGGTCCTATAATTAGTCCTATAAGCTATTGTGTTTCACATGTTTTTAGGACCTTTAAAAAAAACTCTAGAAATCTTTTTATGAGAACGATATTATTTTTAAAAGCAAACTTAAAATTTCGAAAAAATTTAAACGATGAAAAAATGGAAGAACATGAAGATTTGATTCAACAAATCGCGGTTTATTTTTGCTCAGCAAGACTTGGTAGCCTTAGTTAATACACAAAGTGGTTATGCTACTTCCCCAAATTTGCAAAATAACAAAGAATTTATGGAAATAGGTATATTAAGTTTTATGTTTTTTAACATCTTTGTAAAGAGTCTAAATTTACCCTATTTGATTTAAAATATAAAAATAAATTTTAAACACTTTAGTTTAAAAGTTAGTTTACAATAATTTACAGCAACTTGCAATGGCACCAATTTGAATTTTTATGTATGTTTTTTGTTGTAAACGCGTAAAATAATGCACTTTGTTTGGAGAAGAAACAAAACCAACGCAATTATTGCGCGTAAAATCCCACAAAAAGGTAGACCAAAATCAGTAGCGTTTATCACAGTTGCATGTTTTTAAATATGTGAAAGTTTTGGGTAGAAAATGTTACCGTATCTTTAATATTTAGTTTATAAACTAGACCAAAAATGTGTCAATGATCAGATCAAAAGAACATAATTTGAGCGTTGTGGTGGGCGCAGTGAATCAGTTTACAGTTGCACCTGCATGATGCAATCCTATGTAAACAGCTTTCTGACACGTCAGTCTTCTATTGAACACCCAATGATCAAATTTTCCGATCGCTTAATTTTTTTGCAATTTAAAATTTATATTGTTCTTAAGTGTTTCTAAAATTGAGAGAATTTAAGAAAAAATAGATTCCATATGGATGAACTCGGTACTTACCAAATAGTTTACAGTTTCTTCAAGATCCATTGCGTCTCCTAGTTGTCATTTAGTATGGACTCGTTCACAATCACAACGTTTGATTATTTATTTGATCAAACAAAAAAAACCGCGCAATAGTTTCGTGGAAATCCCCGAAAATACCTGCTGCAATCACAAATCGATGAGTAATCTAGCACACAAAACTTTCAATAACGCCAGCCCAGCCTGAGTTTAGGTCAGAGAATCAAAATACCGCAGAAGCACTAACACAATCACGACGTCTGTTTGGTTTGTTTACACGCGCGCGCCGTTGTATTTCCACCACATGCACAATTTCTCCGTTCTTTTTTTTCCAATGAATGATGCAACTTTTCGCTGTGTGAGTAACACTCTCTTTTTAGCCCACAAAAGGCGTAACTCTCTTCTAATCGCCTCGGAATCGTACTTTACTAGCACTTTAAATTGCCGCTTCCGGCATCAATTAGGGCCAAATTAAATTCCAATCACACCTGGAAAGCCTTGAGCTGTAACACCAAACAACCGCAGCCCGTTTTGGGTTTGTTTTTGTTGTACAATTTGCGCAAATTGATTCGGACGACGACGAAAACGGAACGATCCCGAAACTCGCACACAAACTGACAGATGACAGATGAATGAACGTCGGCAAACCTCCAACGTGTAGCTTTTGCAGGGCTGGGACCGTGCGGTGACAAACGCGAACGTAACGGACTTTCATTCACCGGGTGCCGTTATGTTTTGGGAGCGAGGGGCGTTAGGCTGGGAGAGCGAGAACAAAATTGCGACCGTTTTGAAATTAAACTCAAGTGGAAAGAACCCATGGTTAACTGATATGTACAATCTTTTCAAATGATTAACAAAAACTTTAATTAAAATTTTTGCCATTCTATAGCAGAACATGTGAAAAACAAGCAAACAATTGAAAAAGTTACTGTAAAAACATGAAAAAATAGATAGGCTAAATGTAATGATAGGAGGTGGCAGAATAGGCCAAATTCTACCAATAACAAACATGAACTAAACAAGATAAATGCAAATACTAAAAATGAAACAAGATAAACCAAAAACAAGAGAAGTAAAGTTTTTCGTAGAACAAAAGTTGCTCAAAATTACATCCTAAACATGGGAAAAACTAAAAAACTTCGAAAAAAAAATTTGGGCAGTAGAGGGTTAAGCAATCTAAATTAATTTCAAGCACCCAATTATGCTTAGAAAGACAATTCAATTTTCAAACAATAATATAATTTTTCAAAAATACCAAAAAAACTCCATATTTTTTCAATCAAACATGCAATTTTTGTTTTATAAGAGTAGTATCCAGGTATTGCCAATTCAGAAAAAAAGAAACAAAACTAAGAAAATTCTCCTATCTTTTTGAAAACAATATTTCGAAAATTTCAATAAAATAAGAAATATTAGATTATTAGATCCTTTTCAAGCGGTATACGAACTTCGGAAGGAACCAGCCAAGAAAAATTACTAATGGGTAGAAGCAGCAGCAAAAGCAAGCCAGAGAAGGTGAAAAAAGCCCCAAAAAGTCGTTCGCTCTCCTTTGTTCTGCTGTTCGTAAAGCCATTTCTTAACCCCTTTTCTTGGGCGGTACGTATTGGCCTTGTTAGTCTTGAATTTTAAATTTTCACAAACATTTTTTGCAAGATATCAGAAAATTTGATTCGAAAAAAAAGTTTTCAGGGGGTTCCTTGGCCAAAATAATTAGACCCGTATTTATTTGTTTGGCCATTAGGGTGACCTACGCCGTGTTAGGGTGGTCCGAAAAATGGCCATTTTCGTCATTTTCGCAAAAACCACTTTTTTTCAAAAAATCATATCTCCGCGCCATTCAATCCGATTTTAGCTGTCTTAGACTCAAAAGAAAGGTGATTAGTTTGGCTATTTGGGAAAAATAGTAAGAAGTTTGGGTTTTTAAAATACGAAAAATTTGGTACCCTAACATGTATAGGTCATCGCTGAAATTTTCAAGTTATCGCAGTTTTAGTGAAAAAAGTCGTTTTTTGCCGTTTTCGTCATTTGCTCATTTTTGCGCGTGGCGCGTTGAAAAACCCAGTTTTTATTTTTTTAAATCGTATCTCAGAAAATTGAAAACATAACTTCACCATTCTTGATATGTTATGTAAAATTTTCCGAGGAATCAGGTACAAATATTTTCAGACATAGGCTCTTTGGTCCCGAGACCTTCAAAACAGCATTTTAAGTTTTCATACGACCTTTTCAAATGTTAAGCTAGATTTTTGAAACTATTTTTCTCAAATAGCCAAACTAATCACCTTTCTTGTGTCTAAGACAGCTAAAATCGGATTGAATGGCGCGGAGATATGATTTTTTGAAAAAAGTGGTTTTTGCGAAAAATAATGAAAATTGACATTTTTTGGACCACCCTAACACGGCGTAGGTCACCCTAATTGCCAAACAAAAAAAATACGGGTCTAATTATTTTGGCCAAGGAACCCCCAGAAAAATGTTGAGCCCGCTTGGAGAACTTTTTTTTTTGAATCATGCTATTTTCGTGAGGAATTGCTGTTACATTAAAAACTGACGTACAAAATAGTTTTAAAAATATTTCTATTTTAAAAACCATTTAAAAAATCAAATAAAAAGCTAACATATTTTTTTTAAATAAGAAAAAATGCACTAGATCGGCAGATTTTGAAGAAAATTGCTCATTAGTCTTATGTTTTTATTTGACGATATCTCGGAAACTATCGATTTTCAACGTAAACAAATTGAATCTCTGTGAAATTTTTCAATATTTCCAATATAAATATTTAAAAATGTTCATTTGCGATCGGCCGAGAATAGTTTTTTTTTTCAGAAATGGACTACCATTTTATAAATTATAAACACATATTTTTACCAGAAATCAACTGTCAAATGGCTATCACCGTGATTTTAAGGTTTGCTTCATTGATTATTGACATAGAATAGAAAATCTAACCCTAGAGCAGCCAACCTTTCGGAAGTATCCTGGAGAATGTCGGGGTGATTACTTCCAATATCCTTCTTTTCTAAACGACCAGGCCAACTGCGTAAAGTTAACCGCAAAGATGATTCGTTCAATTAGATTGAGTTTGAGCACAAATCGAGCCAAACATTTCATTAGGGCACAAAACCAAAACGTAAACATTCGGGATTGTTCCACTATTCCATTCATTAGTACACTCCCTACATGCCCTCCAAGAATCAGATTGATAACAAACAATTCCAGAGTTTTTTTTGAAAAGGACCAATAAACTATTGTCTTTCATATGTTTATAGGACCTAATCAAAAAAAACTCTAGAATTTCCTATTGAAAAAATCAAAAACACAAAAGGGCACATAACCATGTTCACTCCAAACCAGAAAAAAGTTCAATTGAGCCCTTTTCTTTTTCGTTAGTTTTTCGTGGTTAAGGAACTTTCTATGTTATAGTGTGAACTTTTCATACATTCTTAACACTAATTCACTTCAAAATAAAGTTTGGTTTACGTTTCACCAAGGATTTCTGAAGAAAAAAACTTCGTCTCAATACAATATTTAATACGGCCCGCGGCTGCTGTTCAGTACACTTTTGAAGAATTTTTATGTTTCACATACCTTATCTACACTATTCAATCACAAAACTTCACCAATTATCAAAATTTCCACTGAATTCCCCATTATTTCTAACTAAACAAAAGGGCCCGTAAACATTATTCAAAACAACAATCCAGTGACAGCGCTCTAGTGCCCTTTCAGCTCTCTTCGAAATTGCATTTAGAAAGGGCCCATTTTGAACAACAGTTGGAAAGTTAAAAGGGCATAATAACGAGATTTTTTTTAAATTATGAGTTTTATTGCAAAAATCAACAAAAATTAAGAAGCATTTAAGCAGAGTTGAGGATAATGATGTGTTTTATCGTATCATCAGTAAAAATACCATCAGTCAAGCTTCTTTTTTAAATAGGAATTGAAACAAGTTGTCCACTTTTTGCAAGCGATTTTCTCGAATCGCGGTTTTGGGTTTTGTGCCCTAATGAAATGTTTGGCTCGAAATGTTCAAACAACAACACAATTTGAAATCTACAGAGGAGGAAAAAAAACTTAATTGTTGTCAAATTGCAACAGCTTCTCCCTTTTTTTATTCCGATTTTCTCAATATTAACATAAATTAAAATAATTTCAGATTGATTTTTCATTACTCAGGTCAGGTGCATGTTTTATTGGTCACGCGTTTTACAATTGAAAAAATACTTACTAGCCAGTTTGAAACATTTTTCGACATTGCTAGTTTACGAAAGTAAAAAATGCCAGATTTTTGTCTACAATTTTTGAAATTTTACCTATGAGTGATTACTCTACCTCACGGTTAAACGAGCACCGACCGATTTCGGCCAACAACAATTACTGGGAACGATTTAACAGAACAAAACAAAAGTTAAAAAGAGTTGAGTTTGACTTACTTAAAACACACAGCTAATAGTCATCGTCCTGGTAGATTTGCGTTAGCTTCTCGTGGCTATCGGGCTGGCAGACTCGGCCCACGATCAAACTCTGCACGACCCACACCGTCGAGACGATCTGCAGCCCGTACCGGGTGGCTCGCAGTTTGATATCCTCGGGAAACTCCTGGTCGGTCAGCATGAAGCCGGACAGGTTCGGCGTGAGGTCCGCTTCGGCCTTGATGAGTCGCACCGTTCCGCCGGCCATTTTGCACACCCGGCTCCAAAACTCGGTAAAGTCCTTGTTGAGGCTGGCGATGTTGATACAATAGCCCACGAACGGATTGACCGTCGATCGGAGCTCGACGCCTCGGCCGCAGTTCCAGCGAATGTAGCGTTCCTCGAGAAAGGACCAACCGGCGGGCAGGGCGAACGGTTTGTAGTCCAGGAAGGTGAGCGTTCGACAGCACTCGATGATCCACTCGTGCGAAACGGCCTGACAGAGGGAGGGGACACTCGGTTTAGCAGGTTTGAAAAGTGATAAAACAATCTCAACTCACCGGAACGTCCACGGCAAGACACTGGACGTACTTGGCCGTCGCCGAGGGATGGGGCGCGATCAGCTTGCACTGCTTGTACTTTGCCTTGGGAATGTCCTCAAAGTGGTCGTACACCTTGCCGCCGCCCATTTCGATCTGCAGTCGCAGGTGTTCCTTCACGAACGGTACCAAGCTGAACTTCCGATATTTGTTCCGCATGTCGTCCTTGTCCTGGAAAACCAAATAAAATTATTCTGAATTTCGAAAGAACTTAAAACTGTTTCAACCTACCGGAGTACTACAGATTCCCTTCGGTGGAATGGTACAAGTCAAAATGAAGTGTTTGTTCCGAAACACAGTTTTGCTTCCGGGCAGTGGCCCCAGCACGTCTTCCAGCGTATGTCCGTTTCCGTTGCCCAGGTATTCTGCGACAAGGTACATTTCTGAAAAAAAGTCGAATCATAAAACTAATCTTATTTTAATTCATGATTTGCAAACATACTTCGAATCTCCGACTCCTTCTGGGTGCGCTGCAACTCCGGCTGGACGCCGTCCACCGACTCGAGGTCGGGTCCCGGGCTGGGTGGGGCGGGCATGTCCTCCTCGAGCGTGTCCGACACGTCGCTCGATTCGGATATCGAGACGGGCCCGTTGCCAGGTTGGCCCGTGGCAGACGGTTGGGCTTTACTACAGATGAAAAAACGATTTCGAATGGGTGTTGAGTGAAAATTTTGGTGAAGTTTAAAAATCCATTGAAAAATTCGCAAAATTAGAACCAAGTACAGTAATTTTTTGGTAATTTTGGTAATTGGACCAGTTACCGAATACTGCTCGTTAACTGAGCTGAACGAGAAATTCGAAGGGGACCACCGACGCATAACCTTTACTTAATAAAATATGAAAAATAAGTGTTACGAAATGTTTCCAGAGGTAACTTTTTAAGTTTCCTATTGGGTCCTAATAGTAGTTTATGCAACAAGTTGCAAAAAGAGGTTTTGCTGTTTTTAACGACGGAATATTTTCTCAGTTGCTTCCGGTTCTTTCAGGAGTGCCACAAGGATCCGTTCTTGGTCCATTACTTTTCTCATTATACATTAATGATCTACCGTCACACCTACAAGGATGTGGTGTTCACTTGTTCGCAGATGACGTACAGATATATTTTGACTGTACCAATAAACCACAACTTGAAATATCTAACATGATAAATACAAATATGACCATTGTTGCCAATTGGGCTATTTCAAACAATTTAAAACTTAATGCATCAAAAACGCAAGCTATTTGTATTTCAAGATCAAAAAGACCTGTGTTTAAACCCGACATATTTTTAAATAATCAATTAGTTCATTATAACGATACAGTTATCAGCTTAGGAGTGAAAATTACCAGTAAATTCGAGTGGGACGAATTCATTTTGATGCAGTGTGGAAAAGTTTATGCTGCTTTAAGATCCCTTCGTCTCAAAGCAAATCATCTCGACTTTAAGATTAAACTAAAATTATTTAAAGCTTTAATTTTACCGCACTTTATAACCTGTGACTTTGTGTTGAAACAATCGTCCACTTTTGCTTATAATAAATTAAAAGTTGCTTTAAACTGTTGTGTACGTTTTGTGTTTGGTTTAAATCGTTTTGCAAGCGTGACTCACAGACAGAATATCCTAATTGGTTGTCCGTTTTCTCGTTTTGGTGTGCTTAGATCAGTTCTACTCTTACATAAATTTATTGTCAATCAGTCCCCTCCATACATCACCTCAAAAATAACTCCTATGAGAAGCCGAAGAGGAAGAAAATTCATCTTGCCAAGATTTAGATCATCTCACTATGCCAATTCTTTTTTTGTTAGAGGTATTGCAGAATGGAATCAATTGCCGCCTAATCTACAATTGTTAAATTCGAGTATAGGATTTAAGAAAGCATGTTTAGAGCATTTTAATAATAGTTAGTTTTTAGATTAATTCAGTTTGATTGTCTAGTTCTTTCTTTCGTTGTTTACCAATTGTTTCTCAGCGCATTTCATTCTACGTCACGGCGTGAACAGATAAGATGTATGTCTTAAGTTCGGAATAAATATAAACAAACAAACAAACAAAAAGAGGATTTTTTCAGCACGAGTCGTGCATTTATCCAACGAGGTTCACCGAGTTGGATAAATACGAAGAGTGCTGAAAAAATCTAGTTTTGCAACGAGTTCCATACAACATTTTTTGCAATTCCGAAAAACACCCATTGAGTGAAATTTTAAGTTAAATTTTCATGTATTTTGTCAATAAATCGTTTAATCAAAAAAATTTTGAAAAGTTTTACTTTTCGAAACAAGTGCTGAAAAGTTCAACTTTTCAGCATCTTTTTCAGTGCTGAAAAGTAGAACTTTTCAGCATTTATTTTGAAAAGTGATGCTATTCGATTCTGTTATTTTTGGTACAGAAAAGTAGGCTATTTCGTCGTTCAAGAATGACAGGAAAAGTAAGTAGTTTCACGACGGAATTGCAAAAAATTAAGTTTAAATCTGTGATAATTAAAATTGTTCACAACTATAAAGCTTATTTTTCTGATTACAACAGGGGTGCTCAAAGTTTTTGGATGCCGGGCCAAATTTTATGCTCAAAAGAGCTTGCGGGCCAAACGCACGAAAAAGTTTATTTTAAAAATTGAATTACATTATTTTGATTTAAAATATACGTAAAAAGTATTAAATATTTTGAAATTTCTTTTATTTTTTTGAACATTTTCGTTATTTAAAAAACATTTATCAAAAATTTACAGTTTTCCATCATATTTGTTGATTTTATTATTTTTGGTGTTTGAAAAATTTGTATTAAGTTGAAATTCATAGAAATTTTGAAGTTGGTTTTATTTTGGAAATTGGTGACATGAAATATTAACAACTTATGTAACAGCGTCATTTTATCTTTAGTGTAACTAGTGAAAAATCGTTGCAGAATTATTTTCCCACAACTAGGCCGATGCTAATATTTAAAAAAAAGTGTTTGTCCCTCCACTGAAGCCATTATCGAGGGAAGGCAGAAAAATAAAAATATGAAATTACAAGCCAGAATATCCAGATTTCAATAAAAAAATAGAATTAGAAAGTGTATTATACATCCAGCACAGTTGATTTCCAATAATTATTTTTCCAAAAATGAAGCATTTCAACGTAAAAACACTTTTTGCAAAACCACTGTTCATCGAAAATTCTATAATTCAAATTAGTTTTGAATAAACCCAAACATGCTTAAAATTTTTCTTAAAATTTCAATTTTGAAGTTTTTTAAAAATATTGTTTGTCCCTTTTTTTTCGAGTCGATTTTGAAGGGTGAGGGAGGGTTGGACTGAAAAAACTTTGTAAAATATTTGCAACGGCCTTATTCCTCCAATTTCAATATTTTGTCTGCCTGTATCAGATGGTAATCAATCAGATTCGTTATCAAACCGTCATGAATTTGAATCCCGAACTAAAAAATGTTTTGAACAAAATATTTGAGTCGTAAAATTGGGAAAAAATAAGGATAATTCATTAGTTTATATTAGCAAAAAAAATTAGAATAAAAAAGGTTTAAATAAAATTTAATTTTGAAAAATAATAACTCGCTACAAATGGTCAACGGGCCATTTTACATGATCATTCAAAATGGGTCCGCGCGGGCCACAAAAAATCACTTCGCGGGCCACGTTTGGCCCGCGGGCCATACTTTGGTCACCCCTGGATTACAATGACCATTTGTACGACCGCAAAGGATTTAAAATGAATTTTTAATTCAATTTTAAAAAAATAAATTCGCGGCCCTTCTTGACAGAGAAGATCCTAGTTACTTGACAGCTCATTCCAAGGGTACCTAAGTTGAGCCATCGTAAAAATGTTGTCTTGTCAATTTATTTTTTTTGCATTAAAATGAGAAAAGTGATCAGAAATGGTTTTTAATCGTGTGTTTTACAGTTGCATATCAAAACTGATACAGTCCAGACTCGATTATCCGAAGGCATTTGCAAAATTTCACTTTGGATAATCAAAACTTCGGATAATCGAAACACAAAAATATATTTTTTTTTGCAATTCCGTCGTGAAACTACTTAATTTTCCTGTCATTCTTGAACGACGAAATAGCCTACTTTTCTGTACCAAAAATAACAGAATCAAATAGCAACACTTTTCAAAATAAATGCTGAAAAGTTCTACTTATCAGCACTGAAATGGGTGCTGAAAAGTTGAACTTTTCAGCACTTGTTTCGAAAAGTAACACTTTTCAACATTTTTTTGATTTAAGCGATTTATTGACAAAATACGTGAAAATTTGACTTAAAATTTCACTCAATGGGTGTTTTTCGGAATTGCAAAAAATGTTGTATGGAACTCGTTGCAAAACTTGATTTTTTAAGCACTCTTCGTATTTATCCAACTCGGTGAACCTCGTTGGATAAATGTACGACTCGTGCTGAAAAAATCCTCTTTTTGCAACTTGTTGCATAAACTACTTTTATTTCTGATTGTCGAACTCAAGCCTACTAACTTTACTACTCTAAAGTGATTTAGAATTTTTAAATCATAGATGGAGGCCAAAATGGCGGTGATGAAATATTTAAAAAATGATTTTTTTTATTCAATAAGCAATAAACTATTCAAATTTGGCTAAAACCTGGCCGCAGAACTCGAATTTGTTGTTCAATGCAAGAGAATAAAAAGATACGAAAAAAATGTTTTTGCTCATGATTTCATTACCCGAAGTCCCATACAAACTTTTCAAGTGGGCTACCAATCCAGTTTAAAATCAACCCAGTTACCTGAAAAATATTGGATTAAATTCTCTACGTTTCCGCAAGTCGACTTTCTCTGTATTTTTTTTTTTCTATACCAAAACATACTTTTTTGCGTTACGTAATAAAGAAACACTCCCAATCCAAATGGTTATACCGTATATGTAAATAGGGATCATCCATAAACCACGTGGACATTTTCCCCTCGTGTTGAGCCTGCGCAGAAATTTTGTTGGTCGGTGTTATTATCGACTCGATCGTTAAATGTTCACTGACAGCGCCGGTCACGATCGTCGTTTGGTTGTAACAGGATGTGATCATCAGTTAACAAACACGAAGTTGACACGAAAGAATGCCGAGCTCAACACTCAAACAGCCAGATGACACAACGACACATGCTTTTTCTCTTTCTCCCTATCTTATCTCTTTCTAGCTTGTGTGGGCAAGTGTGGTGGCAGCAATCATTTGAGTGCAGTCATGATGAAGGTGGTTGGAATATCGGTAGAAATTCAAACGAACGAGCTCTGCGCGGATGAGAGGGGTGGTGGGAGTCCAGTGACTGCACAGTAAAAAACTAACTTAATCCACCTATGTGGCTGATGCCTTCCTCACTTTTTACCAAAAATGGGTAATATGAGTGGTTTCAGCTTTTTTTTTAGATCCAGAAAAAAAGAACACAAGGATACAGGGTTGTCAGTTCTTAAATGTTTTGGACTCATTGGAAAGTCTTTTCAATTACCTTACCAACGATGGGTCGGATGATGGATCCGGACATCGTTTACATGCATATAATTGAGATTCGGGTATTTGTGAAAACACATTTTTATACATAACTTTTGAACTACTTATCGAAACTTCAAACAATTCAATAGCGATGTATGAGACCCTAAACCAAGTCGAATGCAACTGGTTCGATCAAAATCGGTTCAGCCAGTGCTGAGCAAACTCAGTGAGAATTTTGGTCACATACATACATACACACACACAGACATTTGTTTAGTTTTCGATTCTGAGTCGATATGTATACATGAAGGTGGGTCTAGGAGCTTTTAATAATAAGTTCATTTTCAGAGCAGGATTATAGCCTTACCTCAGTGAGGAAGGCAAAATATTACATCTGGAAAAGGGTATATTTGTTATGTCAGAAAAAAATGTGTAATTTTACCTCAGAAAATGTGTAAATTTAGTTTTAAGCCTTCTCTATTTTAACCCCTTTCCCTTGCCAATTTAGTATTTGAGTTTTTTCTTACTCTTGGTAACCCTAACCCCTTAGTTACAAACAATAATTGTTCCAAAATGGGTTATGATTATGATGTAACACACAGCAGAAAGGAATACAAAAACTCCAAAAGAACTTAGTGTATCTTGATATATTCACCAATAAATCCGAATTGAATTGAAATGTGTAAATTTATTACTATTCTGGTGTAATGTATTAAATATAAGGGAAAAAAAATAAAGAGATTGAAATATTCAAAAATTCTAAATGTAAAATTCAATAATTTATAAACTCCAATTGAAAAATCCAGAAATTTCTAATTCGCAATTCGCAATTCGCAATTTTCAGTGTAAGAACGGGCCTTGACCGATCTTATGCACCAGGTTCCCGACGAACACGCACTGCCCTTACACCTACATCTCACCCTTGCTCTGAGTCAGTACGAGCAGCACGCTAGAACACGCTTTGAGTGTTCGTGCCAGGCATGCACACCTTCTTTTCCGGTTACGCATTTTAACTCGGCCGGGGGTGGTACATTACGTAGGGTTTGATGTAAGTATAAGCGCCTAACCATTTATAGTGTGCCTATCAACTTTCATTAAAGCAAAAACTGTGTTATTTTAGTTTGAATTAAAAAACTAATTGTTATTTTACTGTGTATTGTTTGCTCCTGAATTTTTTTTTTTAATATTCCCTAATGTTAAGTCGTGTTTATCTGTTGATATTTCTTATGTCGCGGTGTTTTGTTACAATTTTTTGGACCTAAGCATGTTATTCAAAAGTTTACCAAAAGTACAATAGTAGTATTTGTATTAATCCTTTAACCATTCCATAAATTGAGTAAGGGCTCAAACCTCACTTGTTTGAAAAAAAAAGGGTGAATATTGAAAACAATAGACAGTAAAAGAGAATTTATTTTATAAAAATCAAGTATCAATTGTAAGAGAATGATGATCGTATTTCAAAGAATAAAAATGAGAAGCTAGATGTATTAGATGTAAAATTAGACAATAGTTAATAAATAGAGATACAAAACAAGCTTAGATTATAGTAATGATAATTTATAGGACAGATAGAGAATTATTCAAATAAATAAATTCGCATTAAAATAAAAAAAAACGAAACTATTGGCACTACGCCCCCCGGGGCATGGCCTTCCTCTAACGTGGGATTTCTGCTCCAGCGCCTCTGACGAGACAGGAGAAACCGGGACCGACGTTTTACTTCACCATCCGATAGAAGCTCAGTGGATAAGGCGGGAATCGAACCCGCGTCTCATAGCATCATCGGGATCGGCAGCCGAAGCCGCTACCCCTGCGCCACGAGACCCACAAAAAATCAAAAAAGATTAGGCGAATGATAAATAGACTTGATATTACTAGTACATTAAGGAAAAGTATATTTTTAAGGAAAAAAAAAATACAAAACAAAGTTTGTTACAGCAGTATCAATTGGTAAAAAAGAGTGGAAAAGTTTTGAGAGATAAGAGAATCAAAAGTTAGTAAAATCAAAATCAAATGATGGATATTAAATAGAAGAATCAGTGAAGAAGTGAGAATTAGTAAAGCAAAATAAAAATAGGAGATAGGTGGTAGCTGAGAATGAAGAGAAGAGAAACCCCGTTGTGCGATGTTTTAGGTACATCCACAGCAGTTGACTCAACATACTGCGAATCGAAACAATACCGTCTACAATCACAAATTATTTCCCTTTCCCACATTGTTGCGCCCCTTTCTTTCAGCCGTCTCGACTCTGACCCGCGGTGGTCAAAGAATTACGATCCGTTTCCACAGGCCACCAGCTAGGTCATCATGAAAACCAAGCCAACGTGGAGGTAAGAAAATAGGACACTCGCAAGGAACCAGAGCTATACTGTTCTGATCAAGATAATTCGGATGATCTAACAGAACTACGGATGTAGTTAGTTACGCTCCTTCCAGGATGTTCCTTACGTGGACGTCAACCGAAGAGCACGCAACAAGGTCAGTGCCATTGCATGCTCTTAGGTATCAATCCTTGGCCTGCATCCAGAAATTTCTAATTCTTATAAAACTCGTTGCAAATATTTTTTAAGGTTTATCTCTCCCCCATCCCTTTCAAAATCGGCCCGAAAATTCAGAGGCAAAAAAAGTCAAAATACTTCACATTTTTATGGAAATAAAAGTCTCATCAACAAAAACAATTTGTAATGTACCTACTTTCCTGCGTCCGAGCCACGTAGCCTAGTGGTAACGCTTCCATCTAGTTAGCGGTAGAGAAATTCAAAATTTCGAAAAAAATAAAATTCAGCACATCTAATCATCAAAATTCAAAAAATTAATAATTGAAAAAATCTCGCTCTTCAATTCATAATTTTAATTCTTTTATTGCAGATTGCAGCGATTTTTAGACAATCGTGCAACTTGTGGAAAGCTCTATACAAAAGTGCACACCTCAAACTATAGCAGAAAAAAAACTGTCCAAGACACACACCCTAGTTTGAAACTGTTCTAAAGTGTTCGAAAACAACAAAGCTCAGTCGAGAGTTAAAAAGTTAAAAATTGATATTACAGGCAACGGTGTCAACATATGAATGAAAAAAGTGTTTTAAAATGCATCATACACCTGTCTAGTTGTTTTACAATCATTGATTTCCAAAATTTCTAAGTACCGTCGAAAGTTTAATTTTTTCGAGAAAAAAAAGTTTTTGCGGTGCTGTACATTATAATTTCATAATCTAATCTAATCTAATCTAATCGAACACAAGCGCAGCCAGTCCGAAGAAAGCATCCTGGAAGAACTTGCAGTTAGATTACGCTCCAAGTCCTTTCTTGTCAATATTAATAATTGCAGTACATCCGAGTTACCACGAAAATGTATAGCAAAAATTAAAGCGGCCAGGCCTACTGCATTGCATTAACCGCAGAGACAGATTCTGTGAACGGATCACATTTCACAGAATCATCAGGGGAGGAAGGATGCGTGGACATACCGTACCAAACGCTCCGAATCAGTTAGGTGTGGTGTGTTAGTGTAAATTGGAAAGCTCTCCCCAAGAAACAGCAAATCTTCAAAAAAAACAGCCAGGTGGTGAAAATGAAGTGGAAGTGTTCCTTTAGCACCGAATATCTCCACTCCCAACAAATATTTCCGGATGATTCGCTGGTTCAAATTGCACATCCAGGATGATTGAATAGACTCAACCACAGCCTCTTGAAACAGCATCCACCATATCCTCCGTAAATGTATTTGATGTTCATTTATCGGTAGAGGGTGACGATTCTCGAGATTTTCAATTTTTCGGGTATCGAGAGTTGAATTTGGCCATTTCCCGGGAATTCCCGGGACCCGGGAGTTTTTTTTCTATGCAAATAGTGACAAAATTTAAAATGAAAAGTAATAAATTTGTTTCTTTTTAATGAATTCAGTTACAATTAATTCATACTAATTCTAGAAAACGTTAATTTAGGTAGCCTCACTATTTTGAGGAACTAGTATATAAAACCTTTTGATTTTTTTTTCTGAATCTGCAAAAACAAAATCGTTTCTTGAGCTTGAGCTCGATTATCCGAATTTTCGATTATCCGAAGGTTTGTATGGGACTTCGGATAATCGAATCACGAACAAAAAAAATAAATTCGAGTTCTGCGAACCCATTTTAGTCAATATGAATAGATTGCCTATTAAATATAAAAATGCATTTTTCAATGTTTCAACACCGCCATTTTGGCCGCCATCTTGGATTAAAAGTTTCTGAATCACTTTAGAGTAGTTTAGGGGTCATTGTTAAGCTAAACAATCAAAAATAAGAAAACGAAAAATAAAAATTTCGTGATTCGATTATCCGAAGTGCTCCTCTCAATTATAGTTTTTTTTTTGTAATATTTGACAAGTTAAAATTTACACTATCTGAATAAGAAGATTAGAGAAGCATTGGTTTATTCGAACTTGATTGAACATTCAATGTTCAAAACAATTTTGAATTTTTCATATGTTTTTCTGATTAGTTTATATAATTTTGCTTCGATATTTATAAGTTTAAAATTTCCCGGGAGTCTCGACCGAATTTCCCGGGAATCGAGAGGTCCAAAAATGGTCGAATTCCCGGGAATTTTTTCCCGGGAATTCCCGCTCGTCACCCTCTATTTATCGGCGATGGCATACACGATTAGTTCCGCTCTGGTAACGGCCTCCTCCAGCTTTGTTAAGCCCTTCCATAAAAGTACAAAATATTTTTAAACGGGTCCAAACATGTTAAATATGATTATCAATGCAAAAAGGCATTTTAGATTGTTCTCAGTTAATTAGACTTCTATTTCAATTGAAAATTTGATATTTTTTTTGAAAAAATATTTTTTTGCCCCCTGATTTTTCGGATTAATTTTGAAGGGATGTTTGAAGTTTTCAATTTTTGCTTCCCGTTTTACCTTAACACAGAGTCTTTTTTCCGTAGAAAACGGAAACGAAAATATAGTGAAAATGCCAAAACCATTTTGTCAGCTTCCAGTACTGTCGACAGCAAAACCAATAGAAAACAAAACTGCGACCACCAAACCCTCCAAAGACCAAGACCACCAGCAAAACAAAAGAGACCGAAAGAAATAGAGACGAGGTCGAGAGAGGAAAAGAGTTTATTTTCTTGCCATTTTTTCGCCAGCAAAGACCAACCAACCGTAACATTAACAGAAAGCATTAAAAATAATAAAAGCATGTTTACAATTCGAGTGCACAACAAAACAATACGAAACAAAAGGTTTTTGGTCAACACATTTGGCATTTCCCGCAACATTATCTCTCTTTTCCTTTCTTGAACCTCTCTCTCTCTCTCTCGCTCATGAAACAAACAACATGGGAATCTCTCTCATCGAAGGGACTTATCGGACTAGGAAACGAAAAAAAGGCAAAACAAAACTTGTTGTGTGATTCGTTAAGAATAATTACGTTTTTATTATTTTTATATTCTTCAATTTTTAAAATTACTATTTCCAGTATAGTTTTTTTTTCTGACGCAGCTCAATGCTTGTATTTTTGTTTCTGTAGAATGTGTTTTCTTTTGCTTACTTGAATAATGCCTTCCTTTCCATGTGTTTTTATTCTTCTTTCTTTATATATAATACCGATATTAGCAGAATGAGATTTCCTTCTTCTTCCTTCATAATTTCACGACGAACAGTTGTTTTAATTTTTGTGTGTGCCAGCCAATTTCGTGGTGTAGGAATTTCATTCTTCGACGCGTGTGGAACATTTAATAAATATTCTACGGTTGTTTATGTTTCTGTCCGTTTTTTATTTTTTTCTTTTCTCTAAATTACAAACGGTTGCTTCCCTTTCAGTTGCCGCATAATATGTCTGTTTGTCTGTGTGTTTGAGGGTGATTTCTGTTTGTGTAGTTGTTGCTGTTGACACCAACACTAGTAGCGTGTGTGAGTGTGTAATCTAATTGATTTACGATTATCCTCTTAAATGCTATTACACTATTCAATTGCGTTTTTATGCTGGAGAGATTAGTTATTTTCATTCAGCTGCTTTTTTGTTTGTCACAAAATAGGAAGAATTGATGAGTGTGGGATGTAGAGTGAAGAGGAGAGACCTTCTTCCTTCGGTGGCATTTCTCATCTTGGAGTGTGTGTGTGTTTTTGTTTTATTATGTGTAATTTAGATGGAAGAAACGATTCAAATCAGACCACAAAGCTACTTGTTGTTTTTTTGCTGTTGATAGAATAGAACACAAATTGTATTGTTTAGTATTGTAGAACTTTCTATTTCCACGAGGATAGTTTGTAGATTTCTAAAATCTAATCTGCCTTTGCCTCTAGCATGATACACAGATTGTTAAAATAGTCTGTCACAGAACGTCGAAGCGAACGAATCTAACGCTAATTCTATGTTTTGTAAAGAAAGGAAAGAAAAAAAAATAAACCCTAGCAATAACTTATATCTGTAAGTCAGCGGACGACTGCCATCCTACCCTAATTTGTTGTAGGAATGCCAAAAATTTCGACCAAATTCTTGAGTTTGCATATTTTTATAAATTGTTTGCCTTCAGTTGGGAAAGGTGTTGTTAAAAGTGCAAAGAAGACTCCTTCTCTAAATGCCAACACCGAAAAGCAAATATCTCTTTTAATTTTGTTTTTATCTTGTTTTATAATTTCTTGTAAGTTTCTTTTGCTAAAACATGGAAACGTGTTTTTTCTTCTTCTTGTTTTTTTTTGTCTATACAACACCACTCACAAATTCTAAACGCGTAATTTTTTGCTGATATTCTCAATACACTTTCTTACACTTTTCTGTTGTTTTTTTTTTATTTCACTTTCGATTCAATAATACTTTCAATTTATATACGATTGGTGACTTTGCTGGCGAAATGTGGCTGTCATTGTTCTTATCCTTCTCTCTCTCTCGCTCTTCCTTTATGCTGTTATAGCTAAATAACATAGAATGGCTTGCCCCGCCGCGTCTCCATTCTCGTGTCGTCTGATATTATGCGATTGTAGGGGAAGGAGGAGGGGTGGAGGGGGAAGGTGGAGAGAGTACAATATATGTATAGCTAAAAAGTTTACTTTTTGTTCCTATTGACTATAAACGGTTTTTTTCTTTTCTGATTTTGCTGTGTTGTTGTTTTTTAGCTGTTTTTTGATGTTATATTACTTAAGAGTTTGTTTTTTTTCTCATCGAGCGCGCGCGCACACAAAAAGGCGTGAGCTCTCGACGTCGTCGTCGCACGAAGAATGCGCGTCGCGGATTTACGACAGCCTAGAATGTGAAGGGGGAAAGATTGTGAGAAAGGAGATTTATGGTTATTTACACCACAGGTGGTTCTAATATGTTTGATTTGATTGAAATTTGCAACAACTTTTGACAACAGTTTTTGAATTAAATGGAATTTCGAAATCTTTACATAGCAACGTAGCTTAGAAGGCAGCTCGACGAAAACGTTATTGGAAACCAAAGTTATAGGACGAAACTATAACTTGAAGCCTTTTCTTGGCATCTTAACTCGGATGGCACGTCGACAGAAAAGTTTTTACAAACCAATGTTTTTAAATGAAATTGAATCTCAAATCTTTTCTTAGAATCATAGCTCAGAAGGCACGTCGACAGGAAAATGTTTAAATGAAACTTAATCTTGAAATCTTTACATAGCATCGTTGCTTAGAAGGCAGCTCAACGAAAAAATGATTTTAAACCAATGATTTTGAATCAAACTTAGTCTTCAAGCCAATTCATAGCATTGTAACTTGGATGGCACGTCGACCGAAAAGTGAAACCAGTTTTTAAATGAAATTGAATCTCGAAATCTTTACATAGCAGCGTACCTTATAAGGTATCTCGACAAAAACGTTATTACAGAGAGAAACTTAAACTTGAAGCCTTTTCTTGGCATCGTAACTCGGATGGCACGTTGACAGAAAAGTTTTTATTTCCAATGTTTTTGAATGAAACCGAATCTTGAAGCATATTTTAGTATCGTACCTTAGAGGTCACGTCGAGAGAAAAGTGTTTAAATGAAACTAAATCATGAATCTTTACATAGCATCGTTGCTTAGAAGGTAGCTCGACAAAAAAGTGATTTCAAACCAATGTTTTGAAATGCAACTAAGTCTTGAAGTATTTTCTTGACATCGTAACTCAGAGACTTGAAAGAAAAGTTTTTATATAAGCAATGTTTTTGATTGAAACTGAATCTTGAAGCCTATCTTAGCATCGGCGCTAAAAAGGCACGTCGACAGAAAAGTTTGTATTAACCCTTTTTTTTTTAAACTGAATCTTGAAATCTTTACACAAAATCGTAGCTTAAAAGGCAGCTCAACGAAAACACGATTTTAAACAAATGATTTTGAATCAAACTTAACCTTGATATTTCATAGTGAAACCAGTTTTTGAATGAAACTGAATCTCGAAATCTTTACAAATCAACGTAGCTTAGAAAGCAGCTTGACGAAAACGTTATTGTAAACCAAAGTTAAAGAAAGAAACTGAAACTTGAAGCCTTTTCTTGAGTAACTCACATGGCACGTCAACAGATTTTTTTTATAACTACTGTTTTTGAATTAAACTGAATCTTGAAGCCTCTCTTAGCATCGTAACGAAGAGGCCACGTCGACAAAACTTTTCATTTTTATAAACCAAAGTTTTTGAATGAAACTAAATCTTGCTAAATCGTAGCTTAAAAAGCAGCTCGACAAAAAAGTTAGCATACACAAAAAATCTGAAATAAAACTTCATTTTCTTAGCTTTGTATCTCAGAGGGCACGTCGACGAAACAGTTTTTATAAGTCAATGTTTTCAAATGAAACTGAATTTTGAAATCTTTTCTTGGCATCGTAACTCTGATGGCACGTCGACGTAAGAAGTGATTATAAACCAGGTTTGAATAAAACTCAATCTCGAAATGTTTACAAAGCATCGTAGCTTAAAAGGCAGCTAAAATTATTATAAAACAAAGTCTTTATTGAAACTCTTGAGGCCTTTACAAAGCATCGTAATTCGGGTGGCACGTCGACCGAAAAATGCGAATCCTCTTAGGAGATTACATATAAGTGAAATCGGCAAAAAAAAACCTCACCCAAAAATTCATGAAATGAGTCACTAGGTGAGACTGAACAACTTTCTTAGATGATTTTTTTTTTTCAATTGAATCCTTTCCTTTAGCATCGTAGCTTGGCTGGCATGTCGATAAAATAGTGAAAAGTTCTCTTCAAGGTTGCGAAAAATAACAAGCCTTTACATGAATCCTCTTTTCTTGCAATACAGGTTTCAGGGAATACCGATGCCTTCCGAGCTGCGCTAGTAAAGGAAATGTCATGTTTAAACATGCTCTTTTTTAAGAGCTATGCCACCGAAGTTGGTTGCTAAATTAGTTTTATTTGGCGTTTGAAAACAATAAATCAAAACGTTAAAGCAAATTTCAATCAAACTAGAGAAAGAGACTTAGAAATTGTCCACATTTGAGCAATCACACAGGAGGAGAGTTTGTAGAATCAGCCAAGTCAGAGCTAATTTAACCAAATATTTTGTTGCTTGTTATTTAACAAAATGTGTTACAAACCCAAAAAGATAACCAAGGCCACGCCGCTATAAAAAGGTGCTCAAAATGTCCACTTACCTTCGACCGCGCCGTCCCTTGCCCTTGCCCACGCCACCCGAGTAACCAGCCTCGGGCGTGACCGGCGTCTGTGGCTTGTCCCCGCCGCGTTTGCTCCGCGTCGACCGCGAACCCTTTTCGCCACCACCCGCGGCGGTCGCTTCGTCCGGCGTCTGCAGAATCGGCGTGTTTGTCGTGCTGCCCCGCTTGCCGCTGGCCGACGGCGACTGCATCGGATCGTCCGCGCCCCCTTCGGCGGCCTTGTATGCCCGGTTGATTTACTTGGCCTGCTCCTCGTTTAGGTAGAGGTCGGAGGCGGTCACCTCGACGGTGCCCTCGCCGATCCGGACCACGTACGACACTTCGTTGGTGGTTTCGTTCCGCTTGACCTCGTCGACGAAACCGGCCTCGTAGGTGTCGCCCCCGGTGAGCGCGTGTACGGCGTGTCCGACGATCGGGAGCGTGTCCTTGTCGCCGATCACGATGACGTCCTTGGAGAGGGCCTTCGAGGCGCCGTCCTCGAACAGCACCATGTACTTGTTGTCTCCCTTGTAACCTGTGACCTTGCCGGCATAGTACTTTCGGTCGGACCACCGTGCCATACAGCACAACCAATCGTCCTGGTTCACTGGCGGTTCCGGCTCGGCAGGTACGGGTGTGTCCGGTTTCTGCTTCTTGGCGCTCTTCGAGGAGGCTTGCTTCGACTTGGAGTCTTCTTCGGCTTCGGACTCGGTGCGGGTTCGCTTCTGTCCTCGACCACCCTTTTTGGCGGTGGTTTTGGGCGTCTTCGCGTTGGAACTGCTTTGGTCCAGTTCGGCGTCCGATAGTTCGTCATCCTTGCTGAGTGCCCGCTTGATCTTGGTGAACTCTTCGATCATCAACGATGCCAGCGCCTTGGCCCCTCGGACGGTGTGCTTAACCTTGGATAGTGGCGCCTTCGACTGGCTGGAGATTGTCCCCGAACTGTCCGTTGCGCTTGAGTGTGAATCGGCGGCCGGTCTCGCCGAAGGCAGCTGGTACGGACCAAGACTGCCCACGCTACCGTTGGAGGACTGCTTTGACGAGTCGATTCCGGTCAGATCTTGAGTTGAACCAGCCAAACCGGGCGCTGCCAGCTTGTTCTCGATCACCTTCTCCACCGACAAGAACTGCAACTCCGCTCCGTCGAACCATACGCTGACCTCGTACAGCGCATCCTCGGAAGTCAGGGCCTGGGTGAGGTCAAGCTTGTTGGCGGCGGTGGTTGTCGTTGTGGTCGAGGCTGCAGTGGTCGTCACATTTGCTGGCGTCTGCACGGCAGATTTATCGTCTAGCTCGGATCCTGACGTGGAGGAGATTCCGTTGAATTTGCGGGCGTTGCTGGCGTACAGGTTGGTCTCCTCTGCGGTGTTCAGCGCCGAGGAAGCTGTAAGAGAATAAGATTCATTAAATAACACTTCCCTGCTAGCCAATTCCCCACCCGGCGCAACAAACCTGTACACGAATCGACCTCCGACGATTCCGACGACTTCAGACTGCTTTCTTCTTTTACCGACGAGGCAGCCAACTCCTTGCTCGTTTCGGGAGCATCCTTCTTGGGCTCCGGCTCCTTCGCTGCAACAGCCGCCGAGGTAGACGCAACCGCTTCCTTTTCGTCCACGGCCGTTGAATTGTCCGCCACGATGGCGTTGTGCTCCTCCTCGTCCTCCTGGTGGCTGTTGTCTACCGAGGGTCGCGTAATCTTGCTCACGTTCTCCGAGCTGATTTCGAACTGTTTCTGGATCGGGGTCGAGTTGTACACGTTGCTCGAGCTGACGGCCGCGTTCGGTGTGCTGCTTCCGTTCGAGATCAAATCCAACCGCTGCTTTAACCGGTCGGCCATTTTGTCCGAGCTGGACGTGGGAAGCGAACTCTCGATGCTGTCGTCCAGCACCTTGGACTCATCGGCGGCCGGCGCCGGCGGCACCTCCTCGGCGTCCACATTTTTGTCCAGGGCCGACACCGTCGTGGTTGTGTTGTTCGTTTCACTCGCGAAATCGACGACATTTTCCTCCTTCTCCGCTGCGTCTCCCTCCTTGGCAAGAGTTATGATCAGTTCCTCGCTGCTTGTGTTCATGCCTTCCGTAACATCTCCGTCGGATTTGCTCTGGGACGGCGCGACGGCCGCGGAGTCTACCTCCATTTGCTCATCCTCTTCCGTGGCGGAGGCCTTCTCTGGTTCAGCTGCTGGAACCTCTTTCGGGGTGGTGTCCTCCTTTTTCTCCTCCTCCTTTTCGGTGCACTGATAGGCCTCCTTCTTGGCACAGGGAGTCTCGGAAACTTCGACGGCCGTGGACGCCTCCACAACTGGCTCGACGGCGTCAACTTCCATCGCTTCATCGGCCTGCGGTTCGGCCTGAGTTGGCACTGGGGCGGCTGCCTCCGGTGTGGAATCTACAACCTTTTCCGGCTCGGCAGCAGGCTTCTCGTCCGAGCTCGTAACGGTTTCTGCCTCTGCCGGGCTGGCTTCAGCCGTTTCTTTCGGTTCCGATGAGGAACTGATGGCGGCGTCGTCGGTTGTCTCCTTCGCTTCGGCAGGTGACGAACTTGTGGGTTGTTCCTCTGGCTGGGATTCCGATTCCGATTTTGGTTCCGTGTCGGGAAGGGCTTCGACTTTGTCTTCAGCTGGAACCGGCTCGGGTTTGGTCTCTTTCTCAGTTTCGACGTCAACTGGTTCGACCTTTTCCGTTGAAGCAGCTGGCTCCTGTTTAGCTTCCTCGACAGATTCCCTATAAATCGTAAAAAAATCATTACAATTCCGATAAAAATACGAAATATTGCCGGAAATAACTTACCGAACCTCCTCCGTCTTTTCATCCGACTTTTCTGTAGATTCAACGGCAACCTCTTCCATCTTTTCTTCTGATTTGTCCTTAGATTCAACGGCGACCTCTTCCTTCTCCGCAGATTCAGCGACTACCTCGTCCGCTTTCGCTTCCTCTTCAACCGGCTTCGTGTCTTTCTTGGGCTCTTCCGGCTTCTTCTCTTCGACAGCGGGTTCCGGCACCGGCTCGTCTTTCTTCTCCGGAACAGAATCCATTTCCTCAGGCTTCTCTTCTTTCTTCTCTTCAGGAGCAGTTTCGAGGGCTGGGGTTTCGACAGCTTCTTCCTCTTTGGAATCTGGCTCTTCAACAGGATCGGGTTCTGGAGGAGGTGCAGACTCTTCTAAAGGCTTCTCTTCGGTCGCGGTCTTTTCATCCTCCTTCGATTCGCCAACAAGCTCCTTAGCACTGTCAACGACGGCCTCCTTTTCCGGCACTTTCTCTTCCTCCTTAGGCGGTTCCTCCACGATTTCCGGCTCCTTTGGCGGTTCTTCCTCTGCTTTGACGCTTTCTTCGACAGCTGGCTTATCTTCTTGCTTGGGCTTTTCCTCTACAACCGGTTCAGGTTCGGATTTCTCCTCCGGCACAGAATCCGGCTTCTCCTACTCCACAACAGGTTCTTCTTTTTTCTCTTCGGCGGGCACCGTTTCCGGCTTCTTGGCGTCCTCTTCGACGTGAACCTTCTTGCTCGACGGCTCAAGCTCTTCGTCCTCGGAGTGGCGCCGTTTGGCCGAACTTGCCGCCTGCGTGTCATGGTCTGCCGATGACGATCCGTTCGTCGTCTTTTCCGACACGCTAGATTCTTCCTTCTTGTCTTCCGCTGCTACTGCGCCGTCAACTTCCATCTTTTCCTCGAGCAGTTCGTCCTCGTCAGGTTTGTCCAACCCGTTCTGGTGGTTTGCCTCCGCCGGAGAAAGATCGTCTTCCTTCTTGTCCTCCTCTTTCTTGGAAGAAGAAGTCGGCGTCGCAGACTCTTCCGCTTCCCCCTTTTCGATGGCCTCCAGCCGCTGGATCAGATCGTCGTTTTCCATGTCAACGTCGTTTGTGGCCGCCGAGCTGCCGTCGCCGGTTTCCTTGGTGGTGGTGGCGCTGGTGGTCGTGGTCGCGGGTGACGAGGTGTCGATCTTCTCCAGACGCTCCAGCAGGTCGTCCTTCTCAATTGGGACAGCTTCCGGTGTTGCGGTGGTCTCCTCGCCACCTCCGCCCTTGAGCGATGCCGCTGACTTGAGTTCTTCGGCGGCCTTCTCCTTTAGCACGGCCGGATCCGTCGTTTCACCGGAACCTGCGGAAATAGAACATGATTAGAACTTGAGTTTTCCAGCACAGTTACACCCCAAAAAGCACCCAATCTACCTCTAATATCTGGGTTTCCCGACTAATAAATCCAATTTGGATCCATCTCAGGTGGAGGAAGAAAGCCGAAGGAAACAAGCTTGTGTGCTGGCTGTGTAGCAGCAATGTTCGCGGTCTTTAACGAACCAGGAAAAGGTGTTCGCATCGAAACAACACACAAAACTCGCAACTCTCACCCGCAGCAGAACTTTTGCCCTCAGTCTCTTCTCCAACCATACAACCAACCACCTTCTACCATCACACCACTCTCTCCAGCCAAACTCCGTTGACCCCTTGGCCGTAAAGGGATCGGAAGAAGCAGAACAAGAACCGGAGGCGAAGGCAGAAGAGCAAAAAATTAGTGTTTGTACACGCACGCACACTAGGTGTGTCTGTGTGTTGCCGCCGTAAAAGTATGTTGAGATTGAAAAAGCATACCTGGCAGGGTTGCCAAAAGCTGGTTTTGTGTTAAAGTGTAAGAGATTAAAAAAAAACAGAATATAAATAAAAATACAAATAAATTAAAAAATACCTACAAAACATCTAAGAGATTTCTTCCATTTTCTTTTGACAAATTGTTTTGAGAGGGGAAAAGTGGGAATCAAAATTTGTTCAATCAAAAACGATTTTTTATTTTAAACAAACATAAAACTTTTTTTAGTCCACCATTGTAATTTGCTTCTATTTTAAACAATAGCATTTTATCCACTTTTTTCTTGTTTATTTAACATACTGGTTTCTAGTTTCTATACTTTGGCCAAGTTAAGAATAAAAGTATTTTTGTTTATCCATTTTTGGGTAAATTGAGATTTTGGATCCAAGTGTTAACAGATTTCCAATCAGTTATTGAAAATAAATCTGAGAGGCAGTGAATAATTCTCGAATATGTTGTACATTTGCGAGCAAATCTTGAAAAACATTTGAAAGTGCCTTAGATTGTATATTTCTGAAAAAGTAATGTTTATTCTATTCAATTAAAGTTTGATTAGCATTTAAATTAGAATTCTGCTACAGCCGTACAGAATTTCTGGGAGCAACATTTGGAAGGGTCTGTACGACATTGCAATTATGGCCTTTCATTACACGTGTTTAAATGGGAAGAAAGGCCGTCAAAGATTCGTCAACTCTGGAGCAACACGAGAAAAGGGCGGATTAGCATTTTGACAGCTGAGAAATTCTCTGAGATTTCGGTCATTCGATTTTTTTTTTGTATTTTTTAATCTGGCTGAAACTTTTTTGGTGCCTTCGGTATGCCCAAAGAGGCCATTTTGCATTATTAGTTTGTCCATATAATTTTCCATACAAATTTGGCAGCTGTCCATAAAAAAAATATAAATGAATATTCAAAAATCTGTATCTTTTGAAGGAATTTTTTGATCGATTTGGTGTCTTCGGCAAAGTTGTAGGTATGGATAAGGACTACACTGAAAAAAATGATACACGATAAATTTTTTTTGGTGATTTATTTTTTTTTTTTGTCACTTAAACTTGATTTGCAAAAAAAAAATATTTTTATTTTTTTCTGATATGTTTTAGAGGACATCAAATGCCAACTTTTTAGAAATTTCCAGGTTGGGCAAAAAAATCTTTGACCAAGTTATGATTTTTTGAATCAATACAGATTTTTTCAAAAAATTTAAATATTGTTCGCAAATTTTTTTTAACTTAATTTTTCGATGTAAAATTGAGTTTGCAAAGTACTCTAGTGAAATTTTGATAAACTGCACCGTTTTCAAGTTATAGCCATTTTTAGGTAACTTTTTTCAAAATAGTCGCAGCTGTTCATTTTTTAAAATTAGTGCCCATGTTTGCCCATCTATAGAAAAAAATATTTTTGAAAAGCTGAGAAAATTCTCTATATTTTACTTTTATGAACTTTGTTGATACGACCCTTAGTTGCTAAGATATTGCCATGCAAAGGTTTAAAAACAAGAAAAATTTATGTTTTCTAAGTCTCACCCAAATAATCCACCATTTTCTAATGTCGATATATCAGCAAATAATGGTCCGATTTACAATGTTAAAATATGAAACATTCGTGAAATTTTCTGATCTTTTCGAAAACAATATTTAAAAAAATGTTAAATCAAGAATAACACTTCAAAATGACCAAACATTAAATATCACGCCTCATTATGACAAAGCCCAGCGCATAAGAACATCCTCTTTTGCTTTCATAAATATTAAAAAGGGAAATGAAAAATGATGCTCAACATTCAAATGCGTTTTTCTCGAAACGCACGGTTTATACATGATGCTTTTTGAAATGTTAGCGTCGGTTAGTTTGCATCAGATTTCCTATCTCTTTCTAGCAAATGTTTTTTTTTTTTGTGTGGTGAATTATGGGTTTTTCAACTGACCGCCCGATATGTCAGCCAACATACTTCGCAGGGCTGTGACAGCTCGAGCTCGATCTTTGTTTGCGTCAGGACACTATGACGAGAAGTTCGTAATTTTTGGGTAAACTATATTTTTTTCACTGGGCCTAGAAAGCCTTATTGGGGTCCCATAAGTCCCTATTAAAAATTATGAAGTTTAGTAAAGTACTTCAAAATTTATGCAAAAATCCGATGTTGGTTTATGTTCTGAAAATTGCAAAACGGGTGGTTTTTAGCAAGAAAGCCCGTCATGTTATATATTTTCAGAAAGGACCTGTCCAACGAATTCGAAAAATTGAAGACTGACAATCATTTCGAAAGTTATCAGTTATTTATACACTTTTTGAGACTATTTTGATGAAAACGTTTTCCGGATCAATCATGCAACCCATCGTTCGAAATGGGTGATCAAAAGACCTCTTCAATAAGCCCAAAAGATTGAGGGTTTAACATTAAATTTTCAACATGTTGCAAATCGGAACAATACCTTCCATGTTTCACAAAGGCAAATTATTCAAAGTTTGCGCACAATCTTCATTTAGCGCCACGCAACCCTGGATGCTGGTATACTCGAAGATTGTGAGTTGCTCTAGTTTTTTTTTTATTAAAAATTATTTTGATTTGCCACGCAAAATCATTGTTTTTGGCCACCCTTCCCACACCACCGCGATTCGCGAGAAGCTGGAAGAATGTGTGTGTGTGCACCCCACACACCACACGCGCTTGTATTGGTGTCAACACTCCGCCGCGGGGAGAGTTCGTTGTCAAGATTTTTGCATCTTTCCAGGCAAAATCTTGCTGAATGACGACCGAAACCCGGAGAAAGGAATCGGAAAGAACCTTTGATTACCTGTTGTTGATTTATGGGTAAATTACGAGATCGCGAGTTTTCGCTTAAATTTTCCAGGTAGATTAAGTTGATTTGGGGCGGAATTCAAAATGACCTTCCTGGACAAAAACTCCCAAACTCACCATTGTTCGGCGGAACGATCTTCTCCGCCACGGTCGATTCTGCATCCATTTTACCTCCACCGAAAAACGCTCCTCCGGATGATCGTCGTCGCTTCTTCCAAAACTAATGTGCCGCTAGTCAAGGGTTGTTGTTGTTCCGTTCACTCCCGGCGCGGCCTGCTGCGTCCCGCTTGCTCTGTCTCTCTCTAACCCCCACAAACGCACACACAAACTCACACTCACTGGACAGCAAGCAAGCAAGCAAAAAAAAGGCAAAGAAGAAAATGTCCAGCAGCCGCGAGTGGCAAGTTGCGTCTGAAAGTGCTTTTTTACCGGTCGTGTCCTGGTTCCGGTGGCCGATTTCACTGTTCCCGCACGCACCGCACTCACTGGCGTAGGTTCCAACCGGTTTCGGAGTGAATTTACGCGAAAAACTGCCCGAGCCAATCTCCGTTGCGCCGAGCCCGAATCGAGTCGCTGCTACTTTTTTCTATGCACGCGAGTCAGTGTTGCCAGGCTGACGGAGGGGGCGCTGCAAAATGCCGCGCAGGCGTTACCAACTGTCAGGGTGACAGCGAGGCGCAAAATGGCTAATCAACGTTGAAATTCAATCAAGTTGATTAAGAATTTGTTAAAATAAAATGGATTAAAATTAAGTTCTTCATAGAATGGCATTTTCGTGAAATTCTATCGTAAAACATCTCTTTCAAAAAGGCATTAAAACGATTCAATCAAACTCCAGTGCGGTAACAACTGGCAGCCCTGCAACGAAGTCGCCATCCAAGATGGACGATGGGTTTGCGAATCTTGAGCGGTGCCGCTAGTGAACGGAATTTTCTTGCAAGCGCGATATCATGGCGTTACGCTTTGGGAGGTGTGATGGTGTTGGTGCGTTATGCTTTCTCCTTAGGGTAGTTCAACCTAATTACAGTGTGTCAAATATTTGTCCGTACCCCCTCGTACGGAAAATGTTTGTGAGATAAAAGTACATAAAATTCGAATAAAGTACCGTAAACTGGGGTCAATCGGGACACATGGGGCGAATTGGGACAGCAGTTTGAACCATGTTGGAGCACAATATTTTGATTTTTCTGGTTGGTTTCGTTTAGAACAGACTCAGGCCAACAAAATGTGTACATCCATTTCCAAATTTAAAAGCTTTAAGTGCTCTAAAAACTGCTGTCCCTATTCAGACTGTAGTCCCGATTCACCCCTGATTACGGTACCATGTTTTATACATCAATCGCCGCGGCAGAATGTCCTCTTTAAGACACTGTCATCGATTTTGCAAAAAAAAGATAGAGAACAAAAAACCCACCTCTTGCAATTTGAAGCATCCAATTTCATCCACTACAGCCCGATTACGAGTCCCTAGTCTGAAATTTGAAATTTTCACTTTTCGTGCTGAGAATTTCTGTACCGGCCTGGGTCAGAATGTTTTGCTTGGGGAATTTGAAAATTTCAAATTTCAGACTAGGGACTCTTAATCGGGCTGTAGTGGACGAAATTGGATGCTTCAAATTGCAAGAGGTGGGTTTTTTGTCCTCTATCTGAACACCACAAAATTTCCCCCCGAGGGGTTAAACCGGTTCCGGGACAATCCGGTTTGTTTAACGGTATTGTTCCGAAACAGTATTTTTGGTCGAAAAATGTCAATAAAAAAGATGAAAACAATGTGTATTTTGAACAAATATTTTTGAAACTTGTTCAATTGAGACTCTTACAACAAAAAATAGCAATTTTATAAAAATAGTTGTTTATAAACTAATTTTTTCATAAGTTTTACTTAAAAAAAACTAAATTTAAACCGATGTTTAATATAAACTAACTGAACAAAGTTATCAGAAGTTCATAGTTGCCACAAACTGGCTAGAGGTACTAGTATTTGACACGGAAACAATATTAAATGAATTCACTTAAATCGATCAGATTTTGTACTTTTATTAGGGGTACGGACAATTATTTGACATATTATTTGAATGACAGTGAGGACATTCTGCCGCGTCGATTGATGTATACAACATGGTACTTTAGTCGAACTTTATGTACTTTTATATCACAAACGTTTTCCGTACGGGGGGTACGGACAAATATTTGACTCACTGTAGTTTTAGTTTGCGTTTTTCGATCCAGTTTGGAATGCTTAAACAACCCTACAAAAAAAATCCGGTCAAATTTGCCCGGGAAATGCTCAAATTTGAACTTTTCTGAAAATGTCCATACAAAATTCGGGTTTTGTGCCTTACAAGCCGGAATTTCAACATTTCAATGAAAAAATATGTGAGTTAGACTTAATTTTAATAGGTCCTATATACATATGAAAGACAATAGTTTATACGACCTTTAAAAAAAAAACTCTGGAATTGTATTCTTAAGGCCGATGCAAATATGTTTCAATGTTTTTGTCCCTTGGTATTGGCCGAGGTCCGAATTATTTGTTTTTTTTTGGTAAAATACTAAAAATACAAATAATTATGAAATAACTTTAAAAACAATTAAAAAAAATATATTAAATAAAACAAAAAAACAACGAATTAAAAAAAACTAAAATTGCCGGAATTAAAAAAATCCAAAAATATATATTTTTTAAACTTGGCAGTTGCAAATATTTTTCGAAGTTTATGTCGCCCTTCTTCAAAATCGGCCCGAAAAATCAGGGGAATTTTTTATTTTGCAGCGGCCCTGGCCAAAAAAATACAAAAATTTAAATAACAAGCCATAACCTCAGCAATGAATGAAAAAAGTGTTTAAAAATGCATTTTACAGAAAGACAAAAACATTTAAAAATATTTGTAACAGCCTTACAACAAAAAAATATGAATATTATAAAAACAAAAATAACGCATATTACAAAAAATAGAAACACTGCAAAACTTACAGAAATTATATAAATAACAGACAGATATAAAATACAAAAATCGACTATTACAAAAAAATCTACAAAACTTAAGAAATACTAGAAATAAAGTAAATTAAAAAATAATATTTTAAAATACAGTCCTGGAAGTCCAGAATTTTGTTTTATTTTTTTCTTTTCTTGTTTTAAACATCAAATTTGAGTTCTGCGACCTCATGTTAGTCAAATTTGAATGGTTGATTGCCTATTAAATGATAAAATGCATTTTTCAATATTTCGTCATCGCCATATTGGCCGCCATTCTGGATTTAAAATTTTTAAATCACTCCAGCGTAGTTCAGGGGTCATTAAGCTCAACAATCAAAAATTAGACAACGAAAAAATGTTTTTTTTTCGTATTTCGTTTATCCGAAGGTAAGTTTTTACGAGGCTTTCGAATAATCGAGTCTGGACCAAGAGTCTGGACTGTATTAAAAAATACAAAACAAAAATTACAAAAAATTAAAAAAATTACAAAAAAAAATCAAGAAAGACCAAAATATAGATATCTGTTCATTAGATATTCTAATAACTAACTATTGTAAAACAGCATGTGTAAAATATATTTAAGAATACCCTTTTCATTCAAATGTTGAACTTATGCCTTGTAATTTATTATCTTAACTCTTTTTCTTTTCTTTTCGGGACAAACCTAGAATTCAAAAAAAATGTTTTCAACTGCCTGACAAAAACACCAAAATTTAAAAAAAATACAGGTAAACAAAAAAATACAAAAAAACACATAAAACTACGAAGATTCAAAATTCACAAAAATTACATAAATGTAATTTTTTTGAAATCTATCAAAGTACAACAAAATTAAAAGTATAGTCTTGACTCGATTATCCGAAGTTTCGATTACTCTATCCGAAGTTTGATTATCCGAAGGTTTATATTGGATAATCGAGTGAAATAAAAAAAATGTGTTAGTTTATTTTCTGCGACCCCATTTATTGTGGTTTGGTTGAGCGTTTTAGCAGAATGCAATACTATGAATACAAAGAGACAATTTGTTCCTTTTCAATTCCGATATACAGCGGAACCCCATTTTAGTCAGATTTCAATAGATGATTGAATATTAAATTACAAAATGGATTTTTTCAATGTTTCATCTCTGCCATTCTTGGATTAAAACATTCTACAACTTACTGCCCATGTTCGCATAAATGTTCCAATTGCAAAAACAGCAAGCTGACAAAAAAGCATTTGAAGTTTGTCCAACACTTAAGGCTAAGTTTTAAATTTTCGCGAAATAAACTGGATTTCCTCCTGATTTCTAGAACAAAGTACTGGATGTCGTTGGGTTTTCTGAATGAGCACACGATTCTGAAACAAACTGCATCAATAACTCAAAGGCGATGAAAATGCATATGTGACATTTATGCGATCAGGGGCAGTTTTGCGTAGTTTCGGTGTCATACTCAAACTCAACAATCAAGGATAAGACAACGAAAAAAAAAAAAATGTACAAATGTACAAATTACTGTATAAAAATCTTAAAAGTACAAATTTATGAACGAAACTATTGGCACTACGCCCCCCGGGGCATGGCCTTCCTCTAACGTGGGATTTCTGCTCCAGCGCCTCTGACGAGACAGGAGAAACCGGGACCGACGTTTTACTTCACCATCCGATAGAAGCTCAGTGGATAAGGCGGGAATCGAACCCGCGTCTCATAGCATCATCGGGATCGGCAGCCGAAGCCGCTACCCCTGCGCCACGAGACCCACTTACACTACAAATTTACACTACAAATTTATGTAGATTGTAAATTATGCAGATCACAAAAAAAAAAAAAATGCATGGCAAATTACAAAAAATACAAAACACACAAATCACAAAAGTAAACGACTCACAAAATTATAAAAAAATTCTGCCATATATTTTACCTTACCTTTCATCGGTGCTTTTGTGAACGTGTGAAAAACGTAATTAATCAAATTAGCTTTTTGTGAAGTCTAGTCCTAAATATCCCGGGGTTAGCTGTTTGTTATTGAAGAATCGACACATTTGTAAAAATTGAGATTATTGCTCCACGTGATAGAGAATGTTCCCATTAAGCTTCTAAAACTTTCATTTTACTAAAATTGTGTTCAGTTTTGGCTGTCGAAATGAAGTTCAAAATTTAATTAAAAAATCTTGAACCTACTTAAAGCTTACAGAAAAAAAGAGGACATTTCGGATGCAACCTAAACGCACCAGTTTAGCAGATTGTCTTTATTTTCACTGATCCAGATTTTCTTAAAAGGTAATGACTTCCGAAAAATAATAATAATACTTCTCCAACCTTAATTGATTAGAATCACAATGGCCTCTCGACACACCTGCCGTTCTTGCACCACACTTTTCGGCAGCAGCAACGGCGGCGATATCGAACAATGCTGTTTTGTGCACTTTGTGCTCCCGTTGAACTCACTACGCTTAGCACTTAGAAGTTTAAGTCATGGAACGCCCTTAACGCGTGGTTTGTGCGCTTAAGCTAGCTCGTTGATCGGTGTCTTCTCGTCCTCGCTTTGGGCTAGCTTCCCGTTCGCGCGACTGTTTCGCTTCTGATCGTCGGTGATGGGTTGCATTTCCTTCTCGATGTCACTGGGCAGTTTGTGCGGATCGTCAACGAACCCGCTGTACGGGGGAGGACCGACCAGGCTGAGGATCACTGGGAGTAGGACGAGGCCGTGGAACAGGCCGAGTAGAATTACCAGGAGGAATATTTTGAAGAACGTCCGGTAGGTGTACGCCTCGGAACCGGACAGGACTGCGAGGGATAGGATTGTGGATCCACCGCCGTACAGAACGGCTGCGCCGATGTGGAGCACGGTTTCAAGTGTTCGCTTGTTGCGGTTTCCCTGGCTGACCGTTAGGAAGGTGTGTCCAATGTGCGCCGCGTAGTCAACGCAGAGTCCTACGGCAAGCTGGAGAGCGATACATGAGCAGAGGTCGAGGGTAAGACCCCACTGTTGCATGAAACCGCCGACGTTGAGGATGGTGAGCAGGACGCAAATGAAGATCCAGAAGCAGATTTGGGGATTGACGATTAGGACCGCCGAACAGAACATGACGCCGACCATGGCGAGCGCGACGTTGCGGTAGATTTCGGTGTCGATGATCTCGTCCGTGACCCAGTTGCCGAAGATTTTGGCCCACAGCGTTTTGTACTGGTCCCCGGATTGGAACTGATGATGCGAGAGGATCTCCTCGACGGCGTACTTGGCCGGAATGTACTGCTCGCGTTCCGAGAACGGCTTGAACTTGAAGTCGATGGTAGTAACAGTTATGTTCGGGACCGGTTCTCCGCAGGTAAGCTTGGAGGCGAACTTGAAGTTCATCTGGTAGCGGCCACCGTCATTGCTGAACAGGAACTTTGACAGATAGTCGCGGAATTTCGATTCGCTCAGCACAACTTCGCCGATGTCCTTATCGTAATAGGTGTGGACAAAGTCCTGGAACGCCGCAGGCCAGGAATTGACGGTGTGCAGGATGTCGGTGCGATTTTCAAGCTCGTGAGTAAGGTGAAGCAGACCTTTCAACTCGGCTGTGTAGTTGTAGCTACCGAAGAGCAGCATTGCTTCGTATCCATTGTTTGGGAATTGCTGGCGCGTTTTCAGGACAAACTTGCTGTAATAGGTGTCCTCTGGAATGAACCAGTGCGGGTCAAACTTCTGCCTTAGATTAAGCAAGTTCTGAATGTTGAGACCCGTCATGATAACCACCGTCAAAATGATGACGGTTTTGCCCAGCTTGGTCAGGATGACCTTCGAGTAGACGGTGTTCAGCGCTCGGTGCATAAGGTCGTACTGGCACCAAAGTCTGGTAGACTTTTCGTCGTGGATCACCCACGGCACGAAAGAGTTTCTTCGCGCAGCGATTCTCCTTTCGTCCAGGGTGAAAACCGCCACGTAGAACGTTATCACAAACAGGTACATCATTAAAACTCCAAACGCGGCGTAGATGCAAAACGACTGCAGCGACGGCAGCACCGTAATCGATCCGACCGCGAAGGCCACAATGTCCGTGAGCGATGTCACCGTAATGGACGCCCCAGCATGCTTCAACGTAAGACCCATCCGTTCGGCCAGCGGTAGATTCGAGTGGGTGTCGTGAATCTTTCGGTAGCAGGCCATCATCACGAAAATGTCGTCAACGCCGAGACCCATCAGCAGAAAGGGTAAACACGTGTGCACAGGGCCGTACGAGACCCCGATGAGGGCCACAATGCCGCATCCAGCCACGAAGCCCATGCCGACGCTGAGTAGACCCACCGAGCCCAACATTATCCTAAACTCCGTCCAGCTGAACTTGGACAGCACCAACTGCATGTAGACAAACATGATCACACCTCCAAACACCAGCTTGTCAATGTCCTTAAACATGGAGTCCGCACTGATATCTCCGTAGCTGCGCCCCGCAGCGTAGTACAACAGCGATCCTTCCTCGACCTTCTCGCCCTTGATCACGTGCAGCTTGTCCAAGAACGCCGCCTCCCACAGCATGGAATCCTCCGTGACCCAATCCTCAGTACCAGCAGCATTTCCACTCACATCGGCGTCCACCTCGCTGTAGTTGACGTGGACCATCCAGTGAGACACCAGCGAGGCCGCCCCCACAATACGCCCACTCTCGTCCCGCTCGATGCCACCCAGCAGGTCCGAGTAGTCGATCGTGTGCCCGGTGACCGGACTGATCTTGGTGCTGTTGAGCTTTTCCAGAATGTCTTCCTTGGTCAACCCGGCGATCACTTCGCGATCGTACTTCCACAGCTCCAGTATGCTGAGCTCCATGCAACCCACTGGTAGTCTGTTGATGATTGGGCAGTACATAAAGTTGGGAAGGTCCACGCTAGGGTTCATGAAAGGTCTGGGCTTCTTGGTGCGTTTTGTTGGAGCAACCGTTTCCTCACGTCTTCGCCGACTCTTTGCCGTATATTCCGCGATCAAAGGCACTCTGAAAATAACAATACAATTTTTAGAACAATTTCTTCCTCGATACCAAAAACCGCCCATACTTGAAGCAAACCTCCTTCCAGCTGACCGTCGCACCCCTGCTGTTGGTCACGGCGACCGACACGATGTCCTCAGTGATGTTGGCCAACCGTTGCAGCACCTCGGGCCGCAGGACGTCCGAACCCGTCAGCATTACCGTCTCCACGCGGTTACCCTCCTTGAAGTGTTCGATCATCCAGTTGGTGTCGTGCAGGAACTTGGAGTTCTGCGGCACCCACAGCTTCATGGGGCTCTTCTCCTGGTGGAAGCGGAAGAAGCCTAGCCCGCACAGGCCCACAACGAGCCAGCTGAGCGCAATCGTGCGCCATGGGTTGTTGGCGATGTGGACGCCCAATCTGGAAAGGTGAGGATAGATTTTGTTGAATGAATTGGGTACTAAAGCCCTATGTCAATTTTTATGTACAACGGTGAAAAATACGATTAAAACCCATTTCTGATTACTTTTTTTCATTTTAATGCAAAAAAAAGTTGACAGGACAACATTTTTTCGATGGATCAACTATGGTCCCCTTGGAACGAGCTGTCAAGTAGAAGCTTTTCTGTCAAGAAGGACCGCGAGGTTAATTTTTCAAAATTGATTTAAAAATCAATTTTAAACAGTTACTCTTTGTGGTCTTACAAAGGGTCATTGTACTCAGAAAAATAAGCTTCATCGCTGTAAACAATAATATCAGCATTTTAAATCGCAAAACTAAGTAACGCGAAAAACGAAATGGAACTGCAGATAGTTATTCAATCAGCGAAAAAGGTGCTTGAACTCACGCTGCATTGAACAAGTAAAAGAGCTTCCGCTTCGTTGGCGGTTCACACCATGATCATGAACGCTTGGAATTCTTCGCGGTTCGCCGCGGTTGGTTGGTGAAGGTCGTTCAAACATTTTCGAGGCACGTGCAGTATATTAAGCAGCAAATCGACAAATCGGCGTTGTCGTGCTATCTTGTCGCACGTGCAGTTTGGGACAAAATGAGTCTAGAACGCAGCTCACAATGCCTCACCTTTTGACCTTCACAGATTCCCAAAATTCCATTTCAATTCTAAGATATTCAATAAAAACCGAAAAATCCGTGTATTGCTGTCACTTTCCATATGAAAGAAGTTTAAATCTTGTCGTATCTTGACACATCCTGAAAATTTTAGTCAGAACGCGTTTGACACACGTACATGCCCGACTGCTGTAAATGTTTGTAATTATTTGTAATTATAACTGCACAGAATAGTCAACCAAACAAAACGTGTTTGTTATTGTGCTCTTATTTCGCGTTTTTCTCGGATCGTCAAAAAGCAACGTGCGGTAAGATAGCACGACAACGTCGAAATGTTGTCCTAACCATGTTGTGATCCGTGGACTTGGTCTTGAATGGAAATTATTATATAACAAGTATTTTTCTTTTATTTTATCACTTGAAAATTACAAAATTTGTATTTAATCATGGATGTGGAAAGGTGATTTTAGATCTTGGGAATTGAGGATTGGTTTGAAAAAAATATGGTTATAAATATTTGTGTTAACTAGGGCGTCCAATTTTCCCGGGTTTTGAATTTCCCGGGAAACGGGAACAAAATATTCGAAATCCCGGGAATTCCCGGGATCCCGGGAAATTTTTAAAGCAGTAATAAAATCTATGTTTTAATTATATTTGTCATGTTTTTCAATCTTAAAATCATAGAATTAGCTCAATACTATTCATTGGTGATAATTTACGCTTCAATCTAAACAAGGATAGCAGATTTCAGATAGCTTGAAAGATTTTTTGTTGTTCTTTGTTGTGCTTTGGTTTCTAGTTCAATTCCTAATCATGTGATTAAAATTAAAAAGACTCTTATAAACACATATTTTTATTTTTTTATATGACATGAAAAGAAAAGCATAAAAAATCTTTTTAAATGTCTAAAATATCAAATAAAAAGACAGCAAATAAAAATATACTAGCTAATGTTAAATTTTAGATAAGTTTAGAAATTCATGTTTTATATAAAAAAAACACCTACTGGGAAAAATCGGAACTACACTGCCGTTCTACGCATAATTGTCCCATGTCAGTTTTGGTCGATTTTGACTTTATGACATTTTTAAGTTTAGTTTGATGTGTACTTTAAGAAAAACACATAAAATCTGGTACTTTGTTCGGAAACTCATTAAAAACAACACCAAGTCTGTTTGTCCCATCGTTAAACTTCTACGCATAATTGTCCCACCAAGTATTTTCTTACACGGAATCATTAGTTTTACTAAACATTATGACTTGTTTACCTTTTGTAAAGCAAGAGAATCACAAATAAAGGTGATAAACTGCTAACTGGGGTGATTAGGGACACATAGGGCGAATAGGCGGGACCCACGGGACAATTATGCGTAGAAACACAGAAATCGGTCGAAAAATTTCAATCGCGTTTTTCTCAGTTGCACTTTTTCGAACATGGGACAATTATGCGTAGAACGGCAGTACAGTCTAAATAGGTACAAGAGATTTGAGACAATTAAATTGGAGATCGGTGTACTAATTAAAAAATCAAAAGATTATGCAAAAAATGACTTAAACAGCTGTCTTCATTCGATACATCCATCTTGATTTGCCAAAGATGTTTCATAAAAAAATATTTAAAATGATATTATTTTTTTAAATTTATAATCATAAATATACATAGTCTTATCAAAAATATTTAAAATGAAATAGAAAATATTTAAAGCTCTTGGAAATTTACGGATCGGTAATTTTTTCTCAAAAGTCAAATTAATGCATATATCTAGATTTTTTTTTTTTGAATAGGTCCAATAAACATATGAAAAACACAAAAGCTTATAGGACCTTATAAAAAAAAAAACCCTGGATATGTGCTTAATTTTTTTTTTATCATTGTTCATCTATTTCCACAACAAAACCTGAATTTCCAGACCAAAATTTGATATTTTTTTTCAATTTCGGGAATTCCCGGGACAAAATACAAAAAATCCCGGGATTCGGGAATTCCCGGTTTTGGAAAAATCCCGGGATTTTTGTCCCGGGAATTCCCGGGATGGACGCACTAGTGTTAACAGTTATTTTTTTTCCAAAATGGTTTCCAATCAAAATTATAAATTTTCTTATTTTACCGATTTACAGTTTTAATGGAGTAAAAAATCTATTAATACTTCTTTTTTACTCCATCACTTTTTTAATTTGCCAACAAAACATATTTTTTTTTACTGTGAACAGACACGGACCACTGCGACACTTGCGTATCTATTGCCAACAAAACATACATTATATTATTAAAATAATATTTTCGGTTAAATCGAACATAGACAAACAGTACGAACACTGCAACAAGTTTCAAAATGACTTGCCAAAAATTTATCGAAATACCTGGAAGTTCGATTCCGTGTTTGCATTCTAATTGTCAAATTTTGTGGGTAAACATTTGCTTACGCCAAATATTAGCCTCGAATGAGCGCATCAAGCCAACAAGGTAGTTAACGGGTGATTAACGATACACGCAAATGTGAATTGCTTGATTTTTTGACATTCTTTATATTTAATAAATTTGCCTGAATAATATTTTTCAGCTTTTTAACATTTCTAATTTAAATTTATAAATAATAATTATATTGTATTCCTCAAAAGTGGTAAAGAATTACAAATTTATTCTTAATCCAAGTAGTCTTTTTCCATAAAATTATTTTTAGTAGGTCCTTTTCGGTGCTGGGACCTGGTTAGGACCGAGTCGGCTTTTGTAATTATATTTTACTTAAAACTAATAGTAATTACAGAGGATCTTGTGTGTAGATGTTAGTGGGTGGGGGGGGGGGGGGAAGGGGGGGAACCGAAACGCAATAAAACAAGATCAATGTCAAATTGGGTCCTAAAATGAAGCTTAGATTGCTGATATTATTGTTTACAGCGATTAAGCTTATTTTTCTGAGTACAATGAACCTTTGTACGACCACAAAGAGTTTAAAATGGATTTTTAAATCAATTTTGAAAAATTAACCTCGCGGTCCTTCTTGACAGAAAAGCTCCTACTTGACAGCTCGTTCCAAGGGGACCATAGTTGATCCATCGAAAAAATGTTGTCTTGCCAATATTTTTTTTTTTGCAGTAAATAAAAAAAAGTGATCAGAAATGGTTTTAAATCGTGTTTTTTAGCGTTGTTCATAAAAATTTACATAGGGCTTTAGTTCCCAATTCACACTCGTTGCCAAGAGTACGTCGTTTGGGTGTAAACGCGATCCGCATGCTCCATCGTTCGTTGTCTCCATTTGAGTGTTTGTTTACTTTCGGCCAGCGATGTTTATCTGTCCAAGACACGCTATCGTCTAATGCCGGCTGGATTAGCCTACGTATGGCGATACCAGTGGAACCATGTCCGTCTTAGAGCTAATGCGACCTTGACTTTCAAACCTACCGCAACAAAGTTTAAAAAAAAATAACGAAAACACGTGTGACACGCCGTGTGCAAAGGTAAACGGAATTAATTTAGCGCCAACCGATTCAAACGTACACACAATGTCATGGCAGCGCAATGGCCGTGGTTGGACGCGAGGTGGTCAAAATTTAAGCATTTGAGGACATGGTTTTTGAACTTCCGGTTAGTGTAATGGGTGCATATTAAATTAAAAAAAATAAACTGTTCGCTCTATAGCACTGCCTTGGCGCTCTCGATTGCGAGATTCCTACTCGAAGCTAGGTGTCCGAAGGCTTGGTTGTTGAGGCAATAGCAAATCTCTCTTTACACCTAAGCTTCCATTCACCCCGGGATTTGAACTGACGACTTTTGGATTGTGAGTCCAACTACCTACCAGTGACTCCACCGAGACAGGACCCAGGGATACAATACTATACTATCAGAAAACCCTGTTGAGTTTGGATGACAAAAATTAAGTTCAGTCAATGTAAATTATCAAATATATTCGATGTAAGCGAATTTCATTAAAAAAAACTCAGAGTCAAATTGAGACAGAAAGATGATCTCAGTTTTTTCTCTCTCTCAATTTTGACAGTTCATTGCAAAAACAAAAATCGCCAATCATCCAAAGATTAATGAAACCGCCCCTCGGGGTGTTGATCTTCGATGTGCGTCAAATCAGTCTCAAGTACACCCACTAGACTGAAGAAGAAGGAGAAGAAGGGTCGTTTAGAAGTTGTTCCCCTTGTGTTTGCACTCTTTATGCTTCCTCTTATAATAAGGTGTGTGTGTGTGTGGGGGGGTTTCCAGGTGCTTCGTTTAACATCGACCGACACAAAACTCGAGACAGATTAAGTAATGCATTGAGGCCGCTCTACCGTGTTAGACTGATTTTAGCGCGATTTGCTGATTCGAAATGATACAGCAGATTTCCTGTTGTTATGGGTCAGGGGGTAAAGATTGCCATTTTGCTAAAAGTTTGGATGATTAATGTCGGCCTGTGTGGATCAATCGGACCGCGCACTGGACTCACAATCCAGAGGTCGCCGGTTCGAATCCCGAGGCAGACGCAAAAATTCTAAGTGTAAATATAGGTATTCGGTGCCCTCTCCCCGTGCCATACCTTCACACTTAGGAGACCCGGGAGGCGGAGTCTTGTCGCAAAAAGAACGATACACGCCTGTGGATCCGTTGACGAAACTGCAAGGTTTAAGAGGGCCACATTATAAGGTGTTACGTCGATTCCGTCCATTAAGGGATTTGTTGTAGTCATCGGAAATTGTACCAGGATATCATATTTTTGTTTGGATAAAAAAATATTCTTAGATAAATTCCTTTTAACATAAATCAACTTCTAAACTGGACAGATTGCTTGCTATCGACCTATGAGCAATTCTCTACCAAGTCTGGAAATGGATTTTATATGTATTTTTTTTATTTGGCTCAAACTTTGTGGGGGCCTTCCCTATGACCAAAGTAGCTATTTTGTGTTATTGGTTCACCCGTACAAGTCTCCATACAGTTTTAGCAGCTGTCCATATAAAATAGTACGTAAATATTCGAAAATCTGTAACTTTTGAATGAATTTTCTGATCAATTTGGTGTCTTCGGTAAAGTTGTAGGTATTTTTGAGGAATATTCAGAAAAAATAGGTACGCGGAAAAAGTTTTTTGCCGATTTTAAAACAAACTTTTTTTTTCACGAGAACTCAATTTCCCAAAAAAAAATTTTTATTTTCGAGATTTGTAGTATGTTTTTGGGAACAAAACCCCGCAACTTTTGAGCCATAGAGAAGTATGGTAAAAAATTACGCCACCGAGCCATGATTTTTTGAAAAAAATAGTTATTTTCTAATCTAATCTAACCCTAACGCAGCAAGTCTTTCGAGGGCATCCTGGAGAATGGCCTAGCATCTTCTTGTCATTATCAATATTTGCAGTGCCCCATATTAGAAGCTTATTAAAGTTTACCTCTACGATGATTCGTTGAATTGGATTAAATTTGAGCAAATGAAAATTCATGAGCAAATTTTGTTATGCAATGTTATGTTTTTTGATATAGGGCCCCGTTTTCAATATTTAGCCACCGAAAGTTTGATTTCGGCGAAATATTAGCAGTTTTTCGATTTTTTAAAATAGTGACCATGAGTGACTTTTTCTGAAAATATTTTTTTTTGTAAAGTTCATAAAGTTTGCCGATCCTTTCGAAAACAATATTTAGAATTTTTGAATCAGGAATAACATTTCAAAAGGGCGTAATATTGAATGTTTGGCCCTATGTATGAAATTTCGATTTTTTTTCCAAAAATCTAAATTTATCAAAAAATCATAACTCGGTGGTAGAACTTTTGACCATACTTCTCTATGGCTCAAAAGTTGCGGGTGTTTATCCCATAAAACATATAAAAAAAATCTCGTAAATGAAAAATACTTATTTTGGGAAATTGAGTTTTTGTGAAAAAAAAAAATGTTAATTTAAAAAAGGAGGTTCCAAAATATCGAGTCTTGGTGTGTTTGTGTAAAACTCCTGTTCAACTGAAATCAATTTCTGAGCTCGTCAGATTGATTGCTATCCTTATAATTATCGTCTACAGCCAGGATTACCAGGTCAGGAAAAATCTGTCAGACGACAATCTAATAAATTTAAATGTTGAAGGGGAGGGAGGATATAAATTAATAAAAAAGTTTGTAGAGCTCTGATGGTTTAACTCATTTTAAGGCCTCAAAAATGTTGAATTTGCATTTAATTTAAGAAATGCACATTAAATTTTCAATTTCATTCGTTCATATTAATCGAAAATTGTTTGAAATTAGCATAAAGTGAAAAATCTGGCAAAATCTGTCAATATCTGGCACAGAGAAGGGCGAATCTTTATTCTGGCAGACACTTGAAAAATCTGGCAACCCTGTCTACAACAGACAGAACTTGTGCGGAAATTTGAAGCACTATGGACCCGGAACAGACCTTCAAAGTTAGGATTTTTTTTTCGAAAAAACGGTCCCAGCAAAATCAAATGGCATCTCGGGCGTCGCGATGTGCAACGCATATCTTTTTTGACGGAGACGATTTTTCAAAAAAAAAAAAAAAAAAAATCCATGCTTTGAAGGGTTGCTCCAGGTCCAGGTTGCTCAGAACTTCAATGTTATATATACCAAAAGTGATGTTGAAAATATCGCTTCAGTAGCCAAAGTGCCTCAAAAATCGGCAATTTTGAAAAAAATCTCTTTTTACGGGTTAAATTCCATTTAAAATTCAAATGCAAAGCGCCAGCTCCTGTTACGTCCAATCAAGCTCATAATTGGGATTTGGCTCAGTATGCCCACCGTAACAAACCCTTGAATGCCCGCCAAAAAGCCATTTTTTCAAAATCCTAGGACTGTACACACACATTTGTGATTTTTTGAATAGAAAAATCTGTAAAATATACAGTCATCCCTCATATTCGGAACAGTTTACAGATCGGCCAATGTTCAACAAATCATAGAAAATCGATAATTGAACATAATGATTTGCTTTCAACTTCATGTGAAAGCTTTTCTTGCGATCTTTCGATTGATGTATAGACCAGAGTTTTCAAAGAAAAACATTGACCCTTGAAATCCACAAATTCGGAACACTTTTTTCTTACGATGTAAACAAACTTTTTTACTCTCCAGGAGTAGATATTTTTTTACAAAATAATTACTTCGCACGCTGAAACCAATTAAACTCATGCTTAGTAATGTTTAATGAATGGTCTGATAACTTTTTTTTGTGAAAATATCAGTTAAATTCAGGTGTTCCACAATTATGGGAGGCACAATAACATCCCACAATCATGGAACAGGCAATTTGGAGGCAGTCATTGCTGCTCTGGATAAAATAGCCTGGAAATGCAGTTTTTGTTTAAAAAGTACTACTTTTACTAGTGCAATAGCAAGAGAATGTCAAAATAAAAGCCCCTGAAAATAGCAGGGTCGGCAGAAAAGTTGCATTTTGCATCCTATTGACAAATTACCACAAAAGTGTTCCGAATATGTGGGTGTTCCGAATATGTGGGATGACTGTAGTTTTTTTTTGTACCCTAAATTTTTTTTCATGAACTTTAATTAAATATTCAAATTTTTTCAAAGTTTTAATTTTTAGTTAAATTGTCCGTGACTGAATAATTACCCAAAATCCTTAAAAAAAGTCTTAAAATTTTGTTATTCATATTTTAATATTGATAAGCATTGCATATAACTGTGGATGTCCATCCAGCGGGTTCTAGAACCTCAAATTAAATTTGTCAGCCGACACCAACTAATCGAATTTCAAATCATGGTCGCTCATGACTAGAACTGCATCGCAATCGTCCAGCTCAGAGTGAGAATGCGAAAAATGTGGCAACATCCACACTTACAGCACCCATTTAAGGTGTCTCTATTCCACCATGTCCCAACACCACTCACCTGTAGAAAAACTGTCCAATCGCAATCGACACGTTGTACGAAAGCCTTCCGAGCCAGCTCAGTTGCGCCACATTGCCAGCGGATTCGCCCTCCGACGCGCCAAGTTCTTCGCCCGCCGGCACGGTCGATGATTTCCTGCGATAGTCACCGTTGACACCGTTCTTCTGGGTTGCGCCGTTCCCAGCTGCGACAATCTGGGGATTCTTGGCCGGTTCCGCCAGCGGAACTGTGGCTTCGGTGGGTGGCATTGTCGGGGTTCACTTGGTTTTCGTTAAAAAAATTGAGATTCAAAGAGAGCACACACTTGTTGTGTCGTTACGACGAGTCACTTAATCCAAACTGAGCAACTGAATTGGACAAATTGCTGAACAATGTCCACATCTCACTGTTCTCCGAGGGGACGCGCCAGTTAGTTCATGAAGAGTGACAATCAACACGTGGTCCACTTGTCACGCTCGATCACACGCTGCAATTTTCAGTTGAAACTCACTGAGCTGGGTTGTTCACTGTCTGCTTCTTCTGTCCACGAAGTTTTTACGATAAAAAAGCGCTGTGTCAATCTTCTTCGTTCACAAACAAAACAATCTTGAGGAGATGAAATTTTATTTTAGCACTTGTCCGGTTTTCACTTTTTCTTCAGCTTCAAGACACAATTGTTTCGTTTTTTGTACTTATTCAGAGGTAGCTGAGCTGCAATGCAATAGTTTTGCTGATGTTGGTGTGACGGCTTCCTTTACATCCTGAAGTCTGTTGAAATTGTTTTGCAATTTTGATAATTGAAGTTTTTTCAAGAGCCGGCATGTGCAATAAATTGCTGAATCACGCCAATAAATCACATACAAAATGGTTTCCCACTAGCGGTCACGCCTGTTTATAATCCTAGAGTGGTTGGACCGGGTTTGAATATCGTGGCAAATTATTGGAATACATTCGGAATACTTTGTTGAGTAACCTAAGTACAAATTGGGCAATTCTCTAGCTCTTCGCCAATATTTTCGTGATTCCTAATTTTGTATTTCATTTATTCACAAACTTGGAAGCTTTCCATGAGCAATTCTCTACGAAATCGGCCGATTTCGACCATTTTTATTTTTTGTATTTTGTTTTCTGGCTCAAAATTTATACAATCTCCATACAATTTTGGCAGCTGTCCATACAAAAATGGTACGTAGATATTCAAACAGCTGTAACTTTTGAGTGAATTTTCTGATCAATTGGATTGTTGAGGACTATTGAGAAAAAAATTGGTACACGAAAAAAAAATTGCTGATTTTTTTATCAACTTTTTTTCACAAAAACTTAATTTCCCAAAATACGTATTTTTTTGATTTTCGAGATTTTTTTTATATGTTTTAGGGGACTAAAATCCGCAACTTTTGAGCCATAGAGAAACATGGTCAAAAAATCTGCCGCTGAGCTATGAATTTTTAAAAAAAAATAGTGACTAACATTTCAAAAGGGTCAAATATTCAATATAACGCCTTTTTGAAATGTTAGTCCTGATAAAAAAAAATAAAAATATTATTTTCGAAGAGATCGGAAAATTTTACAAATGTTTCATGTTTTAACATTGAAAATCTGACCATTAGTTGCTGAGATATCGACATTTGAAAATGGGTTGTGGGTTGTTTGGGTGCGACTTAGAAAACTTCAATTTTTTTGTTTCTTTTTCTTTAAGCCGCTGTATCTCAGCAACCAGAGGTCTAATCTTCAATGTCTCTTAGACAATTTTATAGCAAATTTTCTGAACTTTTCGAAAAAAATATTTTTAGAAATGGTCACTCATGGTCACTATTTTTAAAAATTGAAAAACTGCAAATATTTCGCTAAAATCAAACATTCGGTGGCTTTATCATGAAAACGGAGCCCTTTATCAAAAAATCTGTAAAGTACTTTTCGGTTGACAATTTAATTTTACATAAAAAATTCATGTAATTTTTTTTTGTGTGAAATTTCGATTTTTTCAAAAATCACATTTTTTCAAAAATTCATATCTCGGCGGCAGATTTTTGACCATGTTTCTCTGTGGCTCAAAAGTTGCGGATTTTAGTCATCAAAAAATCTCGAAAATCAAAACCAATTTTTTTCTCAATAGTCCTCATAAAATTCACTCAAAAGTTACAGCAGTTTGAATATTTACGTACCATTTTTGTATGGACAGCTGCCAAAATTGTATGGAAACTTGTATGGGTGAACCAATGACACAAAATAGCTTCTTTGGTCATAGCGAAGGCCCCACAAAGTTTGAGCCAAATAAAAAAATACAAATAAAATTCATTTCCGGTTTTGATAGAGAATTGCTCCCATACGAATGTGCTTTTAAAACGTTCTAAACCCTGTATCGGTAGATTTTTTGATCGATTTGGTGTCTTTTGCAACTTTAAAGTAGTGATTTTGAAATTGAAAAATGGAATTTTAACAAAGGTTTCTTTTTTGACTTTGAAAATTGGATCAATAGTTATGTAGATACGCGGCCACTTTTCTTTAAAACCTCGGTTACAACGAGATCGGTTTAAACAATACATTATAAAAGGTCTAATGCAAGTTTACACTAAAAATAACAAACATAATCTTAGCACTGTTAAACTTTAATTTTATAATTAAACTTTAGCCCATCACCCTCAGGGCTTCCGTCAAGAAGAGTGATCACATTTCATTCACGGTCCGGCGTTCTACTTCTCAGCCTGCAACTTTGACCACCACGACACATTCGAGAGCAATTTAGTTAACATTTTGTCGGCTGGAAACGTAATCAACGGCGATAAATTACCGTCGCACGATTGCCTTTTGTGACGCCCATTGTCATGATGAGAAAATGGAACACTTTATTTTTTACACAACAAAGAATTGTTGGTGCTGGAATGCTTTGTTTCGTTTCTGTTGAAGTAAACATTAGTTTAAAAAGCAATAAATCAGTTGAATTGGATTTTAGTATGTTTTTAACATGTATATGTTTCGTTTTCAACTGTTTTAACTTTTTGCAATGGAAGCAATCAGATTTCTTTTTGTGTTTTTCTATCTCGTTGGATTTATAATAACAATAACTTTAAAAAAATCTTGCTATTTTCCTAATTCTATGTGGTTTCAAATTTCCGAATCTAACACATCGTACTAACCCGCGACCCTCCAAGGTCAGGTTGGATCACGGCTCAACGAAGCGTACAGCTTCAATTAGGAGCCTGACCTTATTCCGACGCGTCGTCGTCGTCGTCGTCGCGCTCTCGGCACGTCCGGTTTCGCTCTAATCTAAGCAGAACTTTTGATTCGATTCGCGTCTGTTGTTGAGTCGAGGGCATTTAGCAATTAATTTCAGCTCAAATTTGACGTTTTAGCTAAAACAGCGTTTGCATGCATGAGCTTTGGGTAGGTAACTCACCTTTTTTTTGCAGCATTTTAGCAAATACACAACCGAAAAAATCAACTTTATTTGTTGCTGTCTAAATATATAAAACGATGGGAAAATGTTTAGCTGGTCCGTTATTTTTGTCACATCCATAAATAAAAAAACTAGTTTTTATTACCCACCTAATGGACCAACAAAAAGCATGGAGCGACGTAAAAGCTCCAAAACCTGCTGGAGCCTAATGCAGTAAAAAGCCATAAAACTCAAATCACACAAATCTACAATTTGTCGTGTTGGTTTGGTTATATATGAAACCTCGTAAACACAGTTTTTGGGGATGCAGTGCTTTCCCTTAATCAAAAACTGTGCTTTTTGATCAGTCATTAATCATGAGTTGTTGATTTTTTTTTTTAAAGAAACATGATCTGTTAAGGCTTGAAATTATCTGAGTGCTTTTGCTGTCGAATCTCCAATAAGTCTGCTAGACTTACAAATTTGTTAGATTGATGATAAGGCGAACAGCATGTAATTTAATCGAGCACCTAATGTTAGCATATCAGCACTTTGACGTACAATTAAAGCTTCCAAAATGGTATGGCATGGGGAGAGGGCACCGATTACCTATATTTACCAGGGTGACCACTCAAATTCCATTTTCAAATTCCCGACTTTTTCCCGACTTTTTTCCAAACTTTTCCAGAATGCTCAAATAATAGGCATTTGTTATCTAAAGAATGATTTGAAACAAAAAACATTCTATAAGTAAAGTCAATATTAAGGCCGTTGCAAATATTTTTCAAATTTTATGTCGCCCGCCCCTTCAAGGCCTGAATATCAGGGGGCAAAAAAAATATTTTTTCGAAAAACTTCAAAATTTTAATGAAATTTAAAGTTTAATCAACTGAAAACCAGTTAAAATGCATTTTCCCGCGTTTATAATCATATTTAGCATGTTTGAACTCCTTTGAAAACATTTTAAATTTTCATGAAATACCAATGTACAGTCCCACGAAAAGTTTTTTTTTTTGCGAAAAAAAAAAATCCGTCAATACCTCGATATTTTCAAAACTTATGATTGGAAAGCAACTGTACGCCTGTAAAATGCATTTAAAACACTTTTTTCATTCAAATGTTGAAACCTAGGCTTGTAATTTCATTTTTCATATTTTTTTTTTATTTTTTATCCCCTCCTCGACTTTGGTCAGAGCCGAGGGACATGAACTTCAAAAAATATTTGCAACGGCCTAACTACTGAAAAAAAAATTTCAATGAATTTAAAAAAATCCAAATATAGGCATTTTTTGTAAATACAGAAATTAAACAACAAATAAAAAAACTTCGAAAATTGAATTTCATTATTATGATTCAGAGTAGAAACACAAACAATTAGTCTTTGAAAAAATAATCGAAAGTTCAACAATACTTATAACTTCCATGTTATTTTTTAAATTGGCAAACGTATAGTTTTTGATACTTCGTTTCAACTGCAAATGACAAAAAGTTAAAGATAACTGAACTTAAAAAATCGATCCCATTTTTTTTTAAATAATTTTAAATCGAAGAATGATTAAAACATAATTGCTGTTATTATTCATTCAAAGCATTTAGAAAAATGTCAAGGAATTCACAAAAAAAAATTTTTGCCAAGTTCCTTTTTTAACTTTGTTATTTTTGATATTGAATTTTCTAATCAATGTTAATTTATCTAGTGGTCAGTATTTAACTGTTTGTTTTTTCAATGAAAATTCAGTTTGATATGATTGTATGTTTTCCCACTTATTTTAAACAAAATGTTTGATGAGACTATTTTTCAAAACAATTGCAAATTGAAGAATTCGACGACGTTTTTTTCCGCTAGGTTCGCTGTTGTTCCAGCGGTGTTCGGAATGACAGCTCCCATACAGTTTGAGCAGTTTTTAGGGAAAAATCGCGTTTATAATGAAAAATCAAGCATTTTCAGAAAAGTGGGGTATTGCAAAGTGTGGCAATTTTGCTAACGATCATAATGCGTGGTGATTTGTAGTGATTAAATGTGACTGGTATTTTATTTAAACGATTTTTCTAAAAAGATGATTGATATTTTAGATAACTTGAGTTAAATGTTGCAAAAGTTAAAAGTAATGATGAAATATTATGTAAAAGTGTTTAAACTTTACTTTTCTTCCCGTTTGACCAAAATATTGACCTTAAAAATGCATTTTGGTGATTTTTTGGAAATTTTTGGAAAAATTCGAATAACTTACAATTTTTTGAGAAAATTATTGTAATTATGCTGTAATATGACTCTAATAGTTTGTTTTATCAATAATACACACATAAGGAGCATTATCAATCAAATAAATCTTATTTAAATCAATTTTTCAAAAGATCTTTTTGGTAAATTTGACGAAAAACCATGACAAATTAACTCAGTGTCTATGATTTATACATCATTCAATTCGTTTATGCGATTGCCACACTTTACAATAACTTTCATCGACGTTAAAATATATTTGAAGGAGATAAAAATCAAAAACTGCAAAAAAAAAATAATATTTCCAAGCACGCTGTCATTCTGAACATCGTTGCGTAGTGCTTCTACTCGCCACCAGGATGCGTGCACGTTTCTGTCGAATCTCTCAATAACTCAACATTTCTTGGATTATTGTTTTTTGCATTTTCAATATTTTCTTTATGTTTTAAAAACGTATTTTTTTTTTCAATTTTGGATTTTATCCGATAAGGCCGTTGCAAATATTTTTCAAAGTTTATGTCGCTCCCCCCTTCAAAATTGGTCTGAAAAATCAGGGGGCAAAAAAAATATTTTTCCAAAAAACTTAAAAATTTCCATGAAAATAGAAGTCTTATCAACTGAAAACAATCTAAAATGCATTTTTCTGCATTGATAATCATATTTAGCATGTTTGGGCTTGTTTAAAAATGTTTTGAATTTTTATGAAATTCCAATGTACAGCACCGCAAAAAAATTATTTTTCGCAAAAAATAAAATATTCGTCAATACTTAGATATTTTGGAAACTAATGATTGCAAAACAACTGGACAGGTGTATAATGCATTTTAAAACACTTTTTTCATTAAAATGTTGTAAACATGGCTCGTAATTTCAATTTTTATACTTTTTTATTTTTTTGTCCCCCCTCTCGACTTTGGTCAGAGTCAAGGGACATAAACTTCAAAAAATATTTGCAACGGCCTAATTAAGTTTTCCGAAAACTGAAAATCAAGCTTTATCCATGCTGGTAATTTACCCATACTCACAGAAAAAGTTCAAGGGCAACATTTGGAAAAAAATATATTTTAAATTACTTAATGAATTTAGTTAAACAATTAATAATATTTACCAAAAAAAAACATTGCCACATTCAAGTTGGAATCTGTTTTCAAATATTCCATTATGTGACAAAATGAAATAGAATCTATTAGGTTTTATTTTTATATTAATTTTTCATTAACTTTACCTCTTGTTTAATGAACAAAAATTAATAGCGATCATTTGATTCATAAAAAATATTATGAAAATCTGTGACAAAGACCCCAATATTCATTAAGATATTGAATGTCTTAAACAGCTTTTCCATAGAGGAGAAAAGCAACTCGCGACAAAATTTTGAGGCTAGGAATTTTGACAGGTATGATTTTCATAAAGTATTCGCCTCCTTTTCTCTCCCACAAAAAAACTGGGGACAAGGTAGCTGTCAAACTAGGCAAAAATGTTAAAGTCACTCACAAAATGAACTTTGAGTGATTTGAGTTCATTTCTGACGTCACGATTTTCTCCTCTATACTCAAATACATTGAAATAGTGAAAAGAACCTTAAATTTAAAGAAAATTACTAAAGCAGAAACGAGTTACTTCAATTTGAAAATTGTACAAAATATTACAAAATTATTAAAGAGTTAAAAAATAATTTTCAAACAAGTATGCTCAGAATTCCCGACTTTTCCCGACTTTTTGACAAAAAATCACAAATTCCCGACTTTTTCCCGACTTTTTGCGGATTTTGGCGAATTCCCGACTTTTTCCCGACTTTCCCGATTTCCCGACTTGAGTGGCCACCCTGATATTTACACTTAGAATGTTTTGCGTCCGCCTCCTTATTCGATCCTACGACCTGTGAGTCCAGTGCGCGGTGCGATTGATCCACACAGGCAGACAAAATAACAAATTAAATAAAGAAATTAAATTTACTGTAGCCTAATAAAGATTTTCGAAAATTTTGGTACAATTTTTAATATTGGTAATTGTAATGAAGATAGAACCAAAACTAAAACCTGACTACAAACGTGCTCGATGTTTCGATTTGTCAATTTAGTGTCATTTTGAGTTTAAATTTTTACCTAATTCATATAGTGCTTTTCAATTTGAGCGGTATCTATTATCATTGATTTGCAGTTTTTCGTGCTTATTTAGAACCTATCTCTTTGTTGACAGCGGATAGAATAGAAAGGGTTAATTAAAACTGTTAGGGTAATGTTCGTTCATGCATTGAGGTGTTAACGGAAGTTAGTGCCAGGCATAAGTAGCTAATTAGGAGTGACCTTGATAAAAGAAAAAAAAGTGTTTCCATTATCCGAAAGTTTCATAGGAATTTGAGAAAATCTTATCCTGGAAAAAATGTATTTTTCTTCTCACATTTAACTTCAAACTCGAGTTTTGTTTTATTAAAATTTGAGTGATTGATTGCCAATATTTTAACATATTTGAGCTCAATGACCCAAAACTATACAATAAAAAAATGTACTTTGTTAATTTTTGATAGTTCTTTTTTTCTTTGTTCTTTGGTGGTCAAAACGGCGAATATTGAGAATATTAATTTGGTTTTGTAACAGACAATCCACCGCTCAAATTTGACTTAAAGTTGTTGAACATTGACATTTTTCTCAATAATAGTGTAAAAATATGTTCTATTTGACTATTTAAGTTTCTTTGAATACCTTTGGGCAATCTATTTTTTGATAGTCGAGGTTTTGATATGTCGAGTCTGGACTGTACTGAAACAAAAAAATATAAATGCTAAAGTTTACAAGATTAAAAAAAGTTAAGCAAATTTTCGAACTTGAATTTCCTCCCTATCAAACCCCTTCAAATCGAATGTAATTTCATATGATGATTTATGACAGGTAACTTTCCACAACACCATATAATCACACGTTTTAAGCACTTCGTGTTTCACGTCCGATAACTTCAATTACACTCATTTAGAGAGGATGTGCCATGCAATCATCATGTTAGAATATCTCCAACAAACCATGACTGGCAGTTTTCCATAACCTGAAATTAAACGTTCGTATGCCAATTTACGTTAGAAACCGGAATCTTGTTCAGCCAAGTCAATTTTTCATCAGTTTTGGTCCCCAAAGTGGCAAAAATATAAACAACAGATGAAAAACAACAAAACCGGTCTAATACCAAGATTATGTATTCCATGACTTTTTGTCTTATGTAAAGCTCAAAGCTTCTTATTTATTCATTTTAACATTTTTGAATTTCCAATTTGTTGACCACCAATTTGAAAATCAGCAGCACATAAAAACACGCAAATCCATTTCGGACATCGAATCGCGCGGAATTCCCGATAGCGAGAAATCGGTTGAATCTGAAGCGCCAACAGCCGCGACAACAGCCGCGAAATGGTTCGTCAAGATTTCATCTCACCTTTAGACTTCATCGCCATATATCGCGTTTGGTTCGATTTGCAAAAGGAATCTCATCGGGCCGGCACTTTTTTTATCCGCTGTACAATTTGCTTAGATTTGCAACGTCTGGCGCGAAGAAGCTCGCGCGGATATTCGCCCAGGTTAGTGAGTCATGGCTTCATTACAAATAAGAAAGGATAATAGTCGTAATGGAAGTTTCGATTGGATCCAGGAACACAAAAAGAGCATGAGTTGCCATTGCAAAGTTCAACGAGTTGCTTAGACTGTATGAATCATGGGGATTATTTTGTAATACCACGTAATATTGATTGATTGGCATCTGAAGATTGCCAAAACAAAGGTTACTCAAAGACTTCCCTAAAACACTCAAACCCCGGTCGTTGGTCACTTTTGAGCAGTTCTCTATGGAATCGTTCTTTTTTCTTTAATTTTTAAGTTTGTATTTTTTAATCCTGCTAAAACTTTTTTGGTGCCTTCGGTATGTCCAAAGAAACCATTTTGCATCATTAGTTTGTTCATATAATATTTCATATAAATTTGGCAGCTATCCATACAAAAATGATATGTGAAAATTCAAAAATCTGTATCTTTGGAAGGAATTTTTTGATCGATTTGGTGTCTTCGGCAAAGTTGTAGGTATGGATATGGACTACATTGAAACAAAATGATACAAGGTAAAAAAAATTGGTGATTTTTAATTTAACTTTTTGTCACTAAAACTTGATTTGCAAAAAAACACTATTTTTTTCTGATATGTTTTAGAGGACATCAAATGCCAACTTTTCAGAAATTTCCAGAATGGGCAAAAAATCTTTGACCGAGTTATGATTTTTTGAATCAATATAGATTTAAAAAATAAATCGAAATATTGGTCGCAAATTTTTTTAAAATTGTAGCTATTTTTAGGTAACTTTTTTCGAAATAGTCGCAATTATTCATTTTTTTTAAATTAGTGCCACTTTTGAAAAGATATTTTTTAAAAGCTGAGAAAATTCTCTATATTTTGCTTTTTTGAACTTTGTTGAAAGACCCTTGCTGAGATATTGCCATGCAAAGGTTTAAAAAGAGGAAAATTTATGTTTTCTAAGTCACACCCAAACAATCCACCATTTTCTAATGTCGATATCTCAGCAACTAATGGTCCTATTTAAAATGTTAAAATATGAAACATTCGTGAAATTTTTCGATCTTTTCGAAAACAATATTTTCAAAAAATAAATAAATCAAGACTAACATTTCAAAAGGGCCAAACATTCAATTTTCGTTTGACACTTTATAGTTTGTATCCCGCCCGTGTGGATCAATCGGACCGCGCACTGGACTCACAATCCAGAGGTTGCTGGTTCGAATCCAGTGGCGGGCGCTCTTAAATTCTAAGTGTAAATATGGATATCCGGCGCCGTCGCTCCGTGCCGTACTCAAACACTTAGGAGCCCAGGGCGGCGAAGTCCTTGTAGTTAAAAAAGGAAGACACAAGTGGTTGGTACTAGCAATAGTGGTCGACAGCTATAAAGCCAACTTCGTTTTCTTTATAGTTTGTACCCCGTTGGTTTGACAAAGTTAAGCTAAAAAGTGACGAACTGTCACTTTTTACACGAGACTCACACTTACTATCAAACCAATTGTTTGATAGTGAGTGCACAGCAAAAAATCCGATGGTAAAATCGCATGCAAAAGCATGCACATCACCTTCGTCGAAATAGACACTTAATATTACACGCTGCATGTATAATTTTTGCAAACACAAAAAAAAGTTGCAACCGACGGGATTCAAACCCAGCACCAACAGTAAGGACTGGCGCCTTAGCCCGCTCGGCCATCAGACCGATGTAAAGCTAAAGAGATAAACGCATATATGGGCTTGACATTTCGGTCAAGTAGATTTCCCATACTGATGGGCTACATATTTCAGGGTGTAAAATTACATAAAATTGCATAAAATAATGCAGTATTTATTTTACACCCAGGCTTTTTACAAGTAGCTGGATTACTACTTTTTTAGCTGTGTGTGAGCTCTGTGTAAAGAGGGTTTCAAACTAAAAAGTAATCCACTGAGTTATTTATTTATTTTATTCAGATTTAGTAGGAATATCCGTTTGCATGAACATTTTGAACTACTAAAGAAAATCTTTAAAAAAATCATGATTTCAGAATTGTATTTATCAGTGGACCACACTACTCCCTCTTCGTCGGGTCACCGGTTCCAGTTCAATCTGGAATACCCCGGTCAGCCGAAATGTTCTCGAATTCGGCAAATCAGTCCAGTCTAGCTGTTCCGCATTGCAACGGCTTGTGTTTTGAGGCGTAGCAAAACCACCAATTCTATCGACTCATGCGAATCTGTTCCAATGTGGAGAAAAATATCGCTCTGAAAAACGGCATGATTATGCAAATAAACCACGACACTCTGGAAAGCCATTAGCAAGTTTGATTTGCGCCAGTGGAAACAGTCTCTCATCGAAACTTCCAGGTTGTTGGATGTGCACATTTTGCAGCATAAAGATGATCGTTGAAATAATTAATATTGATATTTAATAAAAATATAATGGATAACTAACTCTTTCAAAATAAAAATTATAAAAAAATCATTCAGCATATTGAAAGTAACAACAAAAAAGACAAAACGAGCAGTACTGCATGAACGTCCTCAATCGTTATCGCGGCTTTGTTTAGCCTTCAACGCGATTAGTTTGATTAACCCTGCCGCGCTTTGAAAGGTATTGTGTTACAATCCAGTTTGAAACCTTTGTCCACAGCTGGAAATTACCTAATGGATACCGAAAATGCCACCATAATTATTCCGTTTTTCTTTTTGGACACCATTTCTCTATCCAAACTGGTTTTATTTATGGAGGATGTGACCCAAAACAAAAAATCATCAGTTTTGAACACGCGTTCAAAATGAGAGTTTCTTGTTTTAGCTATGAGCTAGGCTGTAGAAACCGTTAGAAAATCTGCAGCTTTGAATATTTTTAAAAATTTGGCTAGAGAACTTGAATGCATGAATTAAGCTGGATAAACTCTGAACAAAACCAAAAAGAAAAATAAATAATATTTATAAATCTATACAGTTTTTCTAAAAAGTACTCCAGGAGGTAACGTCAGATGGGATAAGTTTTGCAACCATATAATTGCACTCATGCGAACAAATGGAGCTTCCCTGATAAGAGGATAGTGTATCACTCGACTAAATTGCGTGATAAACTGCACTTGAACAGAAAGTGGCGTAATTTTGCAAAAGGTCGCAATAGGGTCAAGTACAATATTAAACAGAAGAATGTTTGAACGAAATTTGATATGTTAGCAATATTTTTCAATCAAATTTGTGAAGATTTCAAAGCGTTGGTTTTTATGCAAAAAAAATACAGCTTGAAATATATGTTCAGAAAATTTTTTTAGAAGATTCTTTTTAAACTTAGACTGAAAATGGTTTTAAGAACAAGAAAAAAAATTAAGAACAGGAAAAAGAAAAAAAATCTTCCTAAAAATTAGTTCTGTTCAGATTCGAGCATCCGAAAGTTTGTATGGGACTTTGGATAATCGAATTATAAACATTTTTTTTTATTCTCAATTTTAACATCAAATTTTTCAATTTTTAATGTATAAATTTAGTTTAAATGAAACGGTTCGCCGTTATATTTTTTATGCTGTTTTTTTCAGAAAAATCATGTTAATAGCGAATGTGATTTGATAAAAATTGAACAAAAGGAACAAAAAGGCAATTTTTAGTTATATTTCATATTTAATATTATAAACTTTGTTTAATAGAACTGTTTCGAGTTATATATTTTTTTTGTTGTGAAAAAGATTTGATAAAAACCAACCTTAAAATGTTTCTCATTGAATTTAATTTTACCTTGTTATTTGGAACTAAAATGTTAATCCAATTAAATTTTTATTATCTTAAAAAAATAATTTTAAAATACAGTCCAGACTCGATTTCCGAAATCCTCGGAAAAATTTCACTTCCGATAATCGAGAAAAGAAAAACATTTTTTTGATGTCTAATTTTTAATTGTTGAGTATAATTATGACCCCTTAAGTACGCTATAGTTATTTAGAATTTTTAAATCCAAGATGGCAACCAAAATGGCGGTGATGCAATATTGAAAAAATGCATTTTATTTTTTAAAAGGCAATCAACAACTCAAATTTGACTAAAATGGTGTCGTAGAACTCAAAAAAAATTTTGAAATTAAATATGTCTTTATTGAACTTTCTTATAATAATTACATTTCATTTACATGCTAAGTGGTATGGCTACATGCTCTTCATCTTTGTTATATTTTTCGTTTTCTTATTAACTGTTCACATTCATTTATTTACTTCAAATTGTTTTACATTTTTGCATTGAATCGAATACATTTGGGTAAAAAAGAAAAAAAAAATCACTTTAACAACTAATCCTAACTTAAAACTAAAAAAGTAAATTCATTGAAATATTCAAAATCATTAGAACGAGTAAACTATGAACTGTATTTTAAGATAAATCCTCCAAGCGTTCTTACTTGTTCCGCACGAGTTTTGCAACCACGCAGTGTTGTTGTCATCTCGATGAAAATGTTCAGAAGTTCTTGTGATGAAAACAGGCCACTGCTGCCTTCATCCGTTGATGCTGGTTGGTTTTCCCTCGGTTGCTGACTGAAGCCAGGAGGTATTGTATTCTCTGCAATTTTTTGCCGCTGATTCAACGGCAATGGCTGCAGATTTGGAACCACTCGAACAGATCCCGCCCCAGGTGACGCCAAAGCAGGAAAATCCACGTCCGTGAAAGTGGGTGGTGTTTTGCGACGATTTGGTTGGTGCCTCGTCGTCGCTTGCTGCCGAATTTTCACAAACTCAGCTCGTTTTGGGCAGCTTCGATTCTTGGTCGAATGGTCGCCACCGCAATTGAAGCATTTGGCTTCAATGTTCTCGTTGATTGTTTCGCAAGCTTGAGTTTTGTGCTCACCTCCGCAGGTTGCACAACGACTCTTGATGAAACAGTTCCTTCCACCATGTCCAAACTGCAAACAGTTCGAACACTGTGTCACGTCACGGTGCACTGGACGATAACGTTCCCAAGTCACGATGATGTTGAAAATTGCCCGAACTGCTTTCAGCTCAGACGGCGTTGTCGATCCTTTCTCGAGATGAACCAGGTACAGTTGATCACGATACTTGATGTCCTTGTTGTGTCTCGTCATCTTGAAGACTTCGATCACGTCCAACTTCAGAGTTTTGAGCTCTTCTTTCAGCACACTCACATCCATGTCGTACAGGCCTCGGAGGACCTGTTTCATGGGGCGTTTACCTGGATCGTCATGGCTGTAGTATTCAATCTTTGTGTTGTTCAGGAAATCCCGAACGTAGTTGTAATCCTTTCTGGTAGGTAGCAGAATTTTGAGTCCATCACCACACAAGCGAATGGAAGCTCGTAAAGCACCAGATTTGATAAATCCGGTCAGCCACTTTCGCACCGAGTCCGATGACGATGTTTTCACAAAAATGGGTGGCAACTTTTCCCGTCGTTCAAATTCTTCCTTCCCGCTCACGTCCACAGGGAGGGTAGCGAACTGGTTTCCAGACGAATTTTGAGCGTCCTTGCTCAAACTGCCTGGCTTTACAGGTAGCGCTTCGGCATTCTTTAGCTTCTTCAAATCTGCCGATCCTGCTGGTGAGGACCGCCTCTTTTTCTTGCCGTGAGGCATTTTTTGCACTTTTTAGCACTTTTTGGTTTGTGAGGGACGCACGTCTGACTCGCTTCTCTGCTGATCGCAGACTATGTCGTAGAACTCAAAATTTATGTTAAAAACAAGAAAATGAAAAAATACGAAATTTTTTTTTGTTCGTGATTCGATTATCCGAAATCGAACTTCGGATAATCGAAACTTCGAATAATCGAGACTGGACTGTATTAAAAGAAAGGGTTCAAAATTTGAATATTTCAAACGAAATTTAAAAAAAATATATATTAAAAAGATTATAAAATTTCGCAAAAGTTTAATTTTTTAACAATGACTAATTTAATGTTATGAATATTGTTTAATAAGACTGTTTTGAGTTATTACTTTTATTATGTTTTTTTTTTTCGAAATATCTAGATATTTCGATTCCCCAACCTCTTGGTATCCGATGGAAAACACTCGGTAAGCGCCTTAACCTACTACATTAATCGACCGCATTCCTAAATGCTTTTTCCACATTTTCAGATAGCTATGGTCAACATGAGACGGTGTTTACATCAGGTGCCATTCCAGGGCAGTGAAGCTGTACAGGAACCGTACGTGCTGCAAGACTTTAAGAAGCAAAATAATGTCATTTGTGCTTTTTGAATAAAAATTAGGCAAATTTCAACGAATAAACCCCATTATTAATTCCATTCAATGCTTGTTGATTCAATTAAATTGCAATCTTAATCCGAAAAAATGAGTAATTTCAACAAAAAAACGGATTTGTTTCAACAAAAATCTGATTTGAACGCACTTTCTGCCAAATTTTAGTCAGCAAAACTGAACGTAGATTCAACCAATCCCTGATTTGAAACAACAAACTTTCCACATTTACAACAACAAAATTCAAGGGTTGATTCAATGCAAAGATTTTGTTGATTATATTCAACAAAATATTTTGTTGAATCAAACCTCACCCAGGCTGATTCTACAAAATATTTTTCTGCGTGTAATATTTTAGAGTGATGATCAATTATCTCCGAAAATGATCAACGGCTTCACCTTAAATTTATAAAATCTTAAAAAAACCAGGTCCAAAATTATATAATTTTCCTTATTCCATATTTTAGATAAAAATTTAAAAAATATTAAAAAGATTATAAAATTTCGTTATATTTTGAATTATTAATAATGAATTTTCCGAGATATCGTCAGTTGAAAATTACAGACTTATTAGGAGTCACTTGCGGAAGTTCAATTTCATTGATTCGATTTTTTTGTGAGAATCTCAAAAACTAATTGCCCGATTTTTTAAGAACCTGAGAGAAAAACTCCTATAAGACTTTTTCAGCTATTCAAAAATAGTTTTTTTCAGAAGTGCTTGTCTTTCAAGAATTATTAAAAAAAAAAACAAAAAAAAATCTGTCATTTCCTAAAAGTAGATATAACATAAAAACGATTCGTTTTATCAAAAAAAAAAAAAAAAAAAAGGAATCAAAATCAATTTAGTTTTAAAAAAATATTTTTAAATAATTTGTTTGTGCAGGTTTTCGATGTTTTCCAAAAGACAAGATTTTTTCAAAAAATCATTGTCCCTTAACTATATTTTGCATTCAAAAGATGTATTTTTCAGTACCCTAAAAAAATAAAAAAAAATACATATTTTGGGAATTCTCAAGATACAGAATTTCATACAATTACATACCCATTTTACTTGACCTGCTCCCAAATTTGTATGGAGGCTTGTATGGAAAAACTGATGATGCAAAATTGTTTCTTTTGAAATTGCATGGATTATTTTGTTTAAATTGTCATTTTTCAATTTGACGCTGTCAAACCATCGGGTGTCAAACGAAAAAGTGACCAACCACCAGGGTTTGACTGTAATCGCAAAATTCTAAACAGAATGCAAAAGGTCACCTAAGACCGGCTTTAATTCTATTCAAATTTATTCACCGCCATCCCGACCCACAAACACGCTCGCAAGAAACAATTATTGTTTACTTCTGCTGCATCACCTAGCTACCAATATCGATCGAATCGCACACCGGTAATTCTTCTGTCCAACCTTACAAGCGGTAGTGCATTCATATCTCTTCACGTGCCCCGCCGGGGTCACCACAACCTTGAACCTTGATCACCTCCATCGTATTATCAATCACCACTCAATTACGCGTCATCAACGGCTGTGACCAGACTGCCACCGTGCGGCTTAACCCATTCACATTTATCTTGCTGATCGGCATCGACAGCCGCAAGTTCTTCAACACTACTTGAACTGATAAGGTCAGATTGGTCCTGCATGACCACGTTGATTGATGGTCACTAGAGGGGGGCAGTCTCGATGTCCGTGACTCTTTTCTCCAGCAACTTCTTTGTGTTCCGTTGCTGTGTAATTAACTTGTCGAGAGCACGAGGTTAGCGAGAAATTGGCTTGCAGAACTCGTTTCGAGCCCTACAGGTCGAAGTCGACTAGGGGTCGACCTGTGGAAAGTTTTACTTGGTATAGTACAATCAAGTTCTAGAACGGTTCTAGAACTCTCAACGGCGGTTACGTAACGTTCATAGACGACGATTTGGCGCTATGATTGTTTGCTAATAATGCTCGATAATCACCGGTCGTTGAATTTCATTCAGAATCTAACTACTGTGTACAGAACAGTCTACGGACTGCCAAGCGCTGCGTCCCAGGCAGCGCACAGTATCGATTGCATGATTCACAAAGACACATTCACGCAAACACCCAACAGCTGATGATGCCCCCTTGGGAAGAAAACGAAAATAAACACCACTGTAACGTTTTTCCTACCGTCCACAAAAACACAGTGCCAATAATAACGCGAAATTGTAACACAGTCCCCTTCTCCACTACTAGCGACATTTATATCTCTACCGATGGATCTATAGCACTGAGCTCGCGAAAAACAGTTCAACGTACCGAACCCAAAAACCACGTCCGCCTCCGTCGAGATTCACTCGGCGACTGGCGGACCGACGGCGGTGAAGATTCTAGTCACACGCCCGACGCGTAGAAGAACTTCCCGAAGCGTATAGCGTAAGCGTAGAATATGGATGGGAAGGAGCAGATGTTGTTAGGACGAACAGGAGATGGAAAAATGGTTAAATTCATTTCTTGAATGAATGAACAGTTGGTCATTGGACGCTTGATTGGCGTTACAGAATGAAGTAACGTTGATATGGTGCTGCCATCTGGAAGTCAGTGGCGGTAGTTGGACACCACCTATGTTTGACTAGATGGCTGAATGGATCTATGCTTCAATCTGCCAGGTACAAGATTATGGAGACGCACTGTTCTTGTTTTTTTTATATCCTCCTCTAAGGCCGTTGCAAATAATTTTTGAAGCTTATGTCCCTCGACTCTGGCCAAAGTCGAGGGAAGAGGGGGGAGGGCAATAAAATAAAAATTTATAAAAATTTAAATAACAAGCCATGGTATTAACATTTCAATGGAAAAAGTGTTTTAAAATGCAGTTTACACCTGCCCAGTTGTTTGCGACATAAACTTTGAACAATATTTGCAACGGCCTAATTATGCATAGTGCAAATTTAAAACGAATTTTTTATAATTAACTTTTATTCACAAAAAGAGTTGCAACAGCATGTGAGCAACTCTCTACGAAATCGGCCGATTTCGACCATTTTTATTTTTTGTATTTTTTTATTTGACTCAAACTTTGTGGGGGCCTTCCCTATGACCAAATAAGCTATTTTGCGTCATTGGTTCACCCATACAAGTCTCCATACAATTTTGGCAGCTGTCCACACAAAAATGGTATGTAAATATTCAAACAGCTGTAACTTTTGAGTGAATTTTCTGATCAATTTGGTGTCTTCGGCAAAGTTGTAGGTATTGTTGAGGACTTTTGAGAAAAAATAGGTACACGGAAAAAAAAATTGTAGATTTTTTTATCAACTTTTTTTTCACTTAAACTCAATATCCCAAAATACGTATTTTTTGATTTTCGAGATTTTTTGATATGTTTTAGGGGACAAAAATCCGCAACTTTTGAGCCATAGAGAAACATGGTCAAAAAATCTGCCGCCGAGTTATGAATTTTTGAAAAAATAGTGATTTTTGGAAAAAATCGAAGTTTCATGCAAAAACAAATTTAACATTAATTTTTAATGCAAAATTGAATTTGCAATCGAAAAGTACTTTACAGATTTTTTGATTAAGGGCTCCGTTTTCAAGATATAGCCACCGAATGTTTGATTTTAGCGAAATATTTGCAGTTTTTCAATTTTTAAAAATAGTGACCATGAGTGACCATTTCTAAAAATATTTTTTTTGAAAAGTTCAGAAAATTTGCTATAAAATTGTCTAAGAGACATTGAAGATTGGACCTCTGGTTGCTGAGATACAGCGGCTTAAAGAAAAAGAAACACGAAAATTGAAGTTTTCTAAGTCTCACCCAAACAGCCCACCATTTTCTAATGACGATATCTCAGCAACTAATGGTTCGATTTTCAATGTTAATACATGAAACATTCGAGAAATTTTCCGATCTTTTCGAAAAAAATATTTTGAAAATTTTTAAATCTAGACTAGCATTTTAAATGGGCGTAATATTCAATATTTGGCCCTTTTCAAATGTTAGTCTTGATTTAAAAAATTTCAAAATATTTTTTTCGAAGAGATCGGAAAATTTCACGAATGTTTCATGTATTATCATTGAAAATCGGACCATTAATTGCTGAGATATCGTCATAAGAAAATGGTGGGCTGTTTGGGTGAGACTTAGAAAACTTCAATTTTCGTGTTTCTTTTTCTTTAAGCCGCTGTATCTCAGCAACCAGAGGTCCAATCTTCAATGTCTCTTAGACAATTTTATAGCAAATTTTCTGAACTTTTCAAAAAAAATATTTTTAGAAATGGTCACTTATGGTCACTATTTTTAAAAATTGAAAAACTGCAAATATTTCGCTAAAATCAAACTTTCGGTGGCTATATCTTTTAAACGGAGCCCTTAATCAAAAAATCTGTAAAGTACTTTTCGATTGCAAATTCAATTTTGCATTAAAAAATAATGTCAAACTTGTTGTTGCATGAAACTTCGATTTTTTCCAAAAATCACTATTTTTTCAAAAATTCATAACTCGGCGGCAAATTTTTTGACCATGTTTCTCTATGGCTCAAAAGTTGCGGATTTTTGTCCCCTAAAACATATCAAAAAATCTCGAAAATCAAAAAATACGTATTTTGGGAAATTGAGTTTTAGTGAAAAAAAAGTTGATAAAAAAATCTGCAAATTTTTTTTTCCGTGTACCTATTTTTTTTCTCAAAAGTCCTCAACAATACCTACAACTTTGCCGAAGAAACCAAATTGATCAGAAAATTCACTCAAAAGTTACAGCTGTTTGAATATTTACATACCATTTTTGTATGGACAGCTGCCAAAATTGTATGGAGACTTGTATGGGTGAACCAATGACACAAAATAGCATATTTGGTCATAGGGAAGGCCCCCACAAAGTTTGAGCCAAATCAAAAAATACAAATAAAATCCATTTCCGGTTTTGGTAGAGAATTGCTCATGTTATGTTTTGCCTTCCTCACCTCGATGAGGAAAGGCTATAAAATCACTCGAAAAATGAACATCTTTATTTGACCTCGTAGACCCACCTTCACGTATACCTATCGACTCAGAATCAAATTCTGAACAAATGTCTGTGCGTGTGTCTGGATGTGAGTCCGTGCACCGAAAAATATGCACACGATTATCTCCGGACTGGCTGAACTGATTTGGACCGTTTTGGTCTTATTCGATCCGTCTTGAAGTCGCACAAGACCTTAGTTAATATTACGAAGTTTAGAAAAGTACTTCAAAAGTTATTCTAAAAAACGACTTGGCTAGAGTTTGAATTATTGTAAAAAAGGGTGGTTTTTGTAAGAAAACCCAATATGCTATATACTGTTACAAAGGTATTTGAAAGACCTTTCCAACGCGTTCAAAAGATTGAAGATCTGACAACCCCATCAAAAGTTATGAGCACTTAAGTGGTAGTTATACACTGTTTTGAGGCCGGATCTCAAATATTTTGATGAAAAAATTGTCCGGATCTTTCATGCGATCCATCGTTGGATAGGTAATCAAAAGACCTTTCCAACAAGCCCAAAAGATTGAAGACCTGACAACCCTATCAAAAGTTATAAGTACTTTGGTGTTTTTAATGAACTTTTTTTGAGGCCGGAACTCAGATAATTTGATAAAAATATGCGAGGAAGGCATATTTTGCCATATTTTGGCATATTTTTTATTTTGTAAGAGTTGCAACAGAAATATTATACGAAGTAAACAAAACAAAAAAAAAATAGAAAATCAAGTTTTGGGTCTTATTATAGTCATACAACATATTTTTCGAGAAATTTTTGCATTCGATTGTAAACTCCTTAGATTTGTTTTTCTAGATTGCTCATTGCTTGGTCATATTTTGGGTTAACGTGAAGACTTCCATCATTGTCATGATTTTTCGGTCAAAGATATAAATTTTGCTTCGTTTTCAATATTTTGACAAAATTCCTTCAACAAGTTGTTTAGAATAGTGCCCTACACATGCTGATTCCTTCTGGTAACGATTATCCCTTTCCTTGTAAAGTTATGGAAATCGTCATTAATCAATGATTGCCAACTAGGACGTTAATGACTGTGTCACAAAATTATATAAATTTTGAAGCACAATTGATTTAGATCAAAAATTCCTTCAGTGGCTTCAAGAAGGCAACAACCGGCCCATGCTGACTCCTTTTGGTGCTGAAATTCGTTGAATTGAATTTAATACAGAATATTTTATAGTGATGATCAATTTTCCTCGAAAATGATCAACGGCTTCACCTTAATATGATGATTTTACATAGAAACCCAAAATATGACCTAAAATCGATATTTTGGCAATTTGACTCAATTCTGAGGGCAGATCCAGATTCAGCAAGAAAAATTACATGGAAAAAACATATAGTAGTTGGACAATTCAAGCAAAACAATGTAAATGGGCAAATGTCATTCCTAATTTAAACATCAACTTCGACATTGGCTCATTTACATTGCTTTGCTTGATTTTTCGAATTTCGTTAGGGTATTCCCATACACATCCCTGAGATTTTTTCAGCGTTTGTAGTGCTAGATCTCCCCTTTCGAATGCATCCTGGCGCTTATAGTTTTTCCTGCGGCGCTTTTTCGAGATATTTAAATTTTTAAATTGCATCTTTTTTGTTTTAAATTGAGTTTAAATTAACCTGCCTAAAAAAATGTTTTTAGAGCACTCAACATAACTTTTTTCTTAAACTTAACCCTGAATTGCTACGCTCAAAAAACTGATTTTTGAAGGTTTGCCCAGATGTCTTTCTCTAAATTTGATCGTAAAAGGCAAGGTAAAAGGGGTAGATTGCGAGATAAACAAAGTTGCTTGGATTGGCAAGCTCAAAAACTTTCTAGAAGACAAAAAAATCACGAAAATATTCCTAAAAAAATTGAAACCAAAACTTCCTATTTGCAACAACTCTTCTAAAGACACCAAAGCTCCAAAACTTCACAATTTTTCGGGAAATCCATTTTCCACTTAATTTTGCGATCTTGACTATTGCACAGTTTTTGAATGCCAGTCTTGCAGGGGTCAATTTTGGTTGTGTTTTTTTTTACTAACATCCTCTAAATTTTAAGTCAAAATAAGTTTGCATTAATTTTTGTTATGTTACTACATATGTCCAAACGCACTTTCTACAAACTATGTATAAAATGAGAAAAACACAAAAAAGTGACTGTAAAAATTTTAATAACACAAAATAGCCAAAGATAAATGGTTTCAAAATAGGCCTGCCAGAAACAAATGTGTAATAATAATAAATTACTAATAATTGCTTGTTCAAGAATCGGAGGAGTGTCAGCTGGATGGATTGTTTTCCGCTGGTTGGGGATAGTTGGATCCGTTACAAGTTACAAGTGTACCAAGCAGACTTAAGTTGAACCGAAATAAACGTTACTGTTAAATGATTAGTTGGCTATTTGAAAAAAAATGTTTCAACGAAACAATTTAAATGTGCCTCCAAGTGTTCACTTTTCTTTCTTAGTTGGTGTCACCAGGTCAAGTTTTTTCAACTATTAATTTGTTTGTTTTGATTCATTTTTTTATAAATAACCCTAATTTTTGGTTTTGTCTATATAGTATTCATAAAAGTCAATATGTCCAACATGCGTCAAATGAAATTCAAAGAAACCTTCAATGGACACCACAAAATTTTAAATATTCACATTATTTCCATTAGTGCCGTCGGATCGCACCCAGCACACCCGGAGGCCGTCCAAAGCTGCGTGCTGATAAGAGAGAGCTCTCTTCCCATTATCACCATTAGGTTGCTTGCCGAGAGTTGGCTTCCAAAGTGGGTTCCATACTTTCTTTCATTTTCTTCGCACTAAGCTTTGCGTTAAATAACCCTCGCGTCAGCTACTCATGGTGGTGTTGCTGATAAGAATTGCTCCTGTAGCTGTCTTTGCTGTTCGTTCTACAATTAAATCATCATGTATGGGAATAAAAATGTGGTTTTACAACCGAATTAAACGCCACGTGGATGATGGTTGAGATGGGTCTTAATTCCGGGCTAAGTGGAATTCTTTGCTACAGGATGATAAGGGTTGGCCGGTCAGCCTTTGGTCATCACATTCGACACTCTTATCTCTTAGTGCGTTTGAACTTTATACACTTAGTGACATCAGACAGGAAGTAGAGCAAGACTAGTGAAAGTTTAATGTGCTAGTATATGATATTTTATTCAATGCATACATACTTTACAGATCATTTGAGCAAATTTGACAGTAATTTATTAGTTGTAATTTTTCTATACTTTAAAAGAATTCATCAGGGGTAATCTAATCAAGTTGTATTTTGTTCAACAGCGAATTTGAAAAAAATATTTTAAGAGGTAATTCTGTTAAAATACTAATACTTAACTCTTCTATTTCACCACAAACAGATCCTATACCAGCCAGAGGCAGCACACATTTCTTCCGTTCCCATTCTTGTTCAAATCAGCGTCACGGTTCAAACGGATCACCCCGGCGTTATCGCCAAGGACTGTAACTCTAAATGGCCACAATTGGTAATCTTTCCGCCTGAAATATGCACGAATTATTTGGGCAGAGTTAGATCAAGCTCTTGGCACATTTCTAAAGAAAAATTATTTGATGTAAAACCCACGTACAAAGTGATAACTCTTTTGATTTTCATTAACCGGCTCCGTGGGAATGGTGGAGGCTTTTGTCTTTGAAGCAGAAAGTTTAGGGATTAAAGCACGATCGATCATTGGAAAGAAACCCCGGCAAAAATTTTGCTATGTAACATACCTATGTATCAATGTAAGTAATATTTTTTAATTAAAAAGCTATTTTCATCAAAATCATCAAAAAATGCTTTTGTTGTACTAAAGTCATAAAGTAAATCTTTCCCAGTTCCTGAGGGGAACACCCTTGAAGAGTATCAGGGCCGGCATTTACAAAGCGGATTCAGTGGCAGTTTCATTCTCAACTTAATGTTAACATGTTAAGGTTAATGTTAACATTCCATAGGTCGCCTCCATAAGGTGTCGTGATAAGGTCCAGTTTGTGACGATACACTACCTTCCCTTTACTAAGCAATCGATTCCAGAAGGGAAAAGATTACCAGTTGTGTTGGTCCGAGCCGGGATTTGAACCCCGATCTACCGCTTACGAGGCGGAAGCGTTACCACTGGGCTACGTGGCTCGGTTAATTAAAAATACATATCTTCGTCGTGGCGCTTACGTCACATAGTCAAATCATTTCAAACTATCCAGGTTTTTAAGCGAAGATGGCGTTCGAATTGTGAACGTCCGAAATGTCAGAATCGCTCAGTAGCACCAACATTAGAAAAAAATGTGGCTGTCATGCCATGGCACACTTTTTTCGTAATGTTGGTACCACTGCATGACTTTGACATTTCGGGCGTTCACAATTCGAACGCCATCTTCGCTTAAAAATCTGGATAGATTTCGATTGTAAACTGCTGTTCTAAAACAATGCAAAAGGTTTGGAAACATAAAAATGCTGGCAGTAGCCTGAAACTGTGATATATGTGATAAAACTGAGTATTCCTAGCGAATTTTTGAAGTTCTCCATTTTTATTTTACTAAAATGGCTGTATCTTGGCACTAAAGTGACAAAAACTATAATTGCTAAAATAGCAAAATTGGTCTGAAAATTGTTATCTGTAAGAGGATGGTATGGGTTTTGGTGCCAAATTTTTTTACGATAGATTTTTCCGACTTTAACATGCTGCCAATGAAAAATTACGACTTTCTGGATCAATATGAAATAGAACATTCATGGTAGGACTAACTATGGTTTAAAGAGAAATAAGTAAAAAAGTTTATATTTTTTTATGGAAACAGACGATTTTATAGTAAATCGCAAACCGCGAGTTCTAAACGATTTGTGGGATTTTTTGTTTGTATTAAAACAGGCAAAAACCTGTCGAAATCCGGGTGAGCCCAAAGGTTTCCGCCATATCGCCTTTTTTGGGACACTCTACTGTACCTCAACATTGTTTTAAAAACAGTTTTGAAATTGATTATATCTAGAGTTTTATTTTGAAAAGGTCTAATAAACATATGAAACACAATAGCTAACTCCTACCCCAGCTTTCAAAAAATACTCGACTTCGACTCCAACAACGTTGTTCAAAATTAGCTGACTCAGACTCCAACTTCTGAAGACTTAGCGGTCCTCAAAAAGACCTGACTTCACTGACCCTGGTCCCAACTCCAACTTCACAGCATTGCTTCTAAATTTGTTAAATAATGCTTATGAGCTCGATATTTTCATAATTCGACATAAACTTTGAAAAATATTTACAACGGCCTTAGTCGAAATAGAAGAATTTTTAACTTGGTCCAGTATGCATTCCAAAGATAACATGAATTTCATATTTAGTTTAGGTAAAGTTAGTGAACATTTTAATTTTGATATTTAAAAAAGTTCCATTTGACATAATTAATTTGTATACTTGTTTTTGAGGTAAGCAAGAAATATTTTGATTATGTTTATGAAAGATTCCTGAGATATTTCATACTTAGCAGCACACCTCTCAAAATTGGACTCTAATTTTACTGATAAAGCTATTTATGCAATCCGCTTTAATTACCGTCTCAAAGCGAAGCAAAGCAAAATACCATGTGGCTCCACTGCTCACCGCTAAGAATGCATTTCTTTGCAACTTAGCCAATGTTGTGCAATCTCCACTCAACTTAAAAGAGATTTCTCCTGAATTCGTCCCTGCTCAGGCCTTCATTGGTCAGAACCATTCACACAAACACAGTTTACAGCTGAGCATACGGACCAGGCATGGGAATCACCAGTAAACCTTCTACCATGCGGTGCTGAAAGGGAATTTTGCTGGGTACTAAATTTTGTACAAATAAATTTATTATTATAATTTTTTTATCAAATACACTCAACCAACCCTGGTGGTTGGTCAAACTAAAAAGTAACGAACTGTCACTTTTTACACGGGACTCACACACACTATCAAACAAAACGTTTGGTAGTAAGTGTGAGTTCTGTGTAAAAAGGGTGTCTAACTAGAAAGTGACCCCGTTCGTTTGACAACAGGTGATGTCAAACCATCGGGGTTTCAGTGTAGAAAATATGGTTTAAATTTAAATTCTCAACTCGAGCGCATGTTTTTTTGTTGCATTTTGTGATGATGGGATACATTTGAAAATATTGGAAGTATCGGTACTTTTGCGAAGAGTATTCAATGTACGGATATGGAAATTAGGCTCTTTAATGGAAATGAGATTTTAGTTTCAATTGATGTTAGTATGTTAAGAAGTTTCGCAAAACAGTACAACGTGCAACTTCAGAAAGTGATAATCTACAAACTTCAGAACAGCATGCTGGTAGTAATGCATGATTTTGCATGATTCAGCAACACGGAAATATTTAATGAATGGGAAGTACGAAAACGCGAATCTGCCGACAAGAGGAACTTTTCCGGCGTCTCTCAATCCAGGTGATCTTCTCACAAGACGATCGATCTTTCCCAACCCTGGCGCTTCCGTGCCGCTGTATGCTACACCGCGTGTTGTGTCGGACGGACACAACCCAGACAAGCATAGCAGATGATCGTTTTCACTTCCACACTCTCAAGATCTCGGGGTTCGTCGGGCCATGCCATGTTATGCTCACCAACCCAGGCAGACAGTCGAGTGGATTCGGTCGTGTCGGGTGGACGCGTTTCTTTGCTTACTTGCCGTAGACCCGTGGGGCACAGAGTTTTGTCCAGGGACCAGACCAGAGCAAGATCATATCGGTTAAGGACCGCGGGCTGGTGTTGCTGGTGTTTTGCCGTGAGTGTGACAAGGAGGGCCTGTGAGTGTGGCGTGTGTATATGGTAGCCATATGACGAAGAACGGGGTGGTGTGTGGTGAAGAAGTGAACAAGAAGAATCCCAATCCCAAGAAACAAATTTATCATAAATCATCGCGGGATCGACGATCTTGGAGTTTTTCAAATTCCTGGCGCGAGGAATTTGAGCTTTTCCGAGGCCCTGGAGCAGACCTGGAGGAAGCTTCGTTATCGGGGGTGTGACTTGCGGGGAAAAGTGGATTCTGCCGACGAGAGATTTTCCGACCGCTGAGAGTGTGCGCGATCTCGTTCTCGACTTTGGTCCGAGGATCGCGAAGAAGAGTCGAGTCGGGGTGGGGCGTTGAGGATCATCGTCGTCGGGAGTAATGTTCTGTCGTCGGTGCTGATCGACGGCTCTTGGACGGCGGAACCGACGTGACCAGAAAGAAAAATCTCAGCATATTTATGTGTGTGGTGGTGGCTGGCGAGTGACACAGTGCTGCTGCTGCCGTTGGTGGTGGTAGTGTGGTGGAGGCGGGAAAGCAGAACTTCAAGTTACTTCTTTTGGTGCATTTTTCGACTGGGATTGTCGAATGGTGATCATCGTGAGTGAGAGAAGAAAACCCTCAGCGAAAGAGAGAGAGAGAGAGGAAACGCTCGAAGCAGAGGTTTTTATGCGGTTTTTCAGAAGTGCTTTCCTGTGGTGTTGAGACACATATTCGGTGCAGCATAGACCGCAAGCCAGCCAGCCAGCCCCGCACACATGTACGATTTGTTTTTATGTTTATTTTATGTTGCCCTTTTTTAACATCGTTGAGCCGACGATGGTGCTCGAAGTGACGACGAAAAGTCGGGGCCGCTCAAATTTCAGTGTTACCTTGTTGCAGTTTGGATTAAGGCCGAGATTTCTTACAAAGTGTTTGTTTTTTTTACAGAAAAAAAGAAAAATAAGTACAAAGTGAAACAACAGTAGCATAAAAAGAAAACAAAATACAAAAAAAAAATCATAAGTGCAACGACAAAAAAATCAAAGAAAAGTGTTCAAAAAAGAAGAAAGTTCAAAACAAACCATCGTCGACGAATCGGAAAGGTGATCAACTCTGAAAATAGTTCCAGACAACCGGAGAGTGAAGCCCTACGCACACCTGTAGAGCGAAAGGGAGATCGAGAGAAGGAGCAGAGGAAGATTTAATTTTTCGGTGTATGCTGAGCTGTGTGGCTTTTATGAAGATTGTCATATCTGGGTGTCTGAGTGTAAGTGATTAAAGGGTATCGCGCGCCCCGCGAAAGGGTGAGAGATAAAAACGCGAAGAAAGAACGAACTCATCATGCTGGATTTAATGAAGCGCGCGGCGAGAAGTGAGGGAGAGGAAACGTGGGAAGAGAGCGATCATTTCTGGAATGTGTCTGATCGACTGCGAGTTAAAGAGATATGCTTCGAGTTGCGTAACCATCTGTTTTTGGAGCATTGATCAAGTGCGAATGTGGAAGTGCGTAGTGTGTGATTTTTTATGCAAGTCGGTGGAAATGGTCATGCTAGCGCGTTAAATGTTTAGAATTTCCCGGGAAACTGGAAAAATATTTTGTGGTTCTTTGTTGTGCTTTTGAATTCAAATAAATCACAATTTTTAATCCAAGGTGATTCAAAAATGTTTCTATGAAAATGAAAAAAAAAAACAGGAAGCGACAACAAATAAAATAATGCAAGTCAATTTAAAATTTCTCAATGTTTAAAATTTCATGTTTTATAAGCATAAGCATAAGCAGTTGCTTCTCCGTTGTTGACCAGGACCTCCAAAAGTTACATCCACGAGCCGTGGAATATGGAGTGGGGGCTATCTTTATTAGCTTCGCAACTTCTCAAAGGCCCCTCCTATTATGCTGATCAATACCGGCGCCGGCCACGACCAGCGGTAAGGTCACGGGGAAGTGGATGGGAATGTTAGTCCGATACTTGAGTGATAGAGACCGCTCAATCGACTGCATCTCCGACAAAGTATCACATGAGTTTTGAGGGGGTTTAGTAGATGGGTATGAGGTCAGGATTCACGAGTGGCAGTAATGTGACCATGAGCAATTTGTTTATCGGTTAAAAATTTAAAATCTTAGGCAGCTGGATGCGGAAAGATATATAATTGATTAATTGAAAAGTTTTGCTAATGCTGTAACGCCCGTATGGATCAATCGTACCGCGCAATGGACTCACAATCCAGAGGTTGCTTGTTTGAATCCCGCGGCGAGCGCTTTAAAAGTTCTAAGTGTAAATATGGGTATCCGGCGCGGTCGCTCCGTGCCGTACTCAAACACTTAGGAGCCCAGGGCGGCGAAGTCCTTGTAGTTAAAAGGAAGACACTAGTGGTTGGTACTAGCAATGGTGGCCGACAGCTATAAAGTCAACTTCGTTTGTTGTTTATAGAACGTGTGTCAACCGAGCAGTAGTTCTATGGGCTGGACTTATCAGTATATTTTTAACTGTTTGTACAATTTAGGTAACGCGAGCAAATTTCAAAAATAGTCAATAAAAGACGCTTTACTCTTCATAAAATCGATAGTTAAAGAGAGTTAATACTAAAAAAGCCAGTTGGAATAAATTATTACACCGTGAAAATTTAACACATTATTCACCCTACTATCCCAATTCGACTCACTCCTCCTCACAGCACACAATTCACAATAAAAATGCGAACCAAAAGGCACACAAAAAAAATCACTTTTCACTCCGAATATTTTTTACGACCACGCGCTCCCTTTGTCAATTATGCACTCAATGTTTAGAATTTCATGTTTTATATGAAACATACTTTACAAATTATCTCAAAGTCACCGTCCTCTGGGGAAAATTGTAACTACAGTATGAACAGGTCGTTTTTTATGAACAGGTACAGGTAATTTTGGAGCAATAATTTTGTAAATCGGTTTACTATTTGTTTTGTTCTAGTCCTTTTTAAAACGACATAAAAAAAAACTAAACATTAGGCAAAAATGGCTAAAACAGTATTCTTAATTTTTTACATTTGTCCTGAATTGTTCCAAATGCCGGTGTTTGATGAAAAATAATTTAAAGGATATTTTTTCAAATTTCAAATCATAAACATAAGTAAATATAGAACCCTGTCTTTCAAAAAATTATAAAATTCGATAGAAAATATTTTAAGCGCCAGGCATTTGCAGATATGTAAACTTAAATTTTAGCAATTTTCCCTAATTAGCCAAATTAATGGTAATATACGCCGAATATTAAAAAAATGTTTTTTTTTTCAATTTCGGATATTCCCGGTCTTGAAAAAATCCCGGGAATTTTGTTCCAGGAATTCCCGGGATGGACGCACTAGTAAAAATCTTAATCTAATTCATAATTTGCAATGTTGCAAATGTTTCGATAGAATAGTAGTTTACGCAACAAGTTGCGAAAACAAGATTTTGTCATCACAAGTCGTACATTTATCTAACGAGGTTCACCGCATCCGAACCGGTCCACAATTCACAAGTCAACCTTTGTGGCATCGGAAAGGGCATAAAATTTCCGATCTTTTGATACCCATACATCCAGGTTTTCTATAAAACCCACGTTTTTAAATACCTAAGCAAAAACGTTGTTATGGTTTCGTTTGAGCAATCTTCCAAAAATGTATGGACTTTCGTAATTTTTGTTCTCGTGGATCAAACTTACTTTTTGCCCAGGTATGAGTTTTTGAACAAAACGTAGTACCAGGTTCCTGTCAAACTTTAAATTTTTTACATGTTTCATCACAAAATGTGCATAGTGCCCAAGGGGTGTAAATACTTTTTTACATACTGTAATCAAACAAATATTCATCAAAATACAACAACAGAAATTGAAGTATATTGATTAGCCTGTCCCATTTTGAGGTCATGTCGAGGAATTTCAGGTGCTCACTTCTTAAATGATAGATTATGATGTTAGGAACAATGTTTTCTTAGACAAGAAAAAATAATAAAATACTTTCTCGCACCCCCTAGTCGATTTACTGAAAAAAGTCACTTTTTTGAACAAATTTTCTAAAATCGCTTGGAATCAATACAAAAACTGTTTCGATCAGGTGTGTATTATCTTCAAACGATAGGTTTTTGTCCATAGATTAAGATGCACTATCAATATTGGACCAAAATTTAAGTTTTTGGACTCTCCCAGGCGGATTTGTGTCGAAAAAATCGCATTTTTTCGAAACTTTTTTCAGAAATGTTCATTTAATTTAGGGTAGCCTATTTTTCCCAGTGAAACCAATACATGCAGCTTGTAGGAAATTTCATGGCGAACATTTTTTCCTCTGAGAAAATGCAATTTCGACACTCCAGAGCCGAGATATTTGAGTTTTAGTGAGGAAAAAAGTGACAATTTTCAAAATTTCTCAGAATTCAGAAGCAAGGCCTACTAATTACACGATGTAGCAAGCATATGTCTCAATGGTCAGGGTATGCTTTTTTATAGTAATTTTGGCCGCTGAATCCGAATCTGAAATCAAATTTCGTGTAAACAGTGATGTTTTGGAGCTACACCCTTTTGGAATGTTATTTGCGTGTTTAAGAGGCAGTTTTTGTAAATATTGATCGGTTTGTTTTAGAAGTCGTATCAAGGTGCTCCGATTTGGATGAAACTTTCAGCGTTTGTTTGTCTGTACATGAGATGAACTCATGCCAAATATGAGCCCTCTACGACAAAGGGAAGTGGGGAAAAAATATAAAAAATCTTAAAATTAAATTGCTCGCATTTTAGTAAAACTTCATCAATTCCCACTCTCTTAGATGCATTCGAAAGGTCTTTTGAAGCACTTCAAAATGGGCCATAGGCATCCAGGATTGGTTTAACTTTTTCTCATAGCTTTTGCAAATTACTGTTAAAATGGTTTTTTTTAAACCTCAATATCTTTTTGCAACAGCCTCCAACACCCATACTCTTTTAGTTCAAAAGATAGGTAATTTCATGGACTATAAGCCTACGGTAATAACTTTTTGGCCAATCACAGTTTTTCTCATAGTTTTTCGATTTTTCTATAACAAACATTTTACAACGTTAGTTATTGTCCTGTAGGCATCCATAGCGGCACTTTTTAGTCTCACTTTTGTCATATTTGAAATCCTCAGAAAATTCAAACTTCAATGCCCGTTTTATCCCACTTCCCTTTGTCGTAGAGGGCTCATATTTGGCATGAGTTCATCTCATGTACAGACAAACAAACGCTGAAAGTTTCATCCAAATCGGAGCACCTTGATACGACCTCTAAAACAAACCGATCAATATTTACAAAAACTGCCTCTTAAACACGCAAATAACATTCCAAAAGGGTGTAGCTCCAAAACATCACTGTTTACACGAAATTTGATTTCAGATTCGGATTCAGCGGCCAAAATTACTATAAAAAAGCATACCCTGACCATTGAGACATATGCTTGCTACATCGTGTAATTAGTAGGCCTTGCTTCTGAATTCTGAGAAATTTTGAAAATTGTCACTTTTTTCCTCACTAAAACTCAAATATCTCGGCTCTGGAGTGTCGAAATTGCATTTTCTCAGAGGAAAAAATGTTCGCCATGAAATTTCCTACAAGCTGCATGTATTGGTTTCACTGGGAAAAATAGGCTACCCTAAATTAAATGAACATTTCTGAAAAAAGTTTCGAAAAAATGCGATTTTTTCGACACAAATCCGCCTGGGAGAGTCCAAAAACTTAAATTTTGGTCCAATATTGATAGTGCATCTTAATCTATGGACAAAAACCTATCGTTTGAAGATAATACACACCTGATCGAAACAGTTTTTGTATTGATTCCAAGCGATTTTAGAAAATTTGTTCAAAAAAGTGACTTTTTTCAGTAAATCGACTAGGGGGTGCGAGAAAGTATTTTATTATTTTTTCTTGTCTAAGAAAACATTGTTCCTAACATCATAATCTATCATTTAAGAAGTGAGCACCTGAAATTCCTCGACATGACCTCAAAATGGGACAGGCTAATATTGATGCATTACAACATGTTTTGGCTCCTTAAAAAATAACTTAAGCATTTGTGAAATTTGATGTATAGTATCGCCAAAAGGTAGCTTTTTCGGTAAAATATATTTCTGTTAATTTTTTTGTCTAATCTAATCTAATCAAACCCTAGCGCTGTCAATATTTTGAAGGGAGAAAGCCTAGGTTGCTATGCTCGCTCTATCGTGAAAACTTTTTTTCAAACGTTTTGAAAACTCATGATTGTAATACACTTTTAATGGTGTAAAAAGCGTATCATTGCAATGTTGAAACCATGGCTTATGATTTCCTTTTTTATGGCTACCAAAACATAATGTCTTCATTATGTGGATGGAAAAACTAATAAGACAAAATTTCTTTAAGTTCATAAAAAAATTAAAAGACAAAATTGCTTTTAAGTGGTCGGCCTCCATAAGTGGAGCTTGACAAATAAATACAAATATAAATCGTTTTTTAAAGATTCAGCCTGCATTATAATGACGCAAATATTAATATTTTTTCTATAGATCACCTATCCGATCGAAGTTAAACACTGCACAGTCAATGACCATTATTTACAAAGTAATCGAAAACACTTCCAGCTTACAATTCCTGGAAGTGCAACCCGGGGAAATCAACGACCCAGATGGCGTTGATCGTTTGAAAAAGTGACAATCTTTCCATTCATGAGCTCGACTTTGCATTGCCATTGAGGAATCGCCCTCGCCGGTTGGTTCATGGTAATCCGACGGAATGGTTTAACTTTTTTTGACGTCAATTTTCAGTTTTCGTGTCCAACTTTTAATTGGTAACCTGCGGCAACCTAACTTGGGGTGGCTATGCTTAGCACAGCTTAAAAAGGGTTTGGCATTGCTATGTATGTGGCTTTATGTGGTGTGTTGCAAAAACAGTTTATTTTGATTGTTATTGTTATTAATTTGGGGTAGATCAATTTCATATATACAAGTCTGATGATCGCTGGTGGCGCCGATTGCCGATTGTTCCATAATAATTTACAGTTAAATTTATATATATTTTAGTTTTTTTCGTCAAATATTTAAGAGTGAGACTAAAGGCTATTTCTAGACAGAATAAGACTAAAAGAAAGATGCTTCAAAACATTAGAAGTAGATAGAACTGTTCTGTTCAATGATTTAATTGTACAATATTTAAAACATCTACAAAGTCTCCAATTGTATAAGAAATATGTATCCCACCACGTTGTCTACAAAAAAACGCCACACCTCAGCTCTCACCATGTGGCCGGCAGGTCTCGGTGCAACAGTCGGACAGATAGGCTTTATTTATGTCTGAGCGACACGTTTTCATGTTTCTGCACGCATCATCACATTGCTCAGCTCAGCAGTCGAGCCACGGTGATACCTTAATGCAAAAGCTTCCCGTCTGATACTTTGTTGCTAATCCTCTGGCAGCCGGTTTTTTAAGATTATTTTCGACTTATTTTTTAAAGAAATATATGCGTCATGGAATGATTCAAAATTAAGTTTAAAAATGATTTATGTACAAAAAGATGATTTATTTTAAAATTGTTATGAGTTTTGGCATTAATCAGAACTGGAAGCCGACTAACATTTGAACAGTGCAGCAAATTGTATGCACATTTGCATAAACTGGTGTAATTGGAACTCTGGATACTTCTTCCATCGGGATCACGTCGACCAAGTGGAAGTGAGTATCAAATTTGGCCAACTGTGCACCTCATAGGGTGACCCAAATAAACTAACGACAAATTTCAAATCTGATGTCATTTAGCAATGACAGATTTTTATAAGCAAGTGTTAATCTAAATTGGATCATCATCAGAAAAAAAATCGATGACAAAATTTATTTCGGTTACCCAAATGGTCAGCAAAGTTGACGTAAGATTTTATTTTTAAACCCCATAGCCGAGGTCCGCACACAGCAGGACGGTTGCGTTGCGTTGATAAGTGCATATTCTCGTTATTAAAACAAATGTGCATAGCAAATCGAGCGTATAGTGCGATGCGATCCATAATGAGCCGTTCTTTCGCTTTCTACTCGCACATGTCGTCGGGATCGTGCTATCTTGTCGTAGGACTCTTATTGAAGCTTCACGAGCAGACGGTCATAATTTTGGAATAACATTTTTCGTTAATTGAAAATACTAGGCCAAAAACATTTTATGCTATTTATAACAAGATTTGTTATTCGTCGTTATTATTTTTTCGATATTCGATTGTTATTGTAATAACAGACTAATAACGTTTTAAGTTATTCTTCGAGCAAATCTTTGCTTTTATTTTTTGTTATTTTAACAACTAATCCAATCATCCCAATAACAACAGTTGGAGTTATTCTTCCACAACAAAAAATATTCCCAAGTTGTTTTTGCTTTCAATCAATATCAGACCAATAACAAATTTTGTTATGATAACATAAACTGTTATTCAACTCTTATGCAAACATGGATTTTTCAAGAAGAATCCATAACACAGTATTTTTTAACAATATTTGTTATTGAAATGGTATGAATTTTGTTATTACCGCCTGCATGGGTTCAGAAAAACGAATTTTATTTTTCGCCTTGGAACTAAGCTTCTGGTATAAACAAAAAAAATTCAACATTAAAAAACACAATTTTAAAGAAAATTTGTCCTAAAATGAATGTGCGAAAACACAACACAACGTAGGACAGCGATTAAACCAAGACTGGAGGGTAGTTTGGTCAATTTTCAAGTGCACTTTACTCTTTCCTGTAGCGATAAGATCATGCCAATTTAAAACGAAGAACATGTTTGACTTTAAAATAATTTGAAAATTGCCAGTACTTTGTTGCTGGAACTAACGTACTACATGAACAAATCGTATTTTATGTATTTAGTTTTACAAGCAAACAAATTAAGTTTAGTTTATAAGACTTTAACTAAAATTTTTATGATGAAGATGCAATTTTTTTAACAAAAATGAATTCAAAAATATTTGCTTACAACTTATTACATTGAAACAATTACAAATGCTAATCCTGAGGGTAAATAACACGAAAAGTGCGTAGAAATACCTTCTATGTTATAAATACTATATTTTGAATACCCTTGAAAATAGTCTCAAGGATAATTCCAGAGTTTTTTTTTTGAAAAGGACCAATAAACTATTGTCTATACTATATGTTTATAGGATCTAATAAAATAAAAACTCTAGAAATTAATAGCAAAACGTCTGATATTAAAAAATAAAATTATAAAAATAACTGGTGAAGGTCGGATACCAAAAATTAGTATTGTTGTGGTATTCTAGTCTTTAACCAAATTTTTCAGAAACCATGGGAAATTGTTGACGTCATTATTTTCTCATCAAATTACATTTCAAAACGTATGCTTTCATTGGAAATAACAAAAATAAACGTTGATTTTTTGTTCATTGATATTACCCGCTAAACAAATTTGTATGTTCGCTGATTTTTTTTAAGTCGAGATGCTAAATTTCGGTACTTTTGTGGTATTTAAGTATACAAGGTTATTATTTTCGCATCAAAATAAACTTTTTTTTATTCTTTAGAGTTCCTTTGATGTACGTACCTTCTGAAGAAATTTGTGAACCCGTTGATTTTTTTTAAGTCGGGAAGCAAATTTTAGTATTTTTGCATTTAGCAATCATTAATTTTTTTCTGGTTTAAAACCATCAGACTAACATAAGTTTAAAAAAAAAATAAAAAAAACGAAAAATCGTGTTACAAAAAAAAACTCAAATATTTTTTTAATTAAAAATAGGGCGTCCAATTTTCCCGGGTTTTGAATTTCCCGGGCAACGGGAAAAATATTTTTGAAATCCCTGGAATTCTCGGGATCCCAGTATTTTTTTTTAACATTTATAAAATTGTTATTTTCATTATATTTGTTGTGTTTTCAAGCTTAGAATCATAGAATCAGCTCAATTATATTATTTGGTGATAATCTACACTTTAATCTAAACATATACGACAGCTTTTAAATAGCTTAAGGAGTTACATAAATGTAAATCGGCATAAATGTCAGAGGGTGGTATGAAAACACATTTAAACTTTTTCAAATCTATTTTCAATAAATTTAAATATATATTTTCATCCATCAAAAAAATGAATTTGAAAACTTTTGGTTGTACCATTGCCGAGATATAACAATTTGAAGTTGGCAGTTTTTAAAATGGGTGCCACGATATCTCAACACTACTTTGACCAAATCGGCTCATAATTTTGGTGAACACTCGTTAAACTGGTTCTTTGTGCTGAATAAGGCCGATATTCAAAAAAGTTTATTTTTAAATAAGATAAAAATATTTTTATGTTTTTCATATAAAAGCTAGAGAGCTTTTGATACTTGCATTTTTCAAATATGCAAAATTCAAAAATCGGGCATCGTCATGCACATGGGAGGTCTTGTGAGTCTTCTCCACAATTTCGGCCAATTTGGTCCATCCTATCTTGAGAAAAAATGCTCACAAAGTTTGACAGTTTGCTTTGCGCATGGCAAAATGTTGTGCTTAAATCGTCTCTTACTCAGTTTAATAATAAAATATCTTCATGAAACTTTCAGGAGTGACCATCTTTCAAGTGGATTTAATAAATTTTCTGTAATAAGTTTTTTTTTGCATTTTCTAGATGCATGTAACCCCTTGAAACAAAATCAAAAATATATAGTTTTTGTTTTTATTCTGCTTTGGCCAACTGAGAAAAACCAGGACAAAGGTCTGAATAGTATAATGTATTTTTCTAATTTTTAAAATTATTTATATTTATAAATGTTATAACCAGTCTTTTAAAAATATAGAGAGATGAATAAAAAATATCCAAAACACTAGGAATTTTGTGAATCTGTAAACTCAAATGTAACAATTTTCACTAATAAGCCAAATTAATGCTGATATATGCCAAATACAAATGCTTTTAAATTCTTATCGATTATTATGTATTCAACTATTTATGTATTTCTACAAAAAAATATATGTTTTCGGGTCAAAATTTGCTTTTTTCAATTTTGGGAATTCCCGGGGCAAATTATAAAAAAATCCCGGGATTCGGGAATTCCCGGTTTTGAAAAAATCCCGGGATTTTTTGTCCCGGGAATTCCCGAGATGGACGCACTAATTAAAAATAAACTATTTCAAAAAGGTTCCAATTTTCAATGGAAGTTTATGTGTAATCAACTAAAATCAATTTAAAACCATTCCCGTGCGTTTAGAATCATTTTTAGCATCTGTTTGTCTCTTCAAAAAAATTTCCATCGAATTTTGCATTTTTTTTTGAAAACTAATGATTGCATATCAACTGTACGGTATATTATGTATTTTCCAATGGTTTTTTCATTAAAATTTAAATATTTTTTGTTATGTGCTAAATGTCGCAGAAAATTATTTTTTTTACTCATTTTCACTGGACAAGATTGTTAAATCTTGCTTTGATATGAAATTAAATAAAAATGTAAAGTGATAAAACAGAAGCAAATCAGCGAAAACTTTTTTGCTTTATTAGTTAGAAAAGCAGTTCAATAATTGAGAATACGCATGCCCTACATTTTGTTTCAAAATATATATAGGTTAAAACTTTTTTGATAATAAGAAGATTTTTTTGTGTCACGTTCAAATTTAGTGAAGTTTTTTTTAGTGCTAATTAATTTAATTAGTTTTAATAATGAAGCATGAAAAGTAGTTTATGTCATTTTAACAAAAGATTTTCAAATTATTTAAAAAAATCAGGTTCCGCGAAATTTGCGTGAAATTTGGTGTTCTAAAATTGAGGTCCCCGTGAAATTGTCAATTTTCGAGCGTGAAAAACAACAGTACTGTTAAATTTATGAAATTATTTATTAAATGGATCCCGCGAATTCCAGATGCTAGTAAAAGATCATGTTCTATTTTTAAAACACATGCTTCTCCACCACCCAACGAAAGCAAATTTACATAAACACTCACACGAGCACATTTTATGAATGAACCCTGATAAGACCGAACCGTCGTCGTCGCCGCCGCAGTCGTTTCATTCATCCAGCATGAGCATAAGAAAAAAGAAGAAGAAAATAATTGAAATACGCGTGCGCGCCAGTTTAGGTCCTTATCACCAAAGTAAAGAAAAACAACAGCTAAGAGAACACTTTTTGCAGCATGAAAAAAAGTTCTTCTTATCTTGAACTTTTGAACTGGCGCTGCAGACGTGGGACTTCTTCGGGTTTTATTTAAGCATTTTTTTCTTTTTTTTTGTTTACTTTCAGACAAGGACGTTATATTAACGTCCTACTCATGTATAGTTAGTTGGCCGTAGAGATGGCCAAACTAGATTCGTCATGTATAGGTTTTGTAATTAATTTATTTATTATTATTAGTAAGTATTTGGTTCTTTGTAGGGTAGTTTAAGCTTGAGACTAAATCGATGTATTTTTTCTTTACAGATTTAGTTTTAAGTAGCAATGCACAGCGAAGACCTTTCAATAGTAATAGGCGTAAGTATAACCTTCTTTTTTTTCGTACAAATTGTCTCTAATTCGTGTGTCTAACGTTCCATTTTGGTTGCTCGTCAAACGACCATAACATAAATGTGCATTCCGCGTCATGATTGTGTTAATCAATTTGTGTACCACTCATATCTCTTAAACCATTCCCCATCTCATCTTCATCGTCGTCGTTTGTCCCACAAGATCCGTCCATCATGGAGTCGTACGCTCAGTCAGGGTCATTTGCGTACTCTGGCCACCGGTACCGGCACCATCACATGTCTCACGTTGTCCAAACAGAACCGCCCCCACTGCAGTTGTCGTCCCCCAGAGGTACCATCCAACGTGGTGATCAAGAACCTGCTGGAGATGATCTGACCAGCGTCGAGGAGGAGCAACAAAGTTACAGTCTTGAGTCGGACGGTGATGAGTCGTACTTGGGCAGCTTCCAGCGACCGGGGATGATCAACAATCACATCAATTACAACCAGTACAATACGATCTTTAGAAGGGGAGGTGGTCCGAGCGAGCAGCGTCATCAATCGGCGTTCGTAGAGGATGGTGTTGATTTGAGACTGCCGGTTACCGGAAGGAGTTATTCGGTTTATCGACATCACCCTCACGGAGGTGGTTTGAGTTTGATTTTTGTTGTTCGGGGTTCGTAATGGGCTTTAATGGGCTTCGAAACGCCCGGTTGTAGTTAAATGGTCACAGAAATTAAATAATATTGTTTAATTATACAGGAATTCCATTTGAAAAGGGCATAAACCGAAAACAGGATCTCCGATCCGATCAAATTTTTTGTGGGCGTTCCTTGGCCAAAATAATTAGACCCGTATTTTTTTGTTTGGACATTAGGGTGACCTACACCGTGCTAGGGTGTCAATTTTTGTAAAAAACCACATTTTTCAAAAAATCATAGCTCTGCACCATTTTAACCAATTTTAGCTGTCTTAGATGCAAATGAAAGGTGGTTAGTTGGCCTTTCAAGGAAAAATAATTTGTAGACCGAAAAAATAGTCGAACATTTGAAAAAGTCGTACGAAAACTTGAAATGGCGTTTTAATCGTGTCTGGACCAAAGAGCCTATGTTTGAAAATATTTTTATCGGATTCCTCGAAAAATTTTACGTAACATACTCAAAACCTAGAGGAGTTCATTAAAAGGATTCCGAGATATGATTTTTTGAAAATAAAATGTGGGGTTTTCGGCGCTAAATCGAAAAAATGACGAAAACGGGAAAAACCAACCTTTTCACTAAAACTGCGATAGCTCTAAAATTTCAGCGATGATGTTTGGGTACCTACCATAATATGGTTATGTTATTATATTATTATATTATATTTATATTATACATATTATGTTGCGTCTTTTAATTACGAAAATTTTGGTTATCCAAACATGTATAGGTCATCGCTGAAATTTTAATGTTATCGCAGATTTAGTGAAGAAAGTTGTTTTTCTCCCGTTTTCGCCGAAATCGCCGAAAATCCCACTCTTTATTTTCAAAAGATCATGTCTTGGAATCCTGTTTATGAACACCTCCAGTTTTCGAGTATGTTACGTAAAATTTTCAGAGGAATCCGATAAAAATATTTTCAGACATAGGCTTTTTGGTCCAGACACGATCAAAACGCCATTTCAAGTTTTCGTACGACTTTTTCAAATGTTTGGCTCATTATTTTGGTCCTCAAATTATTTTTCAAATTTTCACAAAATACCGTATCTTTTTTAAAATACTCAAATTTTCATTATTTGTATATGGGTATCGAACGAAGCGAAATATTACCTGCTTTTTCATTGAAAAAACTCTTAAACAGTTAAAATATATGCAAAATTTTGATTCGTTTGATAACCACATTGCGAATATTTTTTTTTAGTATTTTCGAGAAAATACGGTATTTTGTAAAAATTTGAGTAACTTATTAACACCTAAACTGCCAAGCTCGAGAAAAAGCGGGAATTTCCATTCGAATTCCCCCTTTTTCTCGAGCGTGGGAGTTTAGGTGTTAAAAAAATCTCAAAACAGTTAAAATACGTTTAAAATTTCGAATCGTTTGATACTAATATTGCGAATTTTAAAAATTAGAGTATTTTCTTGTAAATACGGTATTTTGTGAAAATTTGAGTATTACATTCAAAAATCTATAAAATAGTAAAAAAAACAATTTAAATTTCTAGTCGTTTGATACTAATATTGCGAATTTCAAAAAAGGGACCATCCATAAACCACGTGGACACTTTGGGGGGCGGGGGGGGGGGAGAGTGGGTGATTGTCCACGATCCATACAAAAAAGTTTTTTTGTATGGACAATTGTCCACGGTGGTGGGGGGTGGGAGGGGGGGTTGAGATTCCCAAAAATGTGTCCACGTGGTTTATGGATGGTCCCTTAGAGTTTTTTTTCGAGAAAATACGGTGTTTTGTGAAAATTTGAGTATTTCATTCAAAAATTTCTAAAACAGTTACAAAACATGTTAAACTTCTAATAATATTGCGAATTATAAAAATTTGAGTGTTTTCGAGAAAATGAGGTATTTGTGAAAATTTGAGTATTTCTTTCAAAAATCTCTAAAACAGTTACAAAACAATTTAAATTTCTATTCGTTTGGCACTAACATTGCGAATTATAAAAATTTAAGTATTTTCGAGAAAAGACGGTATTTTGTGAAAATTTGAGTATTTCATTATAAAAACTCTAAAACAGTGAAAATGCATGCAAAATTTCGAAGCGTTTGATTGCAAATTAGAAAATCATGAGTACTTCCAAAAAACACGGTATTTTGTGATTTTTTAAAGTATTTAAAAAAATTCTCTTAATGTGAATTTTCTTTTACTATTTATACTTTGAAAATGCCCATTATATCAAAAAAATATTTACTAAGAGGAAGCTTGCAGATTCAACATAATTTGGTTGGTTGTAGTAAATTTTATAAATATATTAAATATAAGTTATCGTCGATAAAATTATCTCCGATATAATTATCGGAATAGATAGAACTATCGTTATGGTTATCGAACCTCGATAATTTTATCGTTAACAACCTTGGCATGGACAATGATTTTTTTGAAACAAAATCTTAAAAAAATGCGAAAATCACTTAGTAAAAAGTAAAAATCAGGGTACAAAAAGTATTTTTTCAAAAAACTGCGTTTCCCTGCGTTTAGAAACACTTTTAGCATGCAGACGTGCATTGGCACGCTCTGCACTGGAACTTGAAATTTAGCACTTGCACCAAGTTCAACGCATGCTACGTGTTGCACAGTGCTAGTGCTATTAATTAGCACTCCCAAATAGCACGCCAAAGAAATTAGTTTTTTTACATGTCGTTGGCGCCAGGACAATTGAAACTATCTGCGCAACTTCCTTGTAAAACGACCCACAGGTCTTGGAGGGCCCTTTCGCTTAATTTTCTTCTGGGCCATTGACTTCTGAAGGCTGGGATGAGCCCATAAACGGTATTTGGAAACTTTGGATTTGAACTGACAGCGCTAAGAATTGTGGACAATCTTTGATCCGTTTTCTTGATTCTCTGGTCATTTCTCCGCGACAATCTAAAAGAAAAAAAAAACGTGTAATAAACTAAAGAAAAAAAAAAATACTTCAGAGAGAATAGAACCATGAACCTTTCACATCGAAGCCTTGCACGCTTGCAATACACCAAACTTTCCGATGAAAATGAATGAAATTACTCGCATCACGTTTTTGATGTTGTGACTGTTGTTTTCTTGTCAACAAATGGAAAAATCAACTTAGTTACCAGTTTAGTTAGAGTGCGAGGGCGAGTGCTATGATCAAAAACGCAGTGCTATCCGTAAAAATAGCACGCGTGCTAACCAAGTGCAGTGCCAATGCATGTCTGTTAGCATGTTTGAGTTGATTAAAAAATCTTTTGAATTTTGGAAAATTTTCGCTGTTTAAGTTTTTTTTTCGCTCAAATTGTTGTTTTCGTCAAATCTTTCATATTTTGAAAATTGATGATTGCAAAACAACTGAACTAGTGTAAAATGCATTTTAAAACATTTTTCCATGAAAATGCTGAAACTTGTTATTTCAATATTTATATTTTTATTTTTTTTTACCCCCCCCCTCCCTCGACCCCGGCCAGAGCCGAGGGACAAAAACTTTGAAAAATATTTGCATCTGCCTTAAGAACAAAAAAAAAATCATTCCAGAAAAAATAAGGAAATTTCACTGAGATCCTAACAAAAACAGTTTGCCAATTAAACATCGTAAACCTAACAAATTCGCTTCCCTAGAATCCCCCACCTCCTTGGCTGGTGGTGTTAGATGCAAAAGAGCAGAACCGCACGCCACCAAATACATTCTGCTGCTCAATTAGTATCCGCGTTCAAATTGCATCATCACTATTCGCAGCCCGAAGTTGCACACATGTTCTGAAAAATGGCACGATAGCCCATCCTAATGAACGTCGGGACCGGGAGTTTCGTGACGGAGTGGTTCGCGGGTTTAAAATTGTCTAAATTTGTGGTTCATCTCTCGTCCGTAAAGCTTCCGCCCAGTTCGATGCCAGACATTAGTCTCCAATACGACACAACCACACCCACAAAGCAGTGGTCACCGAACAAGTTTGGTCTTCGAGCTGTGTCGTCTCCCCTTAACGCTCCTAACATAATCCAGTGCGCTTCTTCGCTTTTGCTTGCTTTCTGCGTTCGCTCTTTTTACCCTTCTAATTTACATTTGAATCATATGCGTCTTGCGTGCGGAGCCAGCCACACATGAGAACCGATCGGCGCTCAAAAACAAAACTACCAACCATATGCTAATGATAAATTTAGACTTGCCATCATGCCGCGCCGCAGCTACTCCATGTTTACATTTGAAGTTTCTTCACTCACACTTGCTTCGTCGTCCGCTAATGTGCCTTTCCTAACCTGTTCAGGCTGTGTGATTCGAGGGTTGGAGTTGTTGGGTCTAACCTTTGGTTAGTGGGTCTCGTCGCCCGCCCCTAATTCTACTCCAAACGCTACCCTTGGAGCTTTCAGTACCATTGAAGTCACTCGGCCTAACATCCAATCTTCTCCCCAACAGTCGCCAGTAGGCCCGTCCACCGTGTCCACCCGTGCGAGCAGAGCAGTTGCTACCCGGCGACGGGCAATCTGCTGATCGGGCGCGAGAACCGCCTCCAGGCGTCGTCCACCTGTGGCATCGACCGGCCCGAGCGGTACTGCATCGTGTCCCATCTCGAGGAGAAGAAATGCTTCCTGTGCGACACGCGGCCCGAGACGGCCAACACCCCGATGAAGAACCACCGGGTCGGCCAGATCATCTACAAGAACATGCCGGGGTAAGTTCCTCAGTGTTTTTTTTTTCGATTAGAGGAAAATTACGAAATTTAAAAAAAAATATTTTTTCCGAATTGATTGTATGGTGTATGGTGCACAAGGATGTAATAACAAAATCGTTTTTTTCAAAACAGCAATTTTCCGGTTCCTTTTGGGGTGCACTTTTCGCAAAGCTGTTTAAATTTGGATGAGAAAAGTCATGTTTTAGGAGAATCAAATTTAAACTAGTTTGAAAGTTTTAGAGCACCTGCCAGAGCAACCGAATATGAAATTGATTAAATATCAAAATAAAAAACATTACTTAATCCACCCTTAGGTGGTTGGCGCCTTCCTCACATTTAAAGGGTGCTATCCAAAATGCAAAAAGTGCGTTAATATTACTTAAGTGCTTATAACTTTTGATAGGTTTGTCAGATCTTAAAAGTTTTGGACGCGTTAGAAAGGTCTTTTGAATACCTATCCAACGATAGGTTGCACGAGAGATCCGGACAACGTTTTCATCAACATATCTGAGATCCGGCCTCCAAAAAGCGTATAAATAACACATAAGTGCTTATAACTTTTGATAGATTTGTCAGATCTTCAATGTCTTGGACGCGTTGGAAAGGTCTTATGAATACCTTTCTGAAAATGTATAGCATGACGGGTTTTCTTACAAAACCCACCCTTTTTACAATCTTCCGGACTTTTGTTAAATTCGTTTTTTTAGCATAACTTTTGAAGTACTTAACTAAACTGCATAATTTTTAATGGCGACTTATGGGACCCCAAGACGGATCGAATGACGCCAAAACGGACAAAATCGGTTCAGCCAATGTCGAGATAATCGAGTGACAATTTTTTGATCAACATCCCACCACACACACAGACATTTGCTCACAATTTGATTCTGAGTCGATAGGTATACATGAAGGTGGGTCTAGGAGGTCTAATTGAGAAGTTCATTTTTCGAGTGATTTTATAGCCTTTCCTCAGTAATGTGAGGAAGGCAAAAAAGTGATTTTCCATACAAATTCCCATACAAAATTAGAACGTTTTTCACATAATGAGGACTGAACCAATCGTTTCCAAACTTAAGGAAGTTGATTAGGACACCAAGAAGAACTGAACGATTGCTACGCCCTATTGGTGTAGGGGCATGTGGGGCAAGTGTAACAAGCTAAGGAACGGTTCGTTAAAACTCATTAAAAACGTGAAAAATATGTCGGATTTATCTTATTTCAGGTCTTGACAGGTCTTGACAAATACTTTGATAGAACAAGTTTAAAAAAATCCTGTTTTCAATGTAAGAAATTGATTTTAAAATTTTGAGTTTCCGTATGTTTTTCTGAACTAGTGGGGTTATCACTTAGACACATCAGATTAGAATGTATTTGAAACGTTTCTTTCGTTTTTAGATTAAATAATAATACTCTACTAAAAGTTTGATCGTGTTCACGAAAAAAAAATCTTAACTACTTATATTAAAATAGTAAATTTGCAAAATATTTGGTGATTTTTCTAGAATTGTTAATCAGTTTTTGAGTACTTTTATGTATTTATTTCCCAATCAAATATGTTGTTGCAGCAATTCGTATTTTTTCCATACTTAAAATCCACCTGAACCCCCTCGAACAAGATTTTTTAAAATTTCTCATCAAAATAACCAAAAGTGAAATCATACTTTATAATAGGTGCAAGTCATTGCTAGGGACACTACTGATCTAGGAAAAATCGCATTTTGATTAAATGAACTTAAAAACGAACCCTAAGTCTTATTTTGGGATTTCTAAATTTTATGAGAAAACAAAGGCTTTGAAAAAAACTTTATTTAATGTTATGCCCCATGGCGTTTACGTCGTTTTGGCGCTTATGTGGTAGTAGAATTAACTGATTGCATTGCAAGTAACAATTCCTCATATTTGAAATATTGGAAATTGTAAATAAATATTTATCACATTACGCCTGCAAATTTAATTTAACATGTAAAAGCTACGTTAATTTTTTGGCCATACTTCTATGTGGCTGCAAAATGCATGCATTTTTTCCCCTTTTTTTGATAAAAATTTAGTACTTTAATGAATTTTCCTCATCACCTCCCACTTTGTCCCAACTTTGTCGAAGACAACAAATGTGCGAGTTCGAATCTCACCGGATTCCTTTTTGCCTTCCTCACCTCACTAAGGCAAGGCTATAAAATCACTCGAAAAATGAACTTCTTAAATACGACTCCTAGATATACCTTCACGTATACCTATCGACTCAGAATCAAATTCTGAACAAATGTCTGTGGGGATGTGTGTAGACATGATTTTTTTTTCCACACGATTATCTCAAAACTGGCTGAACCGATTTTGGCCAGATCCACCTTATTCTGTTCGTTTTGGGGTCCCCTAAGACCCTATTAAATTTTATTCTGTTTAGTAAAGTATTTAAAAAGTTATGCCAAGAAATTTTTTTTTTGTTTTGCAACTACAAAATTGGTGATTTTTTGCATAACCTCAAAAGGCCGGGTCTTTTTGTTTACGTGCGAGACGCGCCAGATGCGAAACGCCTGGTTGCCACATTGCTTCAAATGAGAGTCTGCATGTTTTCTGGAAAAGTCTGTATCAGGTATATATTTTTTTTTTCATAAACTTATTTTCATTATTACTTTGTTGATGTGAGGAAGGCACCACTCACCTAATGGTGGATTAAGAAACGTTTTTTTGTTCATATTCAAAGTTCAGTTCAAGTCGAAAAAATTTAAGGTTATCGACAGGGATTTGATCCATGGACCTTCCGCTTTTGAGGCTAAAGCCATGATCATTAAGCCAGGTAGCTGGTGTACCCTGAATTAAGTGGTCCTTATATTCTCAAATAAATAAAATAAAATAAGGTCATTTAATAAGTTCTCTACGATTTTGCAAATCGATTTTTGTTAATTTAATCTAATCGGTCTTTTTCGGTGAAATCTGACGCAAATTTTAGAAGAAAGATAATGAAATTTTAGGTGGATAGGTCGACTAGGAGTCATAGAAGAAGATATAAAGGACGGAAACTAAGTCAGCGAAGCCATTTGAGGAAGTATGTGTGTGTGATCAAGTCTTGAAAAAATTCGGAACACTTTTTTATTACGGATGTAAACAAACTTTGGATCTTTCAAGGAGTACATATTTTCTACAAGGCAATGACTTCACACACTGGAACCAATGAAACTCAAGCTTAGTAATGTTTTATAAATGGTCTGATACTTTTTTTGTGAAAATACACAATAACATCCCACAATTATGGAACAGACAATTTGAAGGCAGTGTTTTGCTGCTCTGAATAAAATAGTCTCCAAAAGCAGTTTTTTTTCAAAAAGATCTACTTTTACTATTGAAATTAAATAGACAATGTCCAAATAACGGTCCTAAAAAAAGTAGGGTCACCGGAAAAGATGCATTTGGCATGCTATTGACAAATTATCACAAAAGTGTTCCGAATTTGTGGGTGTTCCGAATATGTGGGAAGACTACTTTTCGAACGCAAATTTAAATTAGATTTTAAAAATATTTTTAAACCTTTAATTTTTTACAATATTAACAAAATTTTCTATTTTTGCTTTTTTTTTGTTTTTAGTCCTTTAAAAAAATTTAAAAAAAAACTCGAGATATCTCATGAAACAGATTTGCACAACAAATAACATCCTTGTGATACTTAGAATTTAACAATAAAATATTTATTTTTGTTTATTTTTCATTTCCACACAAACAAAAAACTAATTTAAAAATCGCGAAGTGATTTGCATTTTTTTTCAAGTTTCCCTAAATTTCTAAAAAGCAGGCAAAAAAATAAATTTTGATCTGAAATGGAATTGTTACTGAAATAACTTGTAAAACCGAAACGACCCAAAAACAACAAACATATTTTTCAAAAAACTTAAAAATTTCAACGGATATTTGAATAAACCCAAACATGCCTAAAATGATTTTCAATGCAAGAGAATGCATTTTTAACTAATGTCAGCTGATTTTCCTTGAATATCCGTTGAAATTTTTAAGTTTTTTGAAAAATATGTTTGTTTTTTTTGGGTCGTTTCGGTTTTACAAGTTATTTCAGTACACTCAACCCCCGGTGGTTGGTCACTTTTTCGTTTGACACTTTTTTAGTTTGTACCCCGTTGGTTGGTCAAAGTCAAACTAAAAAGTGACGAACTGTCACTTTTTACACGGCGCTCACGCGTACTATCAAAACAAACGTTTGGTAGTATGTGTGAACTCCTTGTAAAAGGGGTGTCAAACTAAAAAGTGACCCCGTTCGTTTGACAACAGTTGGTGTCAAACCATCGGGGTTTGAGTGTAACAATTCCATTTCCAGGGTGACCACTCAAATTCCATTTTCAAATTCCCGACTTTTCCCCGACTTTTTTCCAGACTTTTCCAGAATGATCAAATAATATGCATTTCTTATCTAAATAATGATTTCAAACAAAAAACTTTCTATAAGAAAAGTCAATATTAACCACCGAAAAAAAATCTCAATGAATTAAAAAAAATCCAAATATAGGCATTTTTTTGAAAATACAGAAACTAAACAACAAAATTTGTTATTAATTTATTTCTTTATTATAAAGAAAACTTCAGAGTAGAAACACAAACAATTAGTCTTTGAAAAATTATCCAAAGTTCAACAATACTTATAACTTCGTTGGCATTTTTTAAATTGGCAAACGTATAGTTTTTGATATTGTTTTAACTTCATCATCATTTTAAATCAAAGAATGATTAAAACGTAATTGCTGTTATTATTCATTCGAAGGATTTAGAAAAATGTCAAGGAATTCATTAAAGTAAATGATTTTGCCAAGTTTCCTTTTTAATTATGTAATTTTTTGATATTGATTTTTTTTAATCAATGTTAATTTTTCTAGTGGTCAGTATTTAACTGTTTTTTTTTTCAATGAAAATTCAGTTTGATATGATTTTATGTTTTCCCACTTATTTTAAGCGACTGTTTGAAGAGACATTTTTTTTAAATAACTATGCAAGAACTCAAAATTTCTTGGATTTTTTTTTTGCAATTTCAATATTTTCTTAATGTTTTCAAAACGCAAAAATATTTTTCAAATTTGGATTTTATTTGATGTTTAAGTTTGCCGCAAACTGAAAATCAAGCTTTATCTATGGTAGGTAATTTACCCATACTCACAAAAAAAAAGTCAAAGGGCAACATTTGAATAAAAAAAACACATTTTCAATTACTTAATGAATTTAGTTAAACAATTACAAATATTTACCCAAAAAAAAACTATTGCCAAACTCAAGTTCGAATCCTGTTTCAAATATTCAATTATGTGACAAAATGGAATAGAATCATAATTCTAAGCTGGCCATTACGCTCTATTTTTATATTAGTTTTTCATCAACTATACCTCTTGTTTTGTGAACAAAAATTAAAAGCGATCATTTGATTCATAAAAAAATATTATGAAAATCTGTGTCAAAGACTCCAATAAAGATAAAGATTTTAAAGGTCTTAAACAGTATGGAAAACCTTACTCAAATATATTGAAATAGTGAAAATAACCTTAAATTTAAAGTAAGTTACTAAAGCAGAAATGAGTGAATTCATTTTGAAAATTGTACAAAATATAACAAAATTTATTCAAGAGTTAAAAAGCTCAGAATTCCAGACTTTTCCCGACTTTTTGACATAAAATCATAAATTCCCGACTTTTTTCCGATTTTTGGCGGATTTTGACGAATTCCCGAC